>NW_004955485.1:7637323-7678157 GCF_000276665.1 Chinchilla lanigera | reverse complement strand
GGCTTTTATCAGATTGAGATAAGCACAATCTATTCCAATTTTCTGTAGGGTTTTTATCATGAATGGGTGCTGGACTTTGTCCAAAGGTTTTTCTACATCTATTGAGATGGTCATACGGTTTTTGTCCTTGGCTCTGTTGATATGGTGTGTTACATTTATTGATTTATGTCTGTTGAACCATCCCTGCATCTCTGGGATGAATCCCACTTGGTCATGCGTATAATCTTCTTGATGGTATGCTGCATTGTGTGTTTCAGTACTTACTGAGGGTGTTTGCTTCTGTGTTCACTAGGGAGACCGGCCTGTAGTTCTGTTTTTCGGTTGGGTCCTTCCCTGGTTTTGGTATCATGGTAATGCTTCTTCCAGGAATGAATTTGGGAGTATTGCTTCCTTTTCAATTTCATTAAAGAGTTTGAGAAGTAGTGGCATTGGTTTTCTCTACATTTCTTGTAGAATTCAGCAGTGAATCTGTCAGGGCCTGCGCTTTTCTTTGTTGGTAGGTTTTCAGTTTCGTCTTGATTTCGTTGATACTGGTTTATTTAGGATTTTTATTTCTTCAGCTTTGATAATTCATATGTGTCTAGGAATCTAAGTTGTGCTTTTTAAAAAAAATGTTAAGAAACAAAGGCACTGCGATGGACAGACCTGCCTCGTGACGGCCTGCCCTTCCTCTCAGTGTCCGACCCGTGCTTGAGATAGGAGCCGCTTGTCGCAGCGTCCTCCTTGGCAGGAGTCTAGTGGTGCCGGATCGCTGAGGCTCCCTCGGGGTGGGGCTGCCTTTCCTTCTTGTGTCCAGGTGACCACATGCCTGGTGGCTGCAGGTAGACCTTACGGAACCCTGGGGTATGTTCTAACTGCCTGAGCTTTACTCTGGGATTTTCCGACCAGCTCAGCTGGCTTTTCTGAGTTTGTTATTCGGGTTCCTACTAGCAGCACAGGAAATGGATTTTAATTTATCTGCTGGCTGCTCTGTTTGGGGGCTGTTTAATGAGGAGCCAGGTGCAGTGCAGCTTTGGCAGTAGCAGGACTGGCATGGACAGGAGTGTCACTTCTTTTCACAATTTCTGTTTGTGATATATTGTGTGTGTGCATTTTTTGTGGGAAGATGTAGAAATCATGTATAACTTACTATGCCTCAATTCTAAGTAGGTACTGCTGGAGGTAGCCGCTGAGACATGCCTGGGATTCTAGAAAAAGAATTTAGTCTATTCCATTTTTGGAGGGTATGAACTTTTTATTGTGTGTTCGTTGTATATCTAGGGTAGCATTTCTCAAATTTAAACATTTACATAAAGCTGGGCATGGTTTATTGTTTTCTTTTGAGACAGGTCTCTCTAAGTTGCCCAGGTTGGGCTTGAATTTGTGATCCTCCTGCCTCAGCCTCCCAGAATGCTAAGATCACATGGGTGCACCAGTATGTCTGGATGCTGGCTCCTCCTACCGCCCAGGGCTCATCAGTTCAGAGGTTGTCTTCTTAGAGAGGCCCTTCCCAACCACCCCACCTAAATCTTTTTGTCCTGTCGCCCCTTTTTATTGTCCTTGTGAGGCTCACTACTACTTAAATTCTAATTTTACTTATTAATTGCAAGTCTTCCCCACTAAGATGTACTCAGAATCTTTTCTGCCCGGTGCAGTGGTGCACGCCTGTAATCCCAGTGCTAGGCTGGGTTGCATAGTGAGTTGAAGGCCAGCCTGAACTGCACAGTGAGACCCTGCCTCAATTCAGTTTTTTTTGTTGTTCTACATTTTTATACAATGTACCTAGAAATAAATTTATTATTGTCTGAAAAGTTCATGTCTTTTATCAGTCCTGGGGAAATTCTGTGTGTCTCTTGAAATATTGAATATTGCTTCTCCATTCTCTTCTTCTTTTTCTTTTTCTTTTTGAGACAGGGTCTTGCTGAGCAGTTCCGGCTGGCCTTGAGCTCACTTTGTAGTACAGACTGGTCTCCAACTCGCAAAGATCCTCCTGCCTCAGCCTCCCGAGTGCTGGGGTTACAGGTGTGCAACACCACGCCAGACCTCTTCTTGAATTTCTTTTCTTCTCCCTTTTTAGGGGTGCGGGTTGAAACAAGGTCTCACTGTGTAGTTCAGGTTGACTTGAACTTGCTATGTAGTTCAGGCTGGCCTTGAGCTCACACCTGTGACCACTGGGGAGGCTGAGGCAAAAGTATTGCCATGAGTTTGAAACTAGCCAGGCCTACCTAGTGAGTTCAAGGCCAGCCTGGACTACATAGCGAGACCCTGTCTCAAAACCCAAAATTTTTCGGCCTGGACATTCTCAGATCAGGTAGGATGATTCTCATTTCAAGTTAGCTTGACGGAAGGGGCTGTGATCATAGATTGTCAGAGAAGCTGCTTTCCGTCCACTCGGAGCTGTCTGCTGGTTGCTGTGCGGGAGTGGGCCCCCGTACCCCAGCTGTCTGCTCCCTTTGAGGGTCCCAGCTTCATATTGAGATGGGCTCGGGACCCACACAGCACCACCTCTCCAGGCATGGAGGGCCCGACTCATTCGGGAGTCTGGTTTCTTGTTTTAAGCTATCGTTTTTGGTCCCTGGGGCCCTTTCTTGTTTTCTTGCAAGTCCAGCTGCGTAACTGAAAGGACACTGGTAAGAGGCCCGTGTTTCCAGGGGTTGCGTGGTGGAAGAGCTGCTGAAGTTGCCTCTCAGCCGTGCTGTTAGGAGCAGAACACCCCATTTCTCGCTCGTTGCCTTGGCGGTGGCACCCACAGTGCCTGGCGCGTGGCGGCGAGAGGGGTTGGTGCACACGCGGTTTCAAGGCCTGGACGCGCCCGCCGGGTTGGCTGCTCCCGCAGGAGGAGCAGCAGTCGTCGGCCCGTCCCTTCACGTGAGCAGCCGAGGAGTGGGTGTCCAGTGCTTCGGCGTCTTGAGAAGGCTTCGGTTTTCTTGTTTTTCACGCTTAAACTTTTAAACTCTCATGTTTTCCTAAGGATGTGAAGATGCTGTTGCTATTGGCCAGTTGCCAGCAGTCTTCCAGCCCCATAAATTGGCATTAAAGCCTTGCCTGGAGAGCCGTGACTGCCCGGTGTCTCTCCGTGCTGGCACTTACAAAGTTCTGGCCCTGATTAAATTGACCTTTACGGTGGCTCAGCTGAGAATAGCAACTCCAGGACGTGGAAACTGTTAAGAAAATGTTCTTAGTCCCGCAGTTGGTGCTGCCACTGAAGAGGGGATAATGTTTTGCGTATGTGCAAAAGGCACATCATTCAGCCTTTCCCATTGTAAAAATGTTCTTCCCAGTTCGATGGTGACCTTGTGTGTGAGAGAGAGAGTATGGTTGACTAGAGATTGAACGTAGGACCTTCCCACTGCACTACGTCCCCCAGTCTTTTTATTTTTTACTCTGAGATAGGTTCTCATTAAGTCATTGAGTTGCCGGCGCTGGACCTGAACTTGTGATCCTCTTGCCTCGGGTTTCCTAGCCCTGGGATGACAGGCAGGCACCACGATGTTTGGCTGTACTGATGGTTTTTGTTCGGTGGCCGTGAGTCTTTTTAGCAACCTGTCTCTTGAGCTGATCACTTGGACTAGGCTGAAGGCACAGACCAGTGACAGAGGATCCTGGCAAGGGGATGAAGGGCAGGGCATTAGAGAACTCTTTTTTTTTCTTCTTTCTGTTTTTAGAAGCACTCATTTGTTTTAACACAAAGTTTCTTGTTGGCAAGTTCTGTGTTTTCAGCATCTTTAAAAACATTTTCCCCAGGGGTGGCACACGCCTGTAATCCTAGCACGCAGGAGGCTGAGGCAGGAGGATCACCATGAGTCCGAGGTCAATCTGGGCCACCTAGTGAGTTCAAGGCCAGTCTGAACTACATAGCGAGACCCTGTCTCAACAAACAAAAACAAAAGTTTAAGCCTTGTTTGTGCAAATGAAAATTTTGCCAGAAGAAAGAACCTTTTTTTTTCTTTTTTTTTTTTTGGTACCAGGAATTGATCTCAGGACCTTGTACTTGCCAGGCAGGCGCTGTGCGGCTGAGCTGTATCCCTGGCCCAGAAGAAGGCATCTTTAAAATGCAGATCCAATCGTGTCAGGGGCTGCAGTCTGGTCTCCCTTACCTAACTTCCCCGCTTCCTCCTCCAGCCAGAGCTTTGCCACACCATTTCTCCTCCGGACTGTTTGCCCCATCCCTCTTTGCCAGTCGCTGGCCTTCTGCCTGTGCCGTGGCCCTCAGTTCAAGCTCCCTCCCTCCCTCCGGGAAGCCAGTGTGGGGCTCGCTTGGTTAGTGAGCCCCAGTCGTACCTGTTGTGCTCTCAGTTGCGGTTTCAGCTGTGTGATTCTTGCGCCGGCTGTCACTAGCCCACGGGCCGTGTGGGAGCAGCGGCCGGAGCGTCAGCCCAGGTGCCCGCTGTGTGCCCCGCCCCGCTCGGAGCGGCGTACAGTGGGGTGCTCGGTAAACGAGAAAGGAGCGTGCGGGCCCCGTGTCCATCTGGCGGAGGGACCGGGCTGCTCCTCAGGAGAGCAGTGCGAAAGTGGGATATTCGAGCCAGGAAGGAGCGGCCCTGAGCACACAGTGCGGTGTGCGGCTCCCAAGCCCCGAGTCCCGGCCGGTGCTGATCTCTCCTCAGCGGTGAAGGTCGGTTTTGTCTGGCGGGGTTTTTACTTAAGCAGCCAGGTGTGGAAGGCAACTGAACCGCTAAGTGTAGAACGCACAGAGGCGACGGCGCCGTGCTGAGCGCGGTCCGGCTGGGGTTGCCGCCCGGTGGTGGCGCTGGGCAGTGCCTTGACGCTCTGGGCCTCGAGTCCTGTGCCTGCCGCTCCCCAGAGCTGCGGACAGGGCCCTGCGACGAGCACCTGCTCGGCGTCGCCTCCCCCGGCCTGGTGCTGCCCTGGGGAGGCAGAGGGGGTGAGCGGATGGCGCTCCGGCCCGGCTCGCCCCCCGGAGGACGGCAGCGTGGGCGGGACACCGAGTGCCCACTCTCTGGACGTAAGGTCATGAGCTGGAAGAGGCCTTGCAGAGGAGCGCAGGTAGTCATGGAGGGCGCCGGGAGTTTTT
This sequence comes from Chinchilla lanigera, assembly GCF_000276665.1. NCBI lineage: Eukaryota > Metazoa > Chordata > Mammalia > Rodentia > Chinchillidae > Chinchilla > Chinchilla lanigera. The sequence goes on along the minus strand of NW_004955485.1, from coordinate 7,673,143 downwards.
CATCTCCAGCCTCTGCTGCGTTCCCTCCGGCTCCTTCTGCTCTCCCCGTGGCTGGAGCGGCCGGAGGCTGCTGTGAGCTTTGCTGTCCTGCCGCAATGCTCCGTGACGGCCAAGGGGGCTCTGGCGGCGCAGTGCTGACAGTGGGGCTCGGGGATGTTCGCGCCGGGTGAGCCTCGCGTGGGAGCTGGGCCCGCACCTGACGGGGCTGCCTCTTCTCCCCCGGAGCTTGGATTCGGAGCTGCCTGAGGTCTGTGCAAGTCCTCAGAAGGCTCCGCGTCCAGGCTCCTCAGACAGAGAAGGGCGGAGGGGTGGCGGGCCCCATGTCCAGACCGCAGGCCCTCGCTGCTGGTAAGGCGGGAGGCGTGCGTCTCGGAGCTCTCCCGCGGGGAGCGGGCGGGCTGGAAGCGCGACGCGGCCGACCCTACGCAGCAGGGTGCAGTGCCTGGTGCGCCTGCGCCTCAGGAGACGCTGTTAGAGATCAGCCTAACTCGCCTGGGCCACCGAGTGACCTGCCCGACGTGCGAACCTCTGGTGCAGAGCTGGGCCCAGCCTTGGCTGCCGGGCTCTCCGCACGGCAGTGGGCCGCCTCATGCTCCCATCTCACAGCCCAAGATTCAGCCCCAGGGCCGAGTCCTCGTGCGCCCTCCTTGCCTGCAGAAGGACGGCGCCTACCACCAGGCGGCGTGGAGACTGGGTCTGGGGGAGCCTGAGGGGCCGGGTTCAGCGTGCTCTCCATGGGAAAGGGCAAGGCACAGGCCTCTGCCCCAGGCCCGGAAGCGGTGAGAGAAAAGCCGCCCAGCACTCACAGGGCGCAACAGGTCTCCATCTGCAGCGTGCTCGCCCGCACACACTCCCACGCCTCCCCTGACCGCCGCCCTGGGCGCAGAGCCCCGGCCTCATCGGCCTCATCGGCGCCTCTTCCCCAGGCCGAGGGTCCTGGGTTGTGTCATGTGCTAGAGGGTGGCAACCCGGCCTTTCAGAAACCGTGAGGGTGCTGAACTGCGCTCTTGCAGCCCGGGCCGGAAAAGCAGCATGAGAGGCTCGGTGAACGGGCCTGAAGCTTTCTGGTGTCTTTGTGAAAGGAGTGTCTTGCTTTGAGGCCAGAGAGGCTGGTTCTGGCCGAAGCAGCAAGCGCAGCTCTGTTTTGTCCCAGCCCCCTGCTGGGAGTCTGTGGTTTTGGTGGGCTTGGGAAACAAGGTCAGTGTAAATAAAACCTCTGTTTGCATCGTGTGAAACGGTGTGGGAGCTTAGCGCGTTTCCCATGCTTCCTTCACCCTAAGCTCCTCTCTAACAGAGCCAGTGCTTTTAAAAGCCAGGAATCCCTGAGGGTGTGCGCGAGGCCCTTGGGCTGCGCTGGAGATCCGCGCTCAGCCTGCCTTCTCTCCTGTCTCCTGTGGCTTCAGGGGCCTGTTCTGTTGCTGCCTGGCCTCCAGCCCTTCAGACTGTCACTGTCACTGGAGTGCTTGTTTCTGCCCTGGCCAAGTGGACGCCACAGTGAAGTCAGGCCAGAGAGGAGGACCCAGCCGTGTGAGCTAAGTTCCCCGGTCGCCGCCCGACCGGATGTGCGCCGTGGGCCGGGGCAACCCAGACAGCCGCACAGTCCTGCAGTTTGACAGTAAATGACTTGTTGTTTTGTTTTTGTCTTGGTTTTTTTGTTTTGTACCGGGACTCGAACTTAGGACCTTGTGCTTGCCGGGCAGGCGTTAGTGCTGCAGTTTGAGTCTCTTTGCTGAGCAGGGTTTTTCTTCCTAGCTCCGCACTTCGTGAACAAAGAGACGGGGGCTTCCTCAGTTCGTGTCCCCTTTATCCGACACAGTGCTTGGCGCAGGGGCCAGGGCTGGGAACAGAGAAGTTTTGGAAGCCAGACACAGCACAAGACGTCGCCTTGCTCTGCGCGGCGTCCCCGAGTGCACGCTGGCCCGGGGCTGGGGTTGGCTGGGAGCGCGTTTCGCACCTTAAATGTGAAATTATTTTTAAAAGGTGTCCGGCTCGTCCTCATCCAGCAGTGCTATGAATAGAACCTGGCGAGCTGCTAGGTGGCTACTCAGCAGCGCCCTTCATGTAGCTGTCCCTGATAAGGGACAGTGTGAATCCTGGGTCCACTCAGGAGTCTTAAGAAGTCACGGGGCAAGCAAGCAGAGTGACCTAGCAAGGTGAGGTTGGACCAGGTTACCTAGCCAGGCCACCTTTTTCTGAGGTGTAAAGAATTTGAGGAGCAGGCTTAGGCTCCGCTCTTGAATCCCGCTGTGAATAACCTCGGACGCGCCTGTTCTGAAGCAAAGGACGTGACTGGGGGCTGACCCTTGAGTCCCTGCTGCATCAGTTATTCCAGGAGGTCTTGCGGAAGAGCTGCTTTATTGAAAACAGTGCTGATTCCGGGAGCACCGTCCCTTCCTCCCACCGAGCAAAGCCCGGACACAGATTTCTCTGTGGACGTGACAGAGGGAGGCAGCCTCCCGGGCCCCGTCTGAGGGCCTCGCTCTCTACAGCCGGCGGTGCGTGCTGGGCCTCCCACGCCTCTTCAGAGACCGCAGCTCTGCCACTGTTTTGTGGGACTTTGCACTGAGCTGTATCCTCAGCCCTTTTTTATTTCATATTTTGAGACAAGGTCTTGCTAAGTTGTAAGTTGGCAAATTGGCGGTTGCTGGGCCTGAGCTTGGGGTCCTCCTGTCTCAGCCTTCCAGAGTATGTTGTAGGGTTCTTTAACTTCTTTCCTTAATAAAATAAGGAAACTGCCACAGCTTTGTGGATGGACAGGCAAGTGATGGGGGTGTGTGTGTGAAGAAAATTGCTGATTGATCGATGGATGGATTGAGACAGGGTCTTGCTGTGTAGTTGGGGCTGGTCTTGAACTCACTTTGTAGCCCAGGCTGTTCTTGAGGTCGCACCAATCTTCTTGCCTCGGCCTTCCGAGTGCTAGGATTACAGGGCTATGCTGCCTTACCTGGCAAAATTGGTGTTTTAAGAGCTCTAGTTTAATATGTTCAAAAACTTCTTGATTTTTCTTTTTTAGGATAAGGAAGCCTGTGTGGGTACCAACAATCAGAGCTACATCTGTGACACAGGACACTGCTGCGGACAGTCTCAGTGCTGCAACTACTACTATGAGCTCTGGTGTAAGTGCTTCCCGGGGGCTGCTCCTTGGGGACCGTGACCAGCCTCCCCTGTCTCTCTTGGGGACAGTGTTGGAGAGCTGTCTGGATCCAGGTCCCAAAGTGACTTCTCTGTGGAGGAGCAGGGCTCTGTGCCCTAGAACACTGGGCTTGAGACAGGGAACAAGGCCGGAGCCTCCCCCGGGGCCGTGGTTCTAGCCGGTGGCCAGTGCGCCCGCCTAGGGTTCCTCTTTATTTATTCTTTCTCTTTTTTTTTTTTGCAATACTGGAGCTCCAACGCAAGGCCTTGCACATGCCAGGCAGGCCTTCTGCCACTGAGCTGCCTCGGCGCTGGGGTTCTCCTCAGTGCCGGCCCCCAACCCAGGCTTCCCTCTCCTGCCCCACGCTGCTGGAGCGCCAGGCTCGGCGTTACCTGCCAACAGTGCCGTTTTATTGTGGAAACCAGCAAGCGTCCAGAGTCCCTGTCAGGACCTTCCAGGGCCGCCGCGTCCTGAGGGTCCCTCTCAAAGCAGTAACCTTCCCCCGGGTTTGCTGTGGATTTCTTTGGAGAAAGGGTGTCTCAGCCCCTGTTTTCTTTCCCCAGCTCTCAAGCTGAGGCATCTGGAGCCTGCTGCAGTGCATGTGGCCTGGTGCGGTCAGCTAAGTGCCGGGGAAGACAGTCCTCCGCTTTTCCGAATCCCCCGAGCCTGGGCCCCTGCATTTCCACAGCCTCGCAGCCGTGGGGGGTGGGCTTCGGGGCGCGCCCCAGATTGGCTTCGACTCACGTGCTTCGTGCTCTTACTGTCTTAGAGCTCAGATGAGGCGCTCTAGGCTGCCAGAGAACAGAAGGCGGAGGGTTCCGTTGGGCCGAGCGGCCCTCATGAACTGCCGCTGTGGTGTCAGGGGTCTCTCAGTGCTGAGCATCAAATGCGGGGCCTTGCCCATACTAGGCAATTTCTGTACTACCAAACTGTATCCCCCCGTATGAAGGTTTTAATGTAGCAGGCCAGAGGCAGATCTGTCTTTTGAGAGAGGAAACGGTAGACCCTGGCCCTGGATGGTTTGAGCCCCTCGCCCTGCCTCCGTGTGGAAGGGAGTCTGAGGCTCCGTTGCTAAGTGGTGCCTTAACCCGTCGTCCCTGCTGCCCTCTCCCCGTCTCCCCACCCCCACGCAGCCATGTGACGGGACCGCAGCTAGCACCGTTCGGTCTGGCAAGGAGTGGGACTCCTGGCAGGGAAGCCTCTGCCGGTGCAGTGCAGTTGTCTGTGACAGCCAGCAGGGCCGGGCCGCCACACAGAGCCTGTCCCTCAGACCTGCCTCTCCCTTTGCAGGCCTGAGCACCGCGGGTGTCCAGGGCAGTCCGGGGCCACAGGGACAGGGCGCCCACTTCCCCACCAGGCTTCCGTGCTTACAAGCTGGGCCAGAGGTGGGCACAGAGTTGTGCTGTTTTAGAAGAGGTGGGGCTGAGAGCCAGACCAGAGAGCGCCAGGAGCTGGGCAGGCGGCTGCACTTGTGTGTCTCAAAGTGCAGATAACCCCAGGGCCTGACTTCCCTCCCACCCTTGTAAAAACAAGTTGGCGCCCGACCGCCCGACGGGCACGCAGTTCGCTGGGCCTTCTGGGCCCTGGTAACATCAGCCGAGGAGGGGAGTGGAGTCGCTGGTGGCCCAGTCTCAGATTGACAGAGCCTTCTGGGCGGGCTGCAGAGCAGACTCGGTGTCACCAGAACTGGCTCATCACACTGTGGGTGGAGAGGCGGGGGTGGAGGGGGCTGGAAGACCCAGATGTCAGGAGCGTCCTGGGAAGCAGGTTCCACTCCGGGGACCTAGAGAAAGTCCAAGAAGAGCCGGGCACGCTCGCTGCAGTGGTGGACGGCTGGGGAGGGGAGGTGGCGGGACAGGGAGAGTCTGTGGAGAGGAGAGGTCCCTGGTGCTGCCTTGTCATCGCCAGGTGTTAGAGTGACAGAGTAAAAGCAAACGTTTTACTCACCGATGCCCAGCAGTGGCTTCTCGGCCAGGTGACACCTGTGTCCCTTCGGCGTTCCCAGGAGCGCCTTGGTTTTCTGCCGCATTCAGGGCCAGGCCTCTGCCAGAAGTGTGTGGAAGGGAAGTCAGGCGTTGGAATGAGCCATGGCCTTCTCAGCAAAACTGTACTCTTCACTGTTTTAAATCCCTTTCCTTCATTGCCTCTCGGCTTTGCCAGAGATGTGAAGGCCCGGGGGCTTTGGGTTGGTTGGTAAAAACTTCAGCAGGGAAATCCTTAGCAGAGTTTTCCTCAGAAGAGGTGCCTCCAAGGTCCTGAGCTCAATTCCCAGTACCAGAATAAAGAGGAAGAGGTGCCTCTGCAGCTGTGGGGGCGAACCTACGACACGCGTGCCGCAGCAGGCTGTTCGTTCTCGTGGAAAGCTCTGAAAGGTTCGCCGTGGCTGCACTGTCGCTATAGTGGCCGATGGGAAAAGCCATGGGAAGCAGTGCCTCTCCCACCAATCCTGTCACCTCTCCTAAACTGAGTTTTCCTCTGTGCTGAGGATGTCACAGACATGTACTCCACACACGCACATGCACACACACCCACTACCCCCCTGGCCTTGGCCTTTGGCCGGCACCTTTCAATCTGTTGTAACTTAAACTACTCACTGGGCCTGTGTGAGACAGGAACTGAAGATCCTGTTTTAGTAGTACAGAGGTGGAGGCGATAAAGCCTGGTCACCATTGTTGTTGTGTCTGTGCATTTGCATGGCATTTGTACTTTAATTCATCATTCTATCATTTAGTCATTCAGCAAACCCTTAGGCTAATGGTGGGCATCAGAATTTGATAGGCATTGGAATTTCTGGCACAGATTTCTAGGCCCCACTCACAGCTTGCTTGTTTTTGTTTTTATTTTTTATTTTGTTTTACAGTGCTGAGCCTCAAATGCGGGGCCTTGCCCATACTAGGCAATTTCTGAACTACCAAACTGTATCCCCCCGTCTGAAGGTTTTAATGTAGCCGGCCAGAGGCAGATCTGAGAATCTGCAGTTTTAGCAAGGCCTTTAGTGATGCCGCGGCCTCATCTATGCTAGCGACCATGGGAGAGGTGTAAGTGCTGCCATCAGAAAGCATCTAGCAGAGCGATCAGTCAGACAAGATGGCCAGCCAGCCCTGGGAGGTCGCGGTGGGCTGTGTGTGCCGGCTGGTGTGAGTGTGAGTTCTGCTGTGACTATTTAATGGGAGTTTGCTTCGGCCAGACTTCAGGCAGGCCGTGTGGATGAGGTGGCATTTGAAGTGGGCCTCAAAGGGTGGCTGGGAGTAAGATACGGGAAAAGCCAGAAGAGCTCCCAGGCAGAAGAGGCCGCCAGCCAGAGCGCTACCGGAAAGAGCTCCTGCACTAGGGCTGTGGGGCTTGCCTGAGAAGAAATGGGAAGCGGAGCTTCTGGGGCTAGAGCTGTCCCAGGCGCCAGGTGGAGCCTTCATCCTCATCATCTGCTTGACCCGACGCACAGCCCCGTTTCTCTGGGCTGGGGCACGAGCGCCAGCGGTGGAGGTTGCAGCTGAGGAGTACTGGAGCTCACCCCGCAGCCCTCCGTTCAGGCTCCCGCCCCAGGCCGGGAAGACCTGGGAGCACAGGAGCGTCCCTGGGGCTGTGTCTCGGGTCTCCTCAGCACTCTTGCCACCCACTGAGCTACATTTTCCAGGAAGAAGTCCGTGTTGCCCCTGAAGTAGTCTGGGGAATTTCACTCAAGCTTCAGGTTTCCCTGGTTTGGTTGATCAGAGCAGAGGAGCGAGGATCAGCTGACAGGGCACCGTGTCCATGGCGGGGGCTCGGAAGTAGGAGGTTGCCTGATTTTCCAGTGAATTTTGCCAAGAGCACAACCAAGAAGTAGATTTTGGACTTGCTCCTAACCCATGTTTTTTATGGAATATCTTGGGGAAGGTTAAAAGGGAAAATGAAAGGAAATTCTTCCCATCCGTGGCTATTCCTGTCACAGCGCGGCAGCCATAAGCTGGAGAACGTACCTTACATCACACGTGCTTCTGAGGCTGCCGCAAGCATGATTAACGCACTTGCTCCCTACGGTGGTTTTCTCCCCATTTCACATAAGGGAAGTAGAAGTAACGACCAAGGTCACAGACCTAGAAGGAGTGGTTAGTGTGGCCTGGGACTTGAGCCGGGCTGCCTGCTCCTAGCTCCTCCAGGTCCTCGCACACTTCTTCATCAGTTCCCAGCTTGCAGAGGAAGGTTCGAGTCTCCGAAGTCCTGGTCTTCCAAATGCAGGCCTCTTCCCGAGTGCCGGTGGCAGGAGCTGCTGCTGTGAGCTGGAAGAGGGGCCGCACGCGCGTGCCGCCGGAGGGAGGGGAGGAAGGAAGGAGCGTTACCTTGCCCTGCGCCTAGCTGCCCGGTGGGAGATTGCCCGCCCGTTGAGTGGCGTTTCCCCAAGTTTTTAGTGATCTCTGGGGCACATGGTGCAGTTCCTACACTGGGCTGTGGCTGTTTTTAAAAACATGTTTTCCATTTTGTTTAGCAGGACAAATGCTCCCCACAGCAAGGGCATGGCTTTCCAAGGTGTGTTTCATGGGGGTGTGTCTGTACTCTCCTGCGCATCATAAGTTAGATTTTACTTTTTAAACTTGCTTCCTTGTTTCTGAAAGGTAAAAGTTTGGCCCGACTCCACAGGAACTAGTCCGAGTGTTCCCCCTTTGGAAGCCGGGAGACACAGCTTTGACGGGGGAGCTGGAACATCTGAGATGTCCAGTTTGTGAGGGCCCCATCAGGGAGCTCCTGCCTTACTTCGTACCAAGCGGGACCAGCTTGTTAGGTACCTCTCCTGTGCCTGTGCTGACGCCCCATCATGCCGCAAAGCACACGGCTGGTGCGCGGTGAAGATAGTTTGCGCCCACCTCAAATGCAGAGGTGTAGGTGGGGCCTGAGGTGCAGCCCAGTCATGAACGTGTGCTTAGTACGTAAAAGGCTCAGGGCTCGATCCCAAATCCATGTGCATGTGTGTGCGCACACACACACGCCTGCACGCTCACACGGTGCACTGGTTGAATTTCACTGAGTATGTGAGCTTTCTGGGGCTGTGTTAGAATGTGATGAATGTGCCAGGCGTGGTGGGGCACACCTGCAAATCTCAGCACTCAGGAGGCTGAGGCAGGAGGATCACCATGAATTTGAGGTAGCCTGGGCTACATAATGAATTCAAGGCCAGTCTGAACTACATAGCAAGATCCTGTCTCAAAAAAAAAGAAAAAAAAAAATATATATATATATGTATGTATACATATATATATATATATTTTTTTTTTAAAGCGGAGAAATAATGCCTTAGTTTACCTTTAGAACTACTGACAAAATGACTTGGGATAAAAATAGATGCTGATTGTCTAATGGGAGAAGGTTTTCTTTGTTTCGTTTTTTTGTCTTTTTGAGACTGGAGTCTCGCAGTGCAATTCAGGCTGGCCTCGACCTCACTCTGTAGCCCAGGCTGGCCTCGAACTCGCAACAGAGAAGGTATTTTTAAACTGAGCTGGCCATGGTGCACGTGCCTGTAGCGCCCGCAGTTTGGACGGCTAAGACGTGAGTGTCGCGGAGCCCATGGACTCAGGGCCAGCGTGGGTGCCTTGTGAGCCCCCATCTCTTAGGAACTGCGGAGCGTAGGCAGCGCGTAGCGGCGGCCGTGGAGTAGTGTGCACCCCAGCTCCAGCCCAGCTCATAAGCGGAAGGCACTGTGCTTATCTGTGTCCTTCCTGAGGTGAGCCCAGCGGGGAGGACAGGCTACGCGAGACCTGTGTGAGCGGCCACTTCTCTCCTGTCCTCCTTTCCGGCCTCTCCTCCATGTCCTGAGGGTCCTCTCCTGTGGATGTCTTGGGCCATCCAGAGCCAGGATATCATGGCTTCGTCAGGCCCTGGCAGCTGAAGCCGTGGGGAGCTGTGGAGCAGCTGGGAGGCCATGTCACCACCCTTCTTACCTGGACAAGGCGAGGAGACCCAGCAGGGAACCCCAGGGAGACAGGGAAGGGACTGGTCTGATACATCACCAATGCCAGCTGAGATCTTTTGGAATACATTTTGTATACACATGAGGAAAAGTCAGGGATTTATTCATTTACAAGTATTTGGGGGAGAGAAAATCATTTTTTCTTTTTGATATTGGAGATTGAACCCAGGGCCATCACACTGAGCTCCAACTGTTTTTTAAAATGTTTTATTTTAGCTAGGCGTGGTGGTGCACGCCTTTATCCCAGCATTCGGGAGGCTGAAGCAGGAGGATTGTTGCAAGTTCAAGACCAGCCTGGGCTACAAAGTGAGCTCCAGGCCAGCCTGAACTGCAGAGCGAGACCCTGTCTCAAAAAGAGAAAAACAAACAAACGAACAGGTGGAAGGAACTGGTTCCAGGAAATCTATTGTCCTGTCATCCAGAATAACCTCCTAATCAGCTTGCTGTTTTGTTTTGTTTTTTCTGTTCACGTACTTTATTTTTTGTGATGTTGGACATTGAACCCAGAGCCTCACACATGCTAGGCAAGTGCTCTGTCTCTGAGTTAGGTCATTCAGCATCTGTTACACTTTTTGTTTGTTTTTGTGGTCCTGGGGATTGAAAACCTTTGTACTGAGCTATATCCGCAGCTCCTTTATTAACTATTTTATTTCAAGACGGAGGCTTGCTGAGTTGCTCAAACTGGGCGTGAACTTTCAGTGCTCCTGTGTCAGCCTTCTAGAGTGTTGGGATCCCAGGCATGAGCCATCGTGCCTGGCTGGGGATGCTGGGAGTTTGTTGAGACAGGATCTTGCTATATAGTTCAGGCTTGTCTCAAACTTGTGATCCTCCTGCCTCAGCTTCCCAAGTGCTAGGATTACAGGTGTGCAGCTCCATGTTCAGCAGTCCTATATTTAAAGCAAAAATTAGATCATATGTCAATCAAAAATAAAATCTATAGCAATTTTTAAAACACCTGGAAACTTGGCATATCAGGTTGCATACTAAATGTGTGTGTGTGTGTGTGTGTGTGTGTGTGTGTGTGTGTGTGTGTATTTTTCTTTTAAGAGTAGGACAGTTTATTGGAGAAAAGGAATGGGAGAATGGGGAACAGCAGTAGCTCCTGAGATACAGGCAGGGTCCCAAGTGGGCTGCCAGTGGGTGCACTTCTCAAAGGAAGTTTTGTAGCGCAAAATCATGTGAGGTGGGTACAACATGGGTCAAAGTTATGATCAACCAGTAAGATTGCAAGTATAGTTGCTTAGGTAATATTGATCCAATGGTAGCAAGGGTACGTGGGTGATGTCATTAACCTTGGTTGATAATCTGTAGTCTCAGACTAGTAGGTGGGAGAATCCAGATAGCCCATCACTAATGACATACTAGGAAATCTCAAAAGGGTGATTCCAACAATCCCAGATCTCCTTCATCCTTTAGGGAAGTATGTGGAACTAGCCATTGTGATTTAATCTTCAGATGGTCCCTGGCCACAGTCCTGATGCATTCTTATCTCCTGCACTGACTCCCTGGGGCCCAGCCCTGTCGGACTGCCTGCTCCATTTCTACCTCACTTAGCTGTCTGTAATGTCCCCCCTCTGAAGAGGTGCCCCTGACTACCGTGAGGGGAGAAGGGGCATAGTTTCCATCTAGCTGCTTTGAGCTGAGTGGGGTCGGTGTAGGGGAAACCGCAGTCAGGGGCCTTCTCCAGAGAGCTAGCCTGATGGGCCTCGGATAGAAGTCGTATTGTAGTTTAGCAGTTAGAACGCTTTATAAGGCCAGTCTGGTGGGTCCTGGAAAAGGAGTCTGGGACATTTGTCATTGGTTCCATCTGCACGGTCACTTGGAGTTTGGCTGTCTCTGCATAGCAAGCGTATAAAGTATAAATATAAAGTGTAGCCAGAGGACTATTTCTTTTCAGCCGCGGTTGTTTTAGTAGTTGAATCCCTCCTTCCAAGTATCTTGGAGGGACCTCCAGGGTGATACTGGGGAAATGCTAGATGTCAGATGCGGAGTTTGTTCCCCTGAAGTCAGAGAATGAATGCTAAGGAACAGCAGATGTTAAGAGTAGGCACATTTATTGGAGAAAAGGAATGGGACTAGGAATGGGGCACGGGGGACCGGAATAGCTCCTGGGGCACAGGAGGGACCCTGAGTTGCTCGGCCTGTACCCTGCATTTTAATTTAAATTTATGTCATTCTGTACCTGTGACTGCACTGGTCTTATTAAAATTAAATCAATGAGAATCAAAAGCCATGTAGAAAATAATCAAGATCATACTGTTTTATAGTCTGCCCTTTTTGTTTAATATCAGAAATATTATGTGTAAAAAATTAGATTTTATGCCTCACTTTTTAAATGATTCAAATTATTTTATTGTAGGACTATATTCCCAGAGGAATTTTTAAAGCCTATTTAGAAATACATTTATTAATTTAAAAAATAAAAGGCAGTAAAGATAAAATTAGTCACAATTACCTTTTAAAACTAATTTGTTTCTCGTTTCGTGATTTGAGAGAAGAAAGTTTAAGTTTCTCATCGCCCCCCCACCTAAAGATGTGGTTTTGTGTTTCTCCAGTCTTTTTTTCCATGTGTGCATGCTCAATTTTTGAGCAAGATTGTTCATTAACTTAAAAAACATTTCAAAGCCTTTTCTGCGTACATTTGGAAATTGAGGGGGGCTCTTCCGTTGGGGTTGCTGAGGCGACACCGTGGGAAACAGGGTTCAGGGCCTTCGCCCCTCTACCTGCCCCAGAGCGGGGAGGAGGCCGGACGGCTGCTCCGGCCTGAGTCTACACAGACGGACCTGACCGGGCCGGAGCCGGACTGCGCCAGCAGGGGCAGTAAGTCTTCCAGCCCCGGGAAGAGGTGCACCTGAGGCAGTGAGTTTAGTGTTGCAGAGGCATGCCAGACTGAGAGCCCTGGTCTTCCCCTAAGGGCTCCTCTATTAGGGGGAGCTCTGAGGCCCCTGGCAGTTGCTAATCTTCCTGGGGTATGGAGGGGAGAGACAGGCCCCAAGGAAGTGGAAATCATTTCCTCTGAGATCTCTTTTTAGGAGAGGACGGGGCACCATCCTAAAAGATCACCGCATTTAAGGCCCGCAGAACCTGAACTGCAGGCGCAGGCGTTGGCCCCTCCCCCCGGGTCCCAGGGGGCCCTAGCAGGCGCGACTGTCTGGGGCCGTCGTTCTCCCTGGCCTGCCATCTCCCACTCCGTGCCCCCGCTCACCGCTGCGTGGGTGAGCGTATGGCTTAGCGCGAAGTAACTGGTGAGGCCCCGCAGTGGCGGTGGCCGCGTGGCGCTGTCGGGCGCCTCCTGTTGGCGCGCTGCCCTCCGCGGGCACTCACGTGTGCACTGCTTCTCCGTGCGCCCCAGGGTTCTGGCTGGTGTGGACCGTCATCATCATCCTGAGCTGCTGCTGCGTCTGCCACCACCGCCGAGCCAAGCACCGCCTTCAGGCCCAGCAGCGGCAGCACGAGATCAACCTGATCGCCTACCGGGAAGCCCACAATTTCTCAGCGCTGCCATTTTATTTCAGTACGTACCCCAAAAGCCACCACACCCTGCCCCGAGGCTCAGGAGCTGGAGGCAGTGGCCCAAGCCCCTCTGGGCGTGGGGATGTGTGCCCCGTCCCCCACAGAGCAGGCTCTCTGAAACCCAGGCCGGGGCTGCCCCTTGGCACAGAAGAGCAAGCACCGCCGCAGCTGCCTGTAGCCACAGCCGCTGCGCAGTGCCCAGTCTCACAGCGGCTGCTTTAGGGCAGGTGGGGGGGAATATGCCCGCGTGAACCGAGATGCACAGTTCAGAGGCCCGAATCCCTCCCATTTGCTTACTGGCTCGGGACATACCTGGCAGAGGCGGCCGTGAAAGGGGCTGGGGTAGGGGTGGCGGTGGGGAAGCTTGGTGCCTCACTGAAGAGCATCCGCCGGCCTCTGGAGCTCTTTACACGTGACTTCAAGTGGCTCTTAAGATCCAGTTGGGCAGTTTATCCCAAAATAAAAGGGTCATTTGCTTAGCACAGTGCCTGACATATAGTAAGTGCTCAATAAATGCTAGCAGTTACTGTTGCAATGGGATGACTATGCCTCTGGGCATGCAGCACATTGAGAAGGCGACTCACCTGGCCTGTTCTCATGGCCTTGAAGGAGTGAGGCCCTCCCCTTTGCTGCTCTTTGTGTCTTTTTGAGAAGGTTTCACTATGCAGTTCAGACTGGCCTTGAACTTACCTCATAGCCTAGGCAGGCCTCCAACTCACAGTGATCCTCCTGCTTCAGCCTCCCGAGCGCTGGGATTACAGGGGTTCGCCACCTACCCAGCCTGCTCTTGATCTGAGTCAAGCTGAAGCCCCTTTGTCTTTGCAGACCCCCTCCAGCCACACTAGAGAGAGCAGCTTTTTAACCTCCAGAGAAAGACGCAGATGGAGGGTGTCTGGAAGGGCAGGGAGAGAAAGCAGGGGTCAGGAAGCCTTACGTTAGGTCCCTGGCTGAGGCCAGCAGGATGAGGAGATAGATGCAGTCTAGCAAGGAGCATGGGCCTTGCGCGCCTGTGGGAACTGGTCCGTTCTGGGCAGAGCTGCTACTGGCCATCCGCCACACTTGCCTGACTTTGTGCCTGAGCTCTAGGTAGGCAGGGCGTCCTTGCTTAGGAAGCAGGACTGGGGTTCCCGGGTGTCCGGCTGGGTTAGGTCCCCTCCTCGCTGCTCTCTTCCTCTACACAGTTGCTCACAGGCTCTGGCTCCCCGACACAACGAAAAGCTGTGGCCCCCGCTTGGAGGCTGTCCTGCAGGGGTGGAAGGGACAGTGCATATGTTTTGTGTGAGCTTTGCACCCTGTCCTAGGGTGATGGCCAGTGCAGTAATTTCTCCTCCCTCCCTCCCCATTTTAGGGTTTTTGCCAAACTATTTACTACCTCCTTATGAGGAAGTGGTGAACCGACCTCCAACTCCTCCCCCACCGTACAGTGCCTTCCAGCTACAGCGGCAGCAGCTGCCTCCTCCGTGCGGCCCTGCAGGCAGCGGCCCCCCGGGCACCGATCCCCCCAGGGACTGCCCCAGGGCGCAGAGCAGCCCCTTGTCCGGGCCCAGCAGAAGCAGCACGAGACCCCCGAGTGTCGCCGACCCTGAGCCCTCTGACATGCCGGCCGACCCAGCCACCAAAGTCCCCGGAGTGGAGCCGAGTGGCTCAGTGGCCAGCCTGGGGGAGCTGGGTCCAGGGGCCTTCCTGGACAAGGATTCGGAATGCAAGGAGGAGCTGCTGAAAGACTGCGGCTTGGAGCAGGGTGGTGCCTTCCCTGACGGCAAAGAGAAGACGCCCGGCAGACACCGCCGCTTCACCGGGGACTCTGGCATTGAGGTGTGTGTGTGCAGCCGCGGCCACCACGACGACGACGACCTCAAAGAGTTCGGCGCGCTCATCGACGATGCTCTGGACGGCCCCCTGGACTTCTGCGACAGCTGCCACGTACGGCCTCCCGGCGATGAGGAGGAGGGGCTCTGCGGGCCCTCTGAGGAGCAGGCTCCGGAGCCGGGGCTCGCCCACCTGCCACGGCCCCCCGCGGGCCTGCTGCTGAACACCATCAACGAGCAGGACTCGCCAAACCCCCAGAGCAGCAGCTCCCCCAGCTAGAGCAGGCCCTGCCTGCACCGGACGCAGCAAGCCGCCAGCCGGTGACACGAGGAGCATTAAGGACCTTCCCAGGAAGTAGTGTGGCCACTTCGTTCTGTTTTCTTTCCCTCCTCTCCGTTTCCTGCATCTCCAGGTACAGTTCGGGGTGTGGACGCCGCACCCGCCCAGAAGCACAGTGTTGTGGAGAGCTGAGAAGCTGGTTCTGTGACTCATCCTCACGTCCTGCCTGCCCGCGTGGGTCACAGCTGTGTCTTCTGGCCCCCAGGAAGGGGCTGGGACTGTGCCCTGAGATGGTTCTTGGAGAGAATGTATGCGCTGGTTTTAGTTTAAGAGAACTGTGCTGTGTTTTCGTCCAGGAGAGGCGAGCTGTCCTGACTCAGAGTGCGGGAGGCTCGGGGACTGTCACCCGTGACTGCCGCTGTCTGGAGCCAGGATGGGGCTCGTCCCTCGGGGGTGAGAGCTGTCAGGACGGTTGCCAGGGCACTTGCGTTTGCTCAGATCCAGGCGCCGTGGTCAGGGCGCCACTGCCCATCCCAAGGGCCCTTCCAGCAGCTCTGGCTGGCTGTGCCCTGCTGTGGGGGGATTGCACTGCCTTCTCTTCGGTTTTTCCTTTACACACAAGCCACCAGGAACCTTAGCAGCAAGCAGGCCAGAGTCCTCTTCTGGACAAGGGACACTTGGGGCTGTTTGACAGGCTGCCCTTCAGAAAGCCTGGCAGCGGGGCGGGCTGGGGAGGCCCGGACCTGGGGGGATGGAGAGCCGCTCCCTGCGTCTGCGCCCCGGTCTGCGCCTGCAGTGACCAGTGTCCTTCCAGCCCGAGCGTGCAGCCCGCGAGGCTCGCGTCGCTGTGTCCCCTGGGACACACAGATCAGCAGCTGAGTCCTGGGACAGGCGGCCCGGTCCCTGCTTCTCACACAGTATTTTTCTCGTTCATTCTTAATAAGTCTTTTGTTGTTGTTGTTGTTTGTTTTAAACTGACCACTTGGAAAAAATACCTTGGTTACCTGTGGTTCTCGTGCGCTGTCCTGCCCCCGCCCCTTTGGGGTGGGTGACTCGTCTGTGACCTATGTAAGGAGTCCTGTGGCCCGGCCGGGGGGCAGGGGCAGCCTCGGGCAGGACCGCAGGACCCTCGTTACTAGCGTTCGGCTTCAGAGGACGATGGAGCTTTGCTCTGCTTTAGGAATACTCCACAGGAGAAAGCAGGCAGCCGAGACACATTCCCTAACCAGCCCTCCTCATAGGAAATGTTTGGTTCTTGTCCTGCTCTTGAACCATGATGTTTAGACTAGGTGTTACTGTTACAGTAAGAAAAGAAAAAGGGAAAAAGTCTATATGCATACATATTTTTTCCACATGCATGCACAGCAGACAAATCATGGTTGTGAGGTGAGTGAGTGTTCGCTTTAGGATTCCACAAAACCAAAACGCGTCGAACAAAGTGAAATCTACGCAGTGACTTTCTGAATGGGTGTGTGTGTGTGTGTGTGTGTGTGTGTGTGTGTGTGTCGGTGTCAGTCTCAAGCCCTGTGTTCCTGTGAAGATACTTTGAACGGCAGCCGTTCTGCTCACGTTAACCACACACCCGGAGCAGACGTGGCCCTCTCAAGGTGATTTACTTTATGCATTTGTGTTTACTGAACAAACGCCTGACTGTGTGCCTGGGGTACCCGGCAGCGGTGCCAGCAGCAGCCCCGCGTTGGCCGAGATGCTGCACCAAGGAAGGGTCCCCCCATCACTGCGATTTGCACATGCTCCGTGGCCCCTCGGCGCCTGTGTTCTGCTCCCGTAATGCAGCCGAGCTCCACACCTGCCTGCCTTCCTCCGCTGCCCCTCACCCTCGGTGTCGGGAGTTCACGCCACTCAGGACAGAAAGCAGAGGTGGCGTCCCAGACAAGCTCGGACTAGCTGTGGCCCCACAGTGGCTGCCCGGGGTGGGCAGGAGGCCTCTGCTGAGCGGCTTGCAGGCGTGAATGAGGCCGGCGGAGGCCAGAGAGCGACCGAGCGCATCCGCAGCCCTGATACCGTCCTTCCACGTCCCAAAGAACTCACTGAAGTGCTCAGAGAACAAGTCTTACCAAAATGCATCTTTCTCCAGCCAGCTGATCACACGGTTGAATTCAAACTCAAGTTCTTTCCAGTTGCAGCAGGCGCTTCCCGGCGCAGCCCCAGCCAGGAGGCCGCGTGGGGAGCACCAGCGCCTGGCCCTGCTGCCGGAGGCTACTGCTCAGGCAGGAGAATGACGGTGAAGTTCGGGGCCACGGAGACGAGACTGAGGCTGGCTTTCCGGGCCAGCGAGGAGAGGGCTGGCGGCGGGTTTGGTGCTACGTCGGAAGATTGGCAGATGCAGACACATTCCCGTGGGAGGTGGGAGGCACGTGGCCGTTTGTCAGTTCTCGTGCGTATGTGTATTTTAAGCAATAAGACTCAGCCGGTCACTTTTCTGGGCAGTCTTGGTGACGCATTTCCTGTGTTGTGATTGTTCTAAAGACAGAGTGGCTCTAACCACTGTGAGAACCTCAAATAAAAACCAGCCCCCAGCCCCAGTGCTCGCTTCCTCTAGTCCTGTGCTCCTTTCTCCTCTCAGACTTGCGGGGGTTGTGCCCTCAGATCCCACTCGGCGGCCCCTTCCCCGCAGGCGGGCTCGGCCGTGTCGGCAGCACTGGAGGCCAAGGGCAGGCTGGGTGCTGCTGCTGGGTGCACACTGTGCCCTGAGGCGTTTTCCCTCAAACCCTGATTTGAGGACTACTCCATGAAGCCTGGAAAACAGGTTCAAAGCAGACCCCAAGAGCCGGGGATGTAGCTGAGCGGCACAGTGCCTGCCTGGCAAGCACAAGGTCCCGAGTTCGATTCCCAGTACCAAGGCAGACCCAAGAGCAGAGCCACGTTCAGTCAGACCCGCGCCTCGCGTGGGGGAAGTGTGACATTTGAAAGGCAGCAAGCACTCGGAGATCTGTTAGGGTAGGAATATAGATGGTGCTCAGCTTTGCAGTTTGACACACAAAATGCATCTCGAGCTGCCCGCCTTGTGCTGAGCACTGAGCTAGGTACTGAGATGCACAGTGACCAGGAGGTGAAGCCCTGGCCCCTACACCGGAGTTGGGAAGATGGGGTGTCCCTGTGCGAGATGGTTCGCTAACCCCGCAGGGCGAGGTGGGAGCCTGCGGCGCAGGCTCAGAGGCCCTGAGACCCTGAACGCCCAGCAGGGGAGCCCCGCTGTGCCCGAGCTGCAGGCCAAGGCCGATGATTCCTCACTCAGACTGGAATGTCCTTTGTTAACTCTACCCTTGGCTTAAAGGCCCTGCGTAGAACTTGAGTCAGACCCTGAGCACAGCCCAGGGAAGGTGCAGCCTGCCAGCTCTGCCCAGGAAGGGGGACAGCTCTTCGGGCCACCTGCGAGTGGGCGGAGCAAGATGGTGTGCAGCCTGGCATCTTCCGAGAGGCTTCCTGCTTCAGGGGCCAGGTCCCGGGTGCTGGCAGTGAGCATCGTTCCCTGCTCAGGGTGTCTGTGCTCTGCTCGGGTGGTTTTGAGAGTCCGGAGCGAGCCTGGGCACCCGCTCCCCGACGTCTCTGCCGGGGCTAGAGGGTGGCAGCCGGGGTCGTGGCTGCCGTCTCCTGCTGGGCTTTTCCGGGTGACCCTAGTGGGGCATATTCTCACCTAGGGATGGTTCTGTTCTGAACCCACAGGAGAGAATTGAAGGTGTTCGTCGCTTCTGCCATCCATTCGTTCATTTGTTCATTCATTTTTACCGTACTAACAGTTGAGTCCAGGATCTTTGCACTGAGCTATAGCCACAGCTCTTAATTTTTTTTTTTTAATTTTGAGAAGGGTTAAGTTACCCCAATTGTGAGGGGGATCAAACTTGCAGTCCTCCTGCCCCAGCCTCCCAGAGTGCTGTGACTACAGGCACCTCCCACCGTGCAGGGCTTGTTCCTTCCTTTTTAAAAGCTACTGTCCAAATGGAGCAGTTCTCGTGGGCTGGTCTCCAGAGGGTGTAAGTCTCCTTGGTGTCCAGCGCCTGGGTCACTGAGCTCCTCGTTTCTCTAGTTGCCCCAAGTGCCTGGGTTCTGGTGCACACTTCATCCGTGCCCTGAAGCCCAGGATGGGGAGTTTGATGGACAAGACTAGAACTCCCCGTTCTCGTGTCCTGCTTCAGCCAAGAAGCAGAGACCAAGGCCTGACCCAGGAGGACGGGGAGGGGCTTGGCTGACGGAGCCACTGCCGGCCGGCCCTGGTGGGGGTTCACGGCTTGGAGGTTGGGTGCCAGGTCCCAGCCTGGGGACAGGTGGCGCTGGCCTCCCTAGAGCTCAGGCCTGTGTGGAGCTCCTCCTGTGCCGGCCCCGGGAGTGGGGACCCTTCGGCCTCTGCCTCATAGAGGGGCCCGCTGTGGCCTGGAGAGAGTGCCTCGGCACTGTCTACCGCGCAGCAGTGCCCGCCCGCCATGCCCGGGGTGCCGGCTGGGGGGTCAGAGCAGCCTCCCGGGGGCGGCAACCCTGCGCTGGGCCGGTGAGGAGCGACGCCGAGGGAATGCTAGGCCAAGGTTGGCTGGAGTTAGGGGAAGTGTGTGTAAAACCCTCAGAAAGGTATTTTTTGGATTTGGGTGATAAGTTAATGATAATGTCAATCTTTATTAAGGCACATACAGTGTTTGATCTTCAGCAACACTCCGAGGCTGGTACTATATCCACACCCCCCACCGCCCCCACCCTGTAACCCGGTAGTGCACAGGGAAATGGAGATCTTGTTCTGTTGAGACCGGGCCTTGCTATGTAGTTCAGGCTGGTCTTAAACTCACTGCGTAGCCCAGGTTGGTCTCAATATGTGGTAATCCTCCTGCCTTAGCCTCCCATGCACAGCTGAAAACTGAGGCTTAAGAAACCCAAAAGGCGAGTGTGGATGCCGGTAGCCTGTAATTCTAGCACTCGGGGAGGCTAAGGCAGGAGAATTGCAAATTTGAGCCCAGCCAGGGGAACTTAGTGAAGTCCTATCTCAAAAAAGGGCGTAGCTCAGTAGGAAGGTTCTGGGTTCAGTCCCCAGCACCAAGCCACACACGAAAGGGAAGAAGGCCAGGTAAGAGGTCAGTTGGTAAACGACACCAGCACGACAGTCTGCGTCCACGCATGAGCTCAGCCCGCGAGACGCCTGCTCACTGAGCTCCGCGAGTTTCACCCAGAGCCTCGGGCAGCGAATAGGCGGCGCTCATGCTGAGTGACCCCACTTTACAAGTGGGGAAGCAGGTCTGGGGAATCGGCAGGAGGCCTGAGACACGGGCCGTGGTCCCCACCCTGCTGACGGCCTGTGCAGTGAGGCGGGTGTGTCTGTGGCTGCAGGTACGGCTTCCCAGGCCTCAGCTTCCGCATCACCAGAGGCCAGCAGGTGATCACCAGGGAGCAGCCGCACCCCGGCCCGCACGCCGGGTCGCTGGGGAAGGCCCTGTGCAGGGGCTGCTGCTCGGAGGGGCTGGGATGGTCCACTGCTCCTGGGAGGGGTGGCTCTTTAGCTCCCTAGAGCTGATGAGTAAATGTTGAGGAATTTGATGAACCGCTTATTGAACCACCAGTAACAAACCAAATCTTACAATCCATAATTGAATATATTAGAAACAAAGGCAGCAAGTGTGCGGAACATCACTTTTAAATTATGTCATTGCACGTTGCTCTGCCCTTGAAGGTGTTAAGTGTCCGCACGGTGGAAATATGGCACAGGGACATTTAGGGGGCAGTCCGGTGCCCGCAGGAGAACCAGAGGCCATGAATTAATGGTGGTTCCAGGGGATTGCAGTGGCGCTGGAAATTCCCGTCTCCTCCTAGGGACACTGTCGGGACCACGCTGCGGCCGCTGGTGCTGCACACGCAGGCCGTGGCGTCACAGCAGCTACCGCAGCGCGCGCACCCAGCCGCTGTGCAGGTCGCAGCGCAGGTGTGTGGTGGGTGAGCTCCCCGGGCCTGTGGAGGCCCGGCCCACGGTGGTCACACCAGGAAACAGCCACAGCGCACTGCTCGGAGCGCCCCGTGCCCAGGGTCACCCAGGGACAACTAACCGCGGTTTCCCGCCCTCCCACTGCGGCTGGCGACCACCACAGCCAGGGTGCCACACCCAGGGGAGCTGCGCATGTGTCCCCCCGGCACTGCTTGTGAAGGGTGGTGAGGTCACGAGGCGAGGGGAGTCTCGGCAACGCCCTTCCAGCTTTGCCAACCCTCGGGACTTCTTCGGCACAAGGAGCTAGCGTCATTGCCCAGTCGTGGGCCCGGGAGCCGTGACGCGTCTGAGACGTGCTGACGTGCGGGACGAAGCACAGGAGGCGGCTCAGTCCTGAACTCCAGAGCCGGGGGACCGTGTCCTCGGGCGCCCACACCCTCCTCAGGGCCACACAGGTGCACCGAGGGCAGCGGGAGGGGAAGGCCGAGGGCCGGGAGTCCCGGCTCTTGAGAGGCGTTCACGCCGAGCCCGGGACGTGGGGATTTGGTGGCGGCCCTCGGCGGGGACAAACCCGTGCATCGGGGGCAGGTGCCAGGGCCACGAGGTTCCTGTCTGAGAGGACGCTGCTCTTCCCGGCCCCAGCCCCGAGAGCCCCGCTGACCCGGGCAGAGGAGCGGGCACGCTCTTGCAGGAGGTGCTGCTCTGACCGAAACCTCGGCCCTCCTGCTTCCCGGAGCTCCCTTGGTCTTCCTCCTCCCGGAAAACTTACCCCGGAGGACCATGGACTTCCCTGCTGGCCGTTCCACAGCCTCCTGTCCAGTCAGAGCATTAAACCCGCCTGGGTCATCGATGGCCGCAGCCTGGCCCGCCCGACTCGGCCAGGCACCTCAGCAGGCCCGTGGGCAGGCTGCCCCGGCCGAGGGTGAGAGGCTGTGCTCACATTTCCAGGACTCAGGGCTCCGTCTCCTAGCGAGGCTTTGAGGCTCCTTGGGGCTTTTGAGCGGGGAGAAGGGGTAGAACGCGGCACTGCTGCAGAAGGCAGCTTTCTCGGCGGTGTTTCCCCGGGCAGCAGGAGGGCAAGGCGTGCTGGTCCTTGAGGAAGAACCAAGACTACGGGGTCGCCGCCTGTGGGCTGCACGTCCCGCCAAAGCCAAATCCGGGAGGTGCGTGCAGCGCGTTTGTTGGGCCAAAGACCGCAGCTCTACTTTCAAAATGTAAACCGACCCTGCCTCCTCTGGCCAGCTCCCCCGCTGTGGCCAGGCGAAGGCCATCGGCGTGTCACCTTCCCGGCCAGCACGCCGCCCTCCCAGCCGTTCTTCCGTTCCCCTCTCCTCCGCCCTCAGGAGACCGCGCTCCGTGCAGCACGCGGGCTGAGCCTGGACAAGCACGGAGCAGATCGCTGCCCACGCGTGTGCAATGGCCGCCGCCCTCCTGCCCGCCGAAAGCCGCCCGCTCCTCAGACCCGCCAGGCCCGTGCTGACCGCGGCGGCCTCCTCCCGCTCACTTGCCCACTTCGGCCCTGGCCTTTCCCACCTTGAGAGCGTCCCTTTCCTTCCTCAAGGCGGGCACACCCCACCGCCCCTGCCCGCCCCAGGCCGTCGTCTAAAGCGGCCTCGCCCAGCCGCCCTTCTGTCCTTGCATGGAACTGGCCCCAGCACCGCCGCGCCCGCGACACGCCGCCGGCCCTCAGCGCACGTGAGCCCAGGGCCCGGCCTGCGCCCCCGGCGCCGGACAGGACGCGCTGTGCGCTCAGCAGAGCATCTCTCGATCGAATGAGGGAGCAGATGAGTAAATGAGCGAGCGGCTGGGGACCTGTTGAGGAACTGCTCAGTTTATGCGCTGCTGCAGGCTGGAAAGGGCGGCGGGCGGAGCGGGGTGGGGGGTTGGGGCTTGGGGGGGGGCGGGGGATCGGGTGCTGCGTCTAGGGGTCGCCCTCCGGCCGGGCCTCCTTCCAGGCCTGGCGCACGGTGAGCTTCACTTTGAAAGGCTCGATGATAAAGACCATCTTGGGGACGCCCTCCAGCAGGGGCAGCTGCCCGTCTCCCGGCGCCTCCAGGTCAAACCTCTGCAGCAGCCAGGCTGTGATGAGGAAGATCTCCTGGCGAGCCAGGGCTTCCCCTACACAGGAGCGGGGCCCGGCTCCAAAGGGCAGGTAGCTCAGGGAGGGTACGATGATCTGGCTGCCTGTCGGATCCAAGAAGCGCTCTGTGGGCAAAGGGAGTCATCAGCCAGGGGCCGGGCCTGGAAGCCGCCCTGACCGGTGGGGACACAGCCCCGCCCTCCATGAGCCCCTGAGACAGGAAGCACCGGGGAGCACAGGGGGCGGGTGAGGAAGGGGCAGGCGTGAGGGAGGCAGCTTAGGCCTCAGAGGGCTTCTGGGAGGAGCAGGCGCAGCTGAGGGAAGGCGTGGGGGCCAGCGCAGAGCAGGCGGGAGGGGGCGGGTGAGGGGCCCGTGCGGCGGCAGCTCTGCTCGGACTGGGTGCTGGGGGCCGAGAGTCCAAGCCGATTACTTGGCCCAGGGGGCGGGACGGCCAGAGCAGGGGCTCACCGGGCTTGAACTGGTCCGGCCGGTCCCACTCCTGCTCGCTGTGGTGCAGAGCCCACAGGTTGACGATCACGTTTGTGTCCTTGTCGATGGTGAACTCCCCGACGCTGCCACAGGGAGAGGGAGGCAGGGCCAGGGTGGGTGCGGCGCCCCCACCCCCGGCAGGGCCCTCCCGGGGAAGGCACCCTGCACCCCTCAGTTCTCTCCTCGTCTCGCAGCTTCTGCCCAGCCAGTCCGAATCAACCCTGTCCCAGCACGGGCCCTCGGACGCCGCTGCCCGCCGGGGTGGGCGCGCCGCAGGAGCCGTGCGTGTACGCGCGCAGCGCCGCTGCCTGGGCGCGGTCCCGAGCCGCTCTGCGCGCAGCCTGGCGGGCCTGTGCGCTCGGCAGGGGGCACCCAAGGTGGTGGGCAAATTGGCCAGAAGGGCTGGGGCACGAGGACTGGTAGTTGCCGGTGTTTGCAAGTTGAGCAGCAGGCTGGGTGGAGCCAGCCGGGCTGCCAAGCACCCTGGCAGTAACCTGTGGCAGTAACCTGGGGGGGAAGGTACCTGGAGTCGGTGTTCGCCTTGTGAGGTATGAGGACTGGGGCCACCGGCCTGATGCGAAGGACCTCTCGGATGGTGGCCTCCAGCATGAGGAGGTGGTTGCGGTCATTGAACGTCGGTGTACGGCTGAAACCTACATTCTGGTCGATCTCCTCCTGGATCTTCTTCTTCACCTGAGGGCCAGAGCAAGGCGCAGGGAGTCAGTCTGTGTAAGCCCAGGAGAAGCAGGGGCTCCTCAGAACCCAAGGGCCGCATCCGGAAGTGGCTGTGCAGAGCCTTCGCATGCGGGTCCGAGCCGGGTCCGAGCCAGGCCCAACCTCTGGCAGCCCGAGCCCCTGGGGACAGGGCGGCCAGCACAGCCTTCCTGTAGGGAAGGCAGAGGGCAGTCTCTCCCTGGGTCTGGAGTGTGGGGTCGCAGGCCGGCTTGCGGGTGGACGGGAGCCAGGAGTGGGAGGAGCTCACCTGCGGGTTGTGCAGCAGGAAGGCTATGATCCAGCTCACCACAGAGCTGGAGGTCTCCACGCCAGCCCCAAAGATGTCCCCTAAGGTGCTGAGAATGTGCTTGTCTGAAAATACATTTGAGTCCTGGCCTAGGCCAGAGTTGTTATTGTCCTCATTCTCCTTGGCTTGGAGCAGCAGGTCTATCATGTTGGTGATGGAGTCGCTTCTGAATTTCTCCTGGGCGGGGAGGGTGAGACAGTAATGAGGGGGGACCCCTGGCCGCAGCCCTGCCGCTATAGTTCTGTCCTGGACGAGACGGCAAGACCGGGGTGCTCGGAGGGGCTGGACAGGACCCACACGCTTGGGGAGGTAGGAAATAACCCTGGGCCCTCGTTAAATTTGGGGGGTGCCTGTGTCCCTCCTAGTGACCCTTCAATGCCTCGCTTTCCTATTATTAGGTCAGCTTTTATAATGCACCTACTATGTGTCAGGCACCCTGCTGGGCTCCGGAGAGGCCACGGTGGACCCTGGCCTGCCTGCAGCCTCCCCACACTCACCCGCGGCACCGCCTACCTTGCTGTCTTTCAGAATCTTACTCAGCAGGACACCTCGAACTTCAATGTACTTCCTCAGTATTCCCAAGGCCTTACTGGGGAAAACCTGAAGAGAAGAAAGAAATGTCAGTGGGCTGGGGATGTAGCTCTGTGTCTGCCTGGCAAGTGCAAGGTCCTGAGTTCGATTTCTGGTACAAAAAAAAGCTAAAGACAAAGAAATGTCAGGTCCACGCCTCTTTCACTTCTCTTTTCCAGGCCTGGGAATCCCTGCTGCAGGCTGACCGAGCTCCCTGTCTCAGGAGCGCTCCCACTCATCCCTGCCCTTCGGCCTAGTGGAAGGCAAGGTGGGGACAGAGAATGGGCAACTAGGACACCAAGCAAGGGCGGTTTCCCTTCCCCTGCCCCATTCAATCCAACATCAAGGCCACACTCTGCTGTGTGGCCAGCCCTTGAATGTCAGGTAAGTGGACAGCACGGCCAGCACCTACAGTCCTCCGCACTGGGAGACTGAGGCAGAAAGACTGCAAGTTTGAGCTCAGCCTGCACAATCCGGTGACTCAGTGGGACCCTCTCTTTCAATGAATAAATAAATAAATAGGGTGGGTATTTATTTAGCATGACGGTTTGGGTTCAATCACTATTACAACCAAAAAATAAAAGAAAAGAAAAGATAAATGAGCCTGAAGACGGGGCAAGCTGCCTAAGCAGGTTGGATCTATCTTCTCACGTGCACAGTGGTGACTGGACAGCGGCCCCTGGCGGGAACGAAAGGGTGAATGCAGAGTGCTGCATACGGGCACATGGCAGCTGAGAAATAAGCGGGAGTCGCTATCAAAGATGCACAAATACGAGGCCAGACCCGTTCGTGTGGGAAGCGGCCCGCGTTACAAGAGGCAGGGAGGGCGGGGCCGCTGTGGCCGAGGTTCTGAGGACACACATGGGTCTGGAGCTGGGCAGTAACAGGAGGAAGGGCTGGGAACGTGTCCAAGGGCGCCAGCGTCTGAAGGTGGGGCCGCTTCACGCTCACCTTCAGCCAGGGGAATATGTCCACCAGCAAGTCCTCCCTCACGCTGTCCAGGAAGCCTTTGGTGAAGTGCTTTATGGTCGCCAACTCAGGGGCCCCGCGCTCGTACGAGATACTGAAGCATATCGCGCAGATTATGTTGACTATCGCCATGAAGATTGACGGGGACAAGTCTATGTCCTGTCCATCGCAGGTGGCCAGAAAATCGCACAGTGTACTGGCTTCCTGACATACTGTGCGGAGAGACGGGTAACGAATCGGCAACCTCATCCCCGCCACCCGCCACCCGCGTGCTAGCCAGGGCAGGGCCCGGCCCCGTGCGGCCAGGAGATGGCAGCAGTCACCCGGGAAAGGCTGGCGAGCCCTCCACAGCCCTTCCGGGCCCTCCCGCCCGCCCTCCTTCCCTCTCCAGCCCCAGCACTCACTGATGTTCTCCAGCTTCTGCTCGCCATCCCTGAACAGGGAAAAGGAGCTTAGTGCCAGCTTCCGGTGCAGCTGCCAGGAGGCCCCTGAGTCAGCGAAGGCGATGCCCTTCCCGTTGTCTGACAGCAGGGCTAAGCTGGTCTGTGGAGAGTAGGCAAGGCTGTAGGGATCACTCACGCCCCACAGCGCCCCACCCGGTCCTGCGCCTCCCCAGCCCCTTCCTCTTCCTGGGGAGAGGCGGGTGCCTGCCGTGCTGGCCCCGTGTGGGGAGCCCCCTGGTTCCACCCAGACTGTGTGATCTTGTAGGAGAGGCCTGAAGGTCCCCTGCCCGATTCCAAGAGAGACAGTACGGGGCAGTCAGGAGAAGGAGGCAGGAGTTCTGGGGTTCATCTCCCGGGGAGGGGACCTCCGCTGGCCGCTATCAGTTCTGACCAGGATGGGGCCAGTGTGGGTGGAGTAAGCTGTCCAAACTGCCTGGTCTGAGGACAAGGAACCGGCCAGCTCATAGAGACAGCGGCTGCCGGACCTCCCTGCCCTCCTGGGGCTCGGCGTGCTCATCTCCACACTGCACACCATCACCAGCCCTGCCTGCGGAGCGCACGAGCCCTGCTGCCCACGCTGGACCCGCGCCACGCTGCCTCCTCCCAGGGGAGCAACAAAAAAAACCTCTGTCCTCCGCCTTCTGACCCGCAGCCTTGCCAAGACCCCCAGGAGGAACGGCAGAGGGAAGCTGGGGGCCCCTCTGGCTGACTGGCTTAAGGCAAAGCAGCCCGCCGCAGTCCGTGAGCGTGAGGCCAGGCGTCCCGCCAGGGTGGTTGGGGAGGTCTCCGCAGCGGGCGTAGGGATGGGAGTGCGGGCCGGGCACTGGGATGGTGACCGACAGTGACCTAGGTGGGGTCTGCAGCAGCCCGCACGTGCCGCTGGCGGTCAGCCCCCGCCATGGCCCGGAGTCACCGGGGCAGCTCTGGGAAGACGGCCACCCCAGCCTGCGGAGCGCCTGGCTTCTCTTCGGCACCTCCCGTTGGAGGAGTGACCGCTGCCCCCACTTTTGAGGAAGAGTGGCGGTAACGCCGGCTCTTCCTTCGGCAGTTTACGGGGCCTGGGCTGTGGGGTTTACCAAGAGCGTCTCTGTCAATCAGGCCCAGAGATTTCTATCCAGGTCCAGGGTGAGGCGAGTGGGGTGAGGGCTCACGACCCCCGGGGCCACTGGTTCAGAGGCCTCCCTTGAATTCTCCGTGCTCCGCCTAAGGGCCGGTGGGGTGGCAGGTCGCTCCCCTCCCTTCTTCCCACGGCCTGAGCTTCGGGGAATCGGGAGCAGGTGCACTCCAGCGGGTGGGAGGGCCAGCAGAGATGGGCGTGCTTACCGTCACGGACCGTCCGGAGAAGTCCTTTCCCTTCTTGACAAGCAGCTCCCTGGCCAGCTGGTGGTGGCCGATGACCACTGTGTTTGTGGAGCCCAAACGGAAGGAATAGATGAGGCCATATTTTTTCTGCAGTTTGAGTAAGTTCAAGTGCAAGTGGCCGCTTCTGGGAAGGAAGGGCAGGCTGCCCACAAGGGGCAGAGATGGGAGGCTCCTCGGGTACTTGGCACCAGGAGACCCTTGCCTGGGCCACAGGAAATAGGCTAGGATGAGCCCCAGCAAAGCCACGAGCTCCCACATGGTAGCTGGTGTCCGCAGGCAGGACAGACGGCTGTGAGGGAGGCGAGCGCGCAGGGAGATGCTTTTAAGGCTGGTCTTCACCTTGGTGATGGGTTATCTCTTGGCTCTTGAAAGTTTCTCTTGGAGCTGAGCCAGGCCCGACCCCTATCCCAGAACCAGGAGAGGAGGAGGAACAGAGCCTCCTCAAGGGCTGGCTCCGTCCCAGGGCAATCCCCTGGGGGAGGAGCAGCGGATAAGCAGAGGACAGCTGCTCGTCTCCCTGGGGCTCCTCATCCGCAGGGACCCCTGTGTGCCAGAGGCAAATGGTATCTGGGTTAGCAATCCAGGCTTGAGGCTTCCATGAGGTAAAATCAAAATCAGGGGGCAGATAACAACGTCAGTGGGGCTACAACTAGCAGGGCCTGTTGGAAACACGGTATCCGGGCTTATCAGTAACATCTGGCTAAGGGATTCCAAGGACAGGTTCCCAGGTCACACAAGATAAAACCTAGATGTCCTAACTCCCGAATAGCTAGTCTTACCAAGGCAGTATGCCCAGGCTTGGAGGGCATGGGCCCAAGTCTAAAGAGATTTGAGTTCAAATTCTAGCTGGCCATTTTCTTGCTCTATGACCTGGTATGAGTTACTTTTTTTTTTTTTTTGGTACTGGGAATCAAACTTGGGACCTTGCACTTGCCAAGCAGGCACTGTGCCGCTGAGCTAAGGGGAAGGGGAGCCCCCTGGTTCCCCGGCCCTTGTGAGTTACTTTAAATTGCCTTTCTTATGTTAAAGATATATATTTTGTTTGATTTTTTGAGACAGGGCTGGCCTCAAACTGGGGGTGATCCTCCTGCCTCAGCCTCCTGAGTGCAGGGATTACAGGGGCACACCACCATGCCTGACTAGATGTAACTTTTTAAACTTAATTTTTATTTATTTTGCAGTGCTGGGGATTGAACACAGCCTTATGCACGCTGAGCAAGTGTTCTACTGAGTTACATCCCCAGCTCTTTTCATTTTTTATTTGAGACAAGCTCCCACTAAGTTGCTCCAGCTGGCCTCAAAATTGTGATCCTCCTGCCTTAGCCTCCCAAGGAGCTGGGATCACAGGTGTGTGCCACCATGCTCAGGTTTTTTTTAAACTGATACATAAAAACTTAAAAATTGTACATATTAATGGGATGTATTTCATAAACATTTAACTTTTTTTTTTTGTCTTTTTGAGACAGGGTCTCGCTATGCAGCTCAGGCTGGCCTTGAGCTCACTTTACAGCCCAGGCTGGCCTTGAACTTGAAACAATCCTCCTGCCTCAGCCTCCCAAGTGCTGGGATTACAGGCGTGCGCCATCACACCCGGCTATCTGAGTTATTTGATATAGCCTAGCTGAGTAACTTAATCCGACTTCTGCTACAGAACTGGATTCTCTGAGTGGACTACCTCTATCAAGCATCATATTGTCACTTTTTATATTTCCTAAGAGATCAGTCAGAAGCAATGCTGCACCACAATTTAGTACTGGGTCTAAAAGTTCTGTTCTGGTTAGGGATATTACTCCCTGAGCAGAAGTCAAAGTGTTCAAACCCATTCATCTGCAGAACCAATCTGTACTAACAAGCAAGGCCGGCCTGGCTCTGTGGGAGACCGGACCTCACGTCAGCAGCTGTGCACATGCGCACAGCACACTCTAACCATCACCCCACCACCCCTTTTGGTCATGGGCACTTTTTGAATCACAGAAAATATAATTTAGAAATTCTTCTTCACTGGGTAAATGTTCTCAAGTTTTTGGAATAAGTTTTACCACTTGATAACATGAGAGAGAAAAAGTCACAATAAGTCATAATCAACAAGCGAGAAAGTGTTGGGTAGCTGCTTTTGTATTTTTTAGTAGTTGCTTTAACATAGGGGACTTACTCCGTGTGATAACGTTAGCACCGGCGTCCAGCGCCATGGACCTCCCTTCAAGGTCAGCAGGAGCTGAGCTGAGGACCACCGCGCGTACCATCCTGTCATTCTTTCTGGAACATTCCCTTATACATTCAAAAATCCAGACAAGGTAGTTCTAGCCAAAGCAAAAGCCCATTTGAAAAGTAACTTTGTAGACAGAGCCACAGAAAGACAAGTAGCACGCCAATACTCCGATTAATGGCAAAAATAGTTATCAAAACCGGGAAAGTCTAATAACCTTATACAAAGGTCAAGATTTAATCATGAAACAGTGTACTCCAGACTAAGAAGTTTAATTACTTGACGCAAAGACGTAGGCCTGGGTACTTTGCACAGGGGCTGAGTCTCACGACCTTATTCAAAGACCGATTTGGTTACGTGTGATTGGGCAACAGAATGCATTCCGCACAGAGAGCTCAATTAAACTGTCAGCCTTGCTGAGCGGCCTTCTTGCTGTGCGGCTGAGGGACCCAAGGCCAGATCTGTCCGGTTTCGCGGCCTCCCAGCGCTGTGCTGGGGGTGGCCGGGTGGCTCTCGGCGGAAGCTCCGCTGGTGAAGGTGCTGCCTCCTCAGACACCGGTTCTCTCCAACCCCTTCCCCTTCTTCCTCTTCCTCTTTTCCTTTTCTTCTCCCTGTCAGCTGGAAGCTTAGCCCCTGATGACCACACGCACTTGCAGTTCCCTGAACCTGGAGTTCTGCAGCATGCCCATTGGCCCTCAGAGCCAGCAAGGGAGAGACCAGCAGGACAGGGCTCACAGTCACGCAGTCCCATCACCTGAGCAGGAGCGAGTGCCTGGGTGCAC
Organism: Chinchilla lanigera; assembly: GCF_000276665.1. Taxonomy (NCBI): domain Eukaryota; kingdom Metazoa; phylum Chordata; class Mammalia; order Rodentia; family Chinchillidae; genus Chinchilla; species Chinchilla lanigera. The sequence continues at coordinate 7,642,632 of NW_004955485.1, read as the reverse complement.
GTCACGCTTCACGCCCGCCCGGACTTGCAAGACGGGTTACACAGAGCCGTGCACCAGAAGGTGGGGACCAAGGAGGCCACCTGCGCGTGGCCAGTGTGTCTCCCACAGGTAGCCACTTGTTACTACGGCGAGACAGCATCGATGTTCCCCTAAGTTTACGGATGCCGTGCAACTGGGGAGTACGCGCTGCTGTCGGGAATGTAACCTGTATTGGTGGTCTCTTGAAAAGCTGAACACTTACTGTACGATCCAGTTATTCCACTACTAGCTATTTATCCAAAAGTGAGGGCTGGGGATATAGCTCAGCGGCACAGCGCCTGCCTGACGAGCAAAAGGTCCCGAGTTCGATTCTTGGTACCAGAAAGCCCCAAAAGTGATAAAAACAAACTGTATGAAGACATGGGTATAAATATTCATAGTCGTTTTGTTCATAATATCCCTAAAGTGGAAACAACTCAAACCAACAGGTGGGTGGATGAGCAGAGTGAGATACACTCATACAGAGAACTATTTCTCAGCAATAGAAGGGACAGACTACTTGTATACACAAGGATATAGGTGACTCTCAAAGTCACTGTGCTCAGAGAAAGAAGCGGGACTAAGACCAAATACTTCTTACATGGCTCCATGTAGGTACCAGGATGGAAAGCAAACCCACTTACAGCCCCCACAGCAGGTAGCTGACGCAGGGAGCCAGCGGGAGGTGGTGCACCGCGGCACTCTGAACCCTCTGCAGCTGCCCCGCACATTCCAAGCAGGGGTGGCTCATCAGATCACATGGCTGAATGTCCCAGGCTAGGTGTGTCGTTCATGGGGGTAGAATACTTGCCCAGCACGGGGCTCCAGCAACACAGACACACACACCCATCATGACTGTACATAAATTAATAGCTCAGTAAATCTGATTAGAAACAAAAAAATAAATGGAGCTATCAATAATATGGACACCCATGAGAGAAAGTAATGTTGGCCCTCAGGACAGGTATTTTTTGTCCATGTAGTTTTTTTTGCTTTGTTTTATTTCTTTTCTCTTTTTTGGTCTTTTGAGACAGGGTCTCGCTATGCAGTTCAGGCTGGCCTTGAGCTCACTTTGTAGCACAGGCTGGCCTCAAACTCACAACGATCCTCCTGCCTCAGTCTCCCGAGTCCTGGGATTACAGGTGTGCGCCACCACGCCCGGCTTGTTTTGTTTCTTGCAACAGAGTCTCACTTCTCTAGTCCAGGCTGGCCTTGAATTTGTGGAGATCTTCCTGCCTGAGCCTCCTAAGCGCTGGGATTGCGGCTGTGGGCCACCACGTGCGGCCTAGATAGGGAGATGCGGAAGCTCCCGAGAAATGGGAAGATGGGGCCTCGCGCAGAGCACAGAGTCAAGGCGGACCTTTTTTTCCGCCCAGCTGCCAGAGGCAAGGGGAGCACAGGGCCAGCCCACAGAAGCAGGGAGGTGCAGAAACAACTCGGGCTCTGCCCCAGACAGACCCTTCCACAAGGCACACGGCAGCCGACAGCCGGGGAGGGCTCAAGCGCAGCCACATTCACAGCGCCACCGAGGGCTTAGCGAGGCACCCTTTAGGGAGGGGGTTGTTTAATTTGGGTGACAAGTCCAGCCCTCGCAAACTGCCAGGCCGCAGACCTCCCCGAGCGGCGAGCGGCTCAGCCCAGCTGCCTAAACTCCCAAAACAACCCTCCTGCACCCTGTTCCCAACCTGCCTGCTCTTCGGTCGTGGTGCACCTGCACCAAAAGCATCGGCCACGGCCACGCCGGCCGTTGCCACGTTGCCTGGCGCCTCAGCTAGTCCCTCGCAACCACCCAGCGAGCCAGCAGCCCCCCGCCCCACCCAAAGAAGCCCGGCTCAAGGACCTGGACTCCGACTCTCCTCTGGACTTACTCTAGGAGGTCTCGCTGGAAACCCGGTTTAGGCTGGCTGGGTTCTTTACTGGATCGCCGCTGTTCACCTTACACTGGGATTCAGAACTAAAAAGATCTTCTCTTCAGGGCTCCCAGTATCCCCCCGCTGCCTCACAGTCACTGGGATAGACGGCAGCGGACAGCAAGCAGGCTAAAAAGAGATCCCCCAAGAAGTTAAAACTCGGCCTGGGTCTTGCTATAGTTCAGGCTGTCTTTGAACTCACTTTATAGCCCAGGTTAGCCTCAAACTGGGGATTCTACTGCCTCAGTCTCCCATGTGCTGGGATTACGGCGTCCACTACCATGCTTGGCTTAAGCTTTACATAGCTAACGTGGAGGACCACCTGGATGGCTCTCCTTCAAAGAAGAGCAATTGTCTCCATTTTGGCTGAGTCTGGTCTTGTTTCCACGTATTGATGTGTACAGAGCTGGCGAGGACTTTCCTATCCCTTCAATTGCCCTAAGCAACGCAAATCGGCCTGGGTGCTGCTGTGCGGTCTGTGAGGCAAAGACGACAGGCAGCGGCCCCGCCCCCGGCTCCCCTAAAAGCACGTGAGCCGGCGAGGCCGAGGCGGCATGCAGAGCCGTGCTGCAGGCCGGGGGCTGGGACGAGGCTGGAGAGCGAGGCTACGACCTCCCAGGCATGAGAGCCGGGGCCGGGAAGGGCTCTGTATAACTCCAGGTTACTACTGCGGAGTTCTTTCCTATTAGCAGAGGTGTGGTGTATTTAGCAGCTTCTGCATGTCAACACTTGGTTTGTCTTGGTGTTTATACTATAATTATGGGTCTATCTTCTAAGGTTAAGGGTGGTGCATTCATGGTTCTTATGGTAATAAATATCTAGTTTGTCTTGGACGGAAGTGCTGTTGCTGGTTTACTTGATACCGCTAGCACCGCACACCGTGCTGGGAACTACCTCGGGCAGCACGTTTGTTAGGTCCTGACTGTCCTTAGCGACGCTCGGGCGGGTGCCATTTCCACCAGTCAAGTCCTGTATTGAGTAAGCTTGATGAAATGGTTGTATTTATATTTCCTGTTATATTGTCTCATAAAAATTAACAAAAATACACCATTTCTGGTCATCCTGTATTTAAACAACGGGACAGGTAAGTGGTTGATGGATTTTGTCTGCATAGCAATAGCCGGATTACCTTGGTAACATTAACGATACTGTGGTCCATTCCCAGGGAACTGGTGCTGGGCCAATTACACCGCCCCGGCCTCCCACACTAGCAGAGGCGGTGAGAGCTTGGGACAGAGGCGAAGGCCTGCGTTAGGCATGACCAGGGAGCATCGCTGAGAAGCAGACACTCAGAACTCTCCGTGGTAACAACCAAGTCCGTCTACTGCAAGCAACCACAAACTCACCACAGAAGAAAACGAATAAGCAACACGAACATGAGAAGACAGGCAGCACGATGCCTCCCAAAACTTCCAACTGCCCAAAACCAGTCCCTGGGATACAGAGCCCTTCCCTTCCTCTTCGTGCCCCAGGGGGCTTGTATTTGTAATCCCACGGAAAGTTACAGCATTCTAGTGAGTTAGTTCCAATCCACCACTTCCAGTGCAACCCATGGAGAGAATAAAGACACGAAGTCGTGTTTGTAGTTGTGCGGAGCCCAGGGGTCCTAAGTCCAGCCACAGCGACGGCCATCTGGAACAAAGGCCTCGACCCGGGGCCAAACCAGGTTTTATTAACTCCCATGAAGAAGGGAGTACCCTGAGGATGAGTGACCGTGAGAATGGCGGGAAGCAGGTGAGTGCTGTGAGCTGGGCTAGGTAGCAGGCCTGAAATCACCGCTGCAGTACGCAGAGAGAAGGATCTGCAGAAGGTGTGATCTGCATGATACAACTGTGATAGTATCTAATGTTTGGGGTCGGTGACAGCGCTGATGCGTAATCTTCCACACCTCAGGAAGTCGTAGCCTCTATCGCGAGGCTTGGTCCAGCTTGATCCTGGCGTGGAGCACTGGCTCTTCATCCCGCCTGCCCTGGCTCACACAGGGGACAAGGGGGAGGGGACAAGGGGGAGGGGACACGCCTGCCGAGACGAACAGCAGCACCTCGGCTGGACTGATCTGCATCGCTTACAGGCAGTTGAAGAGATAAGGAAAAGTCCCAGCCAGCTCTGTACATATCAATACATGGAAATAGGGGCAGGCTTAGCTAAAATGGAGACAACTGCTCCCCCTTCAAGCACAGCGCCCAGGCGGACCTCCACAGCTCCCCCTTCTTTGCTTCGAAGAAGCTGGAGCAGAGTCGGTCATGGTGGAATGGCCTCTAGTTGGTGCCGGGTTTTGTGAGTCCTCCACGACACACTTCAGTGAGAGGATGATAAACTAGAGAACGAGCACACCAAGCCCAACATAAAACCAGAAGTGAGCCTTGAGATGCGCAAATGGACCCAGTTGTTCTACAGCAACCGCAATCTTATCCCAGTCTCTGATCTGGGGATCAAACGTGTCTGTCCTTTGAGACTCTGACAGCCTCTCTCGAAGAGCATCTGTATCCATGCTAGTATTCTGACGGATTGTCCTGGTAGGTTTCCGATCACTCCCCGAGGATGTGGACTTCCGCTGTACGGTAACGGGGGGTGGGGGGGGGAGGCGACACAGAAGCCGGCATATCACAGGGACGCTGTAAACCTTGCTGCCCTTGCAGACTTTCCGTTTGATCTCCCACCCAGGAACGGAGGTTTCTAGGAGGCTCGCTGGGGTCTGCAGCTTTATATTAATATCTCGCTGAACTTCCCAGCTGCCATCAGCAGCTTCTGTGCTATTGTCTTCGCAGTGAGCGGTTAGCACTGAACGAGCTAACGCCGCAGGACCAATAGCTGTGCTATCAAGAGCACCAGGGAGTTTATGCCTGCTATAATTAGTCCAAGCATCCTCTTTGTCTGATTGACACATCTTTTAATCAAGTTCTCTACCAAGAAGGGTTAACCGAGTGATAGCATGGCTCCGTTAGACTGACTGCTGCCGAACGCCAGGCATCCTGCCCACGATCCCCCCTGTGGAGGGCTAGAAGGGTGCGCAGGCGTGATACGATGGTTAGAGGACAGAGAGTGCGTGAGAACATGTTCTGCTGCCGCTCCATGCTCCCTAACAGTTCATGGGGATCATAAGCACGGGTACTTGCGTGTGTCTACGTCCTTGTACTACTTTGACTTTTCCACCATCTACCGGCTGCAGATGCCCCATCTGCCCCGTTCGGCACAAAAAGGCAGGACTCGCTTCCGTAAAGCGTGTTGTATGGGCCTGGCTCTGTCACTGACAGTGAGTCTGGGCCGGGAGGACTGAAGCCTCTACTCAGCACGTAACCCTGGAGAAGGCTCTGCGGTCATGGCACAGCTGGGAGAGCCTGCAAAGGCAATCCCGTGCCAACCTCAATCCTTTCCCAGAAG
>NW_004955485.1:7629013-7636928 GCF_000276665.1 Chinchilla lanigera | reverse complement strand
CCTTTAGACAGTTGTACTTTCCAGGTCCAGTCCACAGTCGACATGCAATGGCTGGAACACTGCTGCAGACGGGCTACACACAAAGGTGGAAATACAGAAGGAGATGTAACGTTAAACTTGGCCTGTCCTTGTCAATGCACGACAATCTGTGGGCCAGGCAGAATGATGTACATAGGGTTGGCGCTGTCTATTGGACGGAGAATCTCTGGGGCCTGTCCACCCACGTCGGGGGTCTCAGCAAGGCTGGGTTAGGTATACAGTCCCAGTACTCCTTTCCCTGAACCACAGGAACGCATACTGCAGCTGCTAGGAGGGCAAGCTTTGCAAGGAAAAGATTGTCAGGTGAAGAAACCGAGCCCTGGCTGTCGGCTAGGTGGCGGGCCGCACGACCGGTCTGCGGCAGGCCTTCGCAGGACGGTGGACGATGCGCTGTCAGGCTGTTGCTTCAGGTCTCGGCAGAGGGCTTGACGTGTTGCGCGGGTGGGTTGGACTCTGGCCTCACAACGGCTCTGCTGGTCGTAATGTCTCCCGATTTTCTGTGGAAATACAGGCATATCCTCGGCCCAATTTAACAGTGACGCTGTTGGAGGTCACACCCAGCAGGATTCAGAAAAGTTAGAGTATATGTAGTGAAGTTTTGGGCCTGTGTCCCCCTTTCTTTTGTTTAGCTAGCTGATTTTTAAGCTTAAGACAAGTGTGTTCCATTATTGTCTGACTTGGGGACTATAGGGATCCCTGTAACATGCTTTATATTCCCGTTATCAAGAAAACTTTGAAAATGTTTACTAATGTAAGTAGGACTGATGTCAGGTTTTATTGTTTGTGACACTCCTAAGTTAGCAAAGGCTGATACACAATGTTGTATGTCATGCTGACTTTGTTTACCTGAATGACAGCCAGCAGGGATCATATGTGAGCAGGTATCTATAGAGGCATGAATATACTTAGGTCCATTAAAAGGAGGATATATGGGTAATAGCCATTTGCCATACCCAGTTAGTTCTAAGACCTCTGGGATTGCAGCTCTGTTAGGAATAGGCCTAGGCGTGAGGTGACAGGTAGGACGTGAAATCATGGTTTGTCTAGTCTGTGCTCTGGTAATTTTAAATTCCTTTTGTAGAGATGTAGAACTGTGAGGAACAAATTCATAGGACTGTCTTGCTTCATCAAACACGGAAACCACGCTTCGCTGTGAAGATGGCGTCAGGCAGCGGGACAAAAAACTTGGACTTTTGCCGAAAGTGGGACAAAGGTGAATACGAGAAACTTGCTGAGAAGAGGCTCACAGAAGAGAGAGGAAAGAAGGATGCAAAACTGGTGCGGCCAGTCAAGCGGGAGCTTCTGCGGCACAGGGACTACGAGGTGGGCCCGGGATCCAAGCTTGGAACGACCACTGTCGTCACGAAGGCCACCCCACGCTCTGAGGTCACGAAGGCCACCCCACGCTCTGAGGTGCGCGGTGTCACTGCAGTGCGTGGCTGTGTGGGGAAGGACTCCATCACCTTCCTGGGTCACGTTAATGGAAAGAAACACCAGCGAAGCCTAGGCACGTCTGTGCGTGTGGAACGTTCTACCCTGGATCAGGCGAAGAAACCTGCTGAGGTCAAGCAAACAATGGAAGAGAAGCAGAAGGATTGTGATTTTGAGGGAAGGATGAAGGAACTCAGAGAAGAGGAGGAGAAGGCTAAAGCATACAAGAGAGAGAAACAGCAGGAAAAGGAGAGGAGGCTGAAGATCTGACACTGGAGGAGGAGGATGAGATGGCACTTTGACGGGTGTCTGTGGCTTTGGTTCCTCCGAGAGGAGGTCCCGAAGCTCCTCATCCTTGGCCTAACTTTGGCCGATGCTGGGCCTACCATTTTGTGTGTGTTGGGGAGGACAGGTTCATTTCTGAGCACCTGGTAAAGACCTTAGGAGTGTCAGTGCGCAGGAGGGGGGTGGGCTTGGTTTCCCTCTGTGTTGGGAGCGCACAGGACGTGGAGGTAATGCTGCGGCATTTCATTCAGTCCCAGTGTAGCGCTGCAGTCACAGGACCTTTGCCCGAGTTCCAGTAAAGACAGGCCTCCCCTCCTAAGGCTGCTTTCCCGAAACTCCCCCTGCCCCTTTGCCTTTGCATCTGCTCAGCCTCTTGCCCGAGCACCCTATCTTTAGTTTGTGTTCTGTTTTCATTTCGACTCCTATTCAGCCTGCAACACAAGGGCTAACTTCGTCCCGTTTCCGGTCGACGGCCTCCTTGATCAGCCCTTCCCTTCCCCATCCCGCCTCCTGGGTCTGTAGCCATGTGTGCACGTGCACTTCTGCCTGGATGAGTGGTGTGTGGGTACGTACGTGCGCGCGAACCTGTCACAAAGAGGGGTCCTGGGCTAGAACCTCAGGGCAGTGCTTCCCTGGGGCCTGGTGTTCTCGGTTCCCTCGGCGCACGTAACAGGAGATTAAATGGGATGAGTGTGGTGTGCTTTGTGTCCCGTGAGCTTTTAACATTGTTCTGCAGATGTGGGCTGTTTCAGCTTCTCCTGTTTGTTTCGTTTTACTGAGGGTTTCTTTGTTTTTGTCTTCCTTGTGAGCAGGTTCTTGGAAGAACCTGTTTGAAGCAAAAAATAAAATGAAAAAACACAAAATGCAAGCAAACAAACTCACTACGGGAGCCCCTAGGTCTCAGAGGCTGTTCAGAATGTGTAATAAACGGCAGTGACTGGCCTGTTTCACAAAAAAAAAAAGGGAACCAGATTTACAAGAGCGCCTGTATTTAGCCTGAACTGCACAGCGAGACCCTGCCTTACAAAGACCAAAAAAAAAAAAGAGCACCTGTATTATAATTACCTGACGACAACAGACCTGGGAGATTAGAATGAGATCTAATATGATCAATAAAGAATGGGGCAGTTCTACTTAATGTAGCCCCTAGCAATTTTATTTTATTTTTTGGGTACCAGGAATCAAACTCAGGACCTTATGCTTGCCTGGCAGGCGCTTGTGCTGCTGAGCTATATCCCTGGCCTGCTCCTAGCAACTTTAAAAACAGTTGCAATAAAGTAGACTTGAGATGACTCAATTGCAGTTGTTCTTCTACCAGTGGCTTTTTTTTTTTTTCATTTTTTTTCCCCCCGGTAACGGGAATCGAACTCATGACCTCGCACTTGCCAGGCAGGCGCTGTGCTGCTGAGCTAAATCCCCAGCCTCCTCTTCTACCAGTGTTGATAAAATCCTTAACGTTTCCTGCAGAGTACCAATGGCCTTCATTATAAATCCAATTTTAGATTTCATTTAATTAAAGGCACAATAGTAGGAGCTCAGCCCTGCAAGTTTTTACCCAAGCCTTTGTTTTGTGGATATCCCATCTCAGCCACCATCCTGCTAGCTGGGGACACACACCTCTGAGGCACAAAAGTAACTAAGAGAGTGTCCCATTCTTTCATGAGGTCTACGCCCTGTAGACTGACAGGAAGGGGTGCTATGAACTGTTACAACGCCGTCTGTCCATCATGGCCGACGTAAGGGTGTGGCAGTACCCTGTGAAACAGACCGAGGGGAGGCTAAGCCTATCAAAGCGGTGGAGGTGGGTCTGATCAGCCAAGCAGACAGCCAAGAGTGGCTATTTACTACGGTGACGTCAGCTCCTGTATCCATCAATCCAGTAAGAATTCCCATTAACTCGATGGGACAAGTAGGTCTATGCACTGAAATACCCCGGGCAAGGTCAGGTTCCTTGCTGAAAGGCTCGTCTCTTCCAGGTTCACACACGAGCTTCAGGGCAGGAGTGGAAATTTCAGTGGGAGTTGAATTTGCTGCTCTCCCCTAACAATTCAATGTGAGAGCTGGGTGTGGAGGCGCATGCCTGTAATGTCGGCACTCAGGAGCTGAGGCAGGAGGATCGCTGTGAGTTCAAGACCAGCCTGGGCCACAAAGTGAGCTCAAGGCCAGCTTCAATTGCATAGAGAGACCCTGTCTCAAAAAGACCAAAAAAAAATCAATGCGAGAAGCGGCTGGTAAACCCAGTTCTGCACCCCGATTGGCCCACTGTACCAGGGAAACAAGGGAAGCGGGATTTTGTGCACTCCCACCCCAGCACAGGGACTCGCGTCAATTTGGTTCGGACTGGATGCAACTGGCTTAACTGGGTCCGAATCATCAGAGTACTGACTGACCCGTCTTTTATTATTGTTACTGGGGCCCTCGGTTTGGGCACGTGGTTTCTTCCTCTTCAAGAGTGTGCCGCTTTGATGAAATTTAGACTTACAATCCTTTGTCCAGTGAAAACCTTTCATGCAACGGGGACACCGAGTACTGGGTAAATCTGCTGAGGGGGCTGGCGCCTTCGTCTGGGCTCACACAAGGGAACAAGGGTGGGGTGCTGGGTTGGGGAAACACACCCGCCACCTTCAGAGACTACCACCAGCACCTCCACTGGACCGACGTGCATTGCTCAGAGCCAACTGAAGGGATAAGGCAAGTCCCAGCCAGCTCTGCACACATCAACACACGGAAACAGGGTCAGGCTCGGCCAAAGTGGAGACAATTGTTCTCCTCCAAGGAGAGCCGCCCAGGTGTCCTCCACACCTTGGGACACTAAGGAGGAAGGAAACAGAAGCCACACGGCCAAATGATTTGATTTTGTGGTTTTTTGTTTTTGTTTTTTTGTACCAGGAATTGAACTTAGGACCTTGCACTTGCCAGGCAGGCGCTGTGCCGCTGAGCTAAATCTCTGGCCAAGCCGAATTATTTGAAAGGCTAACAGAGGAGATCAAAGAACAGATCAAGGAGACGCTCAGCAAGCTCAGAAGATATCACTGAGCAGACAATGGAGGTACTAAACAAAAACATCAGGCTTATAGACACTAATAAAGCTATCTGAGCTCAATAAAATGATGCAAAATATGAACGCTGAGATTAGCAAAGATCAGAGACCACAAAAAGGTTTCAAACAGAAACCCAGGAGATTAAAAATTATACAGATGGGGCTGGGGATTTAGCTCAGTGGCACAGCACCTGCCTGGCAAGCACAAGGTCATGAGTTCGATTCCTGGTACCAGAAAAAACAAAACAAAACAAAAAAATAAAAATAAAAATTATACGGAAAGCACGGGCAGCAGAAACAACCAATGTAAGGATGGAATAGCAGAGCTGGAAGACAGGGGTGCTTTCAAAGACCAGTTACTCAGGGAAACCTAAAAACAACAGGGAAAATGGAGCCAACAGCTGTGAGATGATGCAAAACTAGTCTAAGATTAACTGGAGTAAGTGAAAAATCAGAAGACAGCACAAGGGGGATAAAAAACTTGTTTACAGGGGTTGAGGATTTAGCTCAGCGGCAAAAGTGCCTGCCTGGCAAGCGCAAGGTCGTGAGTTCGGTTCCCGGTACTGGCAAAAAACCAAAAAAACCCCAAAAAAACAAAAAAAAAACTTGTTTACAGAAATAACAGCAAAGAACTTTCCAAATATAAAGGAAAGGGGGGCTGGGGATTTAGCTCAGCAGCACAGCGCCTGCATGACAAGCATGAGGTTGTGAGTTCAATTCCTGGTACCGGAAAAAAACCCAAAAACCCAAAACCAAATATAAGGGAAAAAACATAGATTAGTAGGGCATACAGAACCCCAACATAGTCAAAATCCCAGAAGTTCAACAAAGGGACAGAATCTTTTTTTTTTTTTTTTTTTTTTTTTGAGACAGGGTCTTACTATGCAGTTCAGGCTGGCCTTGAGCTCACTTTGCAGCCCAGGCTGGTCTTGAACTCACAGCAATCCTCCTGCCTCAGCCTCCCAAGTGCTGGGATTACAGGTGTGCGCCACCACGCCCGGCTTTGAGCAGCCTTCTGCAGTGTGGGCTGGTGTAAGTAGGGGAGCTGTTTTGAATAGGCGATCCAGTAGAAATCACCCTGCTTTGTCTGGGGCTGATGGGCTTCTGGCACCTGGACCTTCCCACTCTAGAACTGGTTCAGCCCCGGCAAACCAGGGCAGTTGCGCACCTCCTTCGAATGTGTCAGCCATGCCTTTGGGCCCCCTCCCTGTATCCACATGTAAGTGCTAAAGTCACACCTGGTCCGTGTTGAGGCCCCCGAGTACAGATTCAAGGACCGAGATGTCCGGCATGCGCAGTATAGAAAGTAAGCTATACGGTTATGATACACTGCTGGGAGGAGGCACAGCAGACTGCTTCAAAGCCGGGGGTGTCTGAGGACGCGGAAGGCGGGCCCCTTGCTGTCCAGCGCAGGTGCACAACGGGAACACTTGCAAACAGAGGACTCAGTGTAGACCGCCGCGCGGGCGCCCCGCGGTGAGGCCGGCACGCAGGAGGCTAAGCTCCATGAGCGCCGGACACCAGCCCAACGCTGAAGACGCGCGCCGCCGTTGCTGACGTCAGCTCCACGAGCCTCCTTGCCCTGGGGAACTCACCACAGAGATACCCAGCCGCCCCCTGCCCTGACAACTGTCCTCAAATACAGAAAACATTCGTGAGAAAAACTTAAGACTACAGGAGTATGGATCATTTACGGATATTTGGTAAAATGTCTGTAATATTACCAAGTCACTTCAGTAGTTACAAAATAACTGTATTTAAAAATTTTTTAAAATCCTACATAAAAGTGCCAGATAATCTCTTAAAAGTGAAATTTCTTGTAACATCCTTATTTCTGCCTAGTCAAAGCGTTATTTTCCATTTCTACTGAAGCAGAAATCCTGACCCAACTGCAGCCACTGTGTCCACTAAAGCCGCCGCCGTTCTCTTCCCTGGCGCTGAACTCAGCTATATCACAGGATCTGCTTTCAAATTAAAACATCTAAAACAAAAACCAAAAAGACTTCTGGGGCCGGGGATATAGCTCAGCAGCACAAGTGCCTCCCTGGCAAGCACAGGGTCCTGAGGTCGATTGCTGCTATCAAAAAAAAAAAACTTCTGTGAATGTGCTAAAAACAACTTTGCTACATACAGCTGTGCTCACCACAAGAGACCTATTGTATCGTAACCTTCAGCTAAAAGCTTATCTCATTCTTGTAACTTGTCTGCCACCTATAAATAAGGTAAGCGCTCTGTAATCAACACCTCAGACTTTGGAGATACCCCTCTGGGGTCTGCTAGCCTGCTCCGTGCAAAGGCATCACCCAGGGTGATGGCAGGCGTGGGTTCCAGGGTGAAGTCAACACAGCTGAGTTTAAGCTGTTGCCCTGAGCACGTACTCTGGATACTGGAAGGCAGAAGAGCCTCACCTTCCTTTACTTGCTTGTACCCCTCTCTGGGCGGATAGAAGGCCAGAGCCCCCGGCTGCCTGCCCGCTGCACTGACCCGGTGTTACACTACGATTGCTGTGAGCTCACTGAAAGATTTATGCCTGTATTGCTTGATCAGTTTTTTATGCCTGTATCTTGTGATATGAGCAACTACTTTTTTTTTTTGTCTTTTTGAGACAGTCTTGCCATGCAGTTCAAGCTGGCCTTGGAGCAGTACTTTGACAATAACAATACGTAGTGTACTAACCACGTTACTCTCCTGCAAGCTTGATTTGAATTTTATATTTGAATTTTATACCATTATTTCCCACCTTTGACCCGCCTCACCTCATGGTTTTGCTATAAAATTCCCTTGAAAAGTGGGGCCCTCGGCAACCCACTGGGCCCCCTTCTGTATTTCTTAGAAGCTTTTACTGCTTTTTTTTTTTTGCGGTACTGGGGATTAAACTCAGGACCTTATGCTTGCCAGGCAAGCGCTTATGCCACTGAGCTATATCCTCAGCCCAACTGCTCTTAATCTCTGTTGGCCCTAAAATTCATTCTTCACTTTTAGAGAATGAGAACTCATATCAGACATCTAGTAGGCTGGGAGTTGTATTTCCCCTGTATCAATATTACACGGCAAAAATAAAACAGTATTTACTTGCCCAATACACTAAACATTTGGCATGTACTTTAACAATAAAACTAT
>NW_004955485.1:7625625-7628623 GCF_000276665.1 Chinchilla lanigera | reverse complement strand
TACAGAGCAAAGCCTCGTCTCAAAAACAAAAACAAAAACAAAAACAAAAAGCACAACTACATAAACGGAAAATTTACAAATCTGTTTTGCATTTAGGTTTATTGTCCATATGTAACAATGTCGGGCTTCATGTTAACTAGGTTTTTTTTTTTTGGTACGTGGAATCAAACTCAGGACCTTGCGCTTGCCAGGCAGGCGCTGTGCCACTGAGCTAAATCCCCAGCCCCATATGAACTAGTTTTAACCATCAAGTCTTTCATACAACTATCTCCCCACTCTTTCATTTTTCTGTTGGCTGCAGTAACTCTTTCAGTAAAATTTTCAGAGAAGGTTCCTGGTCCATACACTTTCTTCGCCCCTTGGTATCACATGTCCGCCTCTGAGACCTTCTTCCAGTTGCCTGCATACACAGACGCTACCTGAGTGGGGTGTGTCATTCTGGGTTCAGAATTATTTTCCCTTAAACCTGCAGATGTTGTTCCCTTGTCTTGAGGCACTTGGAATTGCAAGAGAAAAATCTGAGGTCAGTCTGACTGCTGCCCCTTTACAGGTGTCATGTGTTATATCTAGCCGTCCCCCAAAGCCTCATGTGGTCTTAGGTGGGGAGTTTTGGAAGTGGCCGGAGAAGGGTGTGTGAGTGTGGATTGAGGGCACGATGCTGGGATGAAGGGCGCCCCACCCCAGGGGTGGGTGGCGCCAACATACGCTTCCTGCCTGCGCGGACCGTGAAAGGGAGGGGAAGGCAGGCCTGCTGACGCTGCTTGCTGCCTTCCGCCTGCCATGCATGGGTGCGTGTGCTCTGCGATGCCCCTCGCCCGTGCCACCCGGCCTTGGAGCTGCCGACCACGGACTGCAAGCTCTACAAACTGAGTCCAAATAAATCTTCCCTCCTTTAACTTCCGGTGTCGGGTATTTTGTCTCAGCAACGAGAACGTCTGGATACTTGCGAAATTCTTCATCCTTGAGATTTTAAAGTCCTGAGGATGTGTCTGCAGGCGCTGCTTTCTTCTCAATAAATTTTACTTACCCCTTGAGCCTCTTTATTTGCAGGCCGACTTCATTCTTTAACTCTGCGAAGTTTCCTTCAGCGAGTTCTGCCATTATCACTTCAGCCCCACCTGCTTGGTCCTCGGTTTCAGGGGTTCCTGGTCGCGTCTTCCGCACAGGCCCTCTCCCTCTCGCTTTTCCTCTGCTTTTCTCAGCTTAATTTCTTTGACTTTCCCCTGCATTCTGAGACTTTCTCTTGTTCTCCATTTACTTCAGGAACTTTGCTCTGGAACCAGCCCTTCTCTCAGCAGAAGGCCGCGATCGCTTCCGTGTGCTCACACACCGCCTGCTCTCTCGTCAGGCCCACACGGGTAATGCGGTAATGCGTGCTCTTCTAAAATACTCAGGACTCTTAGATGGTTGCCGTGCACCGGTGCACGGGGGCATGTTCTCAGTTACTTAGTTGCATTCTTTTCTTCTGAACTGCAGTCTTATGACTTTTGTTTTGCCTTTTTGAGACAGGGTCTCGCTATGCAGTTCAGACTGACCTTGAACTCACTTTGTAGCCCAGGCTGGCCTGGAACTCACAGTGATCCTCCTGCCTCAGCCTCCCCAGTGCTGGGATCACAGGCATGCACCCCACCCCTGATGATATTTTCAACAGCTCTTTACAACGGGATCCAAAAACATCTTCCCAAGCCCCAAAGCTGAAGAACTTGTTTCTTCTTTTTAAGAGAGAATCTTTCTCTATGTCTTGTACTCTCAGTAACTACTTTGAAGAGAATGATACACAATTATTGTTTCGTTACGAAATTTTATTTTTTCATTTAAAAAAAGCAAAAAATTGCCAGGCATGGTGGTGCACACCTGTAATCCTAGCATTTGGGAGGCTGAGTCAGGAGGATCACTGTGAGTTTGAGGCCAGCCTGAACTGCATAGTGAAACCCTGCCTCAAAAAGACGGAAAAAAAAAAAAAGCAAAACTCACTTAGAAAGGTAAACCCAACACATTACAGCAGATTTCTCAACACAAACCTTAAAGGCTGGGAAAGCTGGGAGTGCAGTGTTTCAAGCACTAAAAGATAACAACATCCAAATCAGACTTACATATACTGCAAAACTTGAGAAATAAGGTGTTTCCATGACAAAGAGCACCTCAAGAAATTCATGACCACCAAACCAGCTACAAAAAATTCTTGTTTTGTTTTTTTTGTGAGACAGGGTGTCACTATGTAGTTCAAACTGGCCTTGAACTCACCATGGAGTCCAGGCTGGCCTCAAAATCACAGCAATTTTCCTGCCTCAGCCTCCTGAGTACTGGGATTATAGGCATGTGCCACCAAACCTAGCAAAAAATTCTTAAGGATATCCTAGAAAGAGAATGAAGCAAAATACCAAAAAATCTTATAGACTATACCAACAAGTATGAGCAGTTAAGCAGAAAGGAGAAAAAAATAAAAGAAAGTAGCAACAGGAAAATAATGCAAGGACAGGAATAAATCAGCCAGGCGTGGTGGTGCACACTTATAATACTAGCATTCAGGAGGCTGAGGCAGGAGGATTGCTGCAAGTTCAAGACCAGCCTGGGCTCCATAGAAAGGTAAAGGCCAGACTGAACTATAATAGCTAGACCTGGTCTCAACACCCTCCCCTCCAAAGTACTAGGAATAAGTCAACAGAGAATGCAGAACCTGACAGACATCCAGAATCCCAAAAATGGCGCTGGCCAGGACACACACTTCTTTGTTCTTCCGACCCCAAGATAAACTTCCTACTCCCTTTTGTGCACGGGCCAACTAGCTCCCAATCCCCCCGAGATAGGACACCTCGCCTGCCCACGTTAGCTCCACCTCTCGTCCAATCTAATAAAACCCGCTCCCTCCTCCGAGGGCCCTTGCAATAACAAAGACTTGTTGTATTTATCTCTGTCTCCTGCTCTGTCTCCTGCCAAACCTAACAGAAACAACTCCAAGGACATTCAGCTCCCTGATCCTTGACAAAGGGGCCAAAAG
>NW_004955485.1:7617033-7622357 GCF_000276665.1 Chinchilla lanigera | reverse complement strand
AAAAAAAAAGAGATGATCTTTATCTCAACCTGATAAAAGCCATCTCTGACAAACCAACAGCCAACATCATACTAAATGGACAAAAATTAAACAAAAACTAAAACTAAATAAATGGGACAAAAACTGAAATCTTTCACTCTAAAAACAGGAATAAGACAAGGATGTCCACTGCTGCCTTGTGCAGAGCAGCTCTTGAAAATCTGGAGGGAGGATGGTGGAGGATGAAGAAACGAAGACAAGGGTCAGAAGCTGGGGTCGGGTGGAGCCCTCTCTCCTGCTGGGAGAAGGGAACCGCCCAGCACCTGCAGCTCGTTTATACAATCAGCAAAGAGGGTGTTTACAGAGAATGACAAGGAGTGCGTAAGGTCCAGAGCAGGAGGAACATCTAATCTTCAAGAAACAGCCTGCCCTGGTGGTTACAGAGGGAACAGGTGCTGCTAACACACTGTCACCAACCTCATTCAATATAGTCCCGGAGACTTTAGCCAGGGCAATTAGACAAGAGAAAGAAATGAAAGGAATAAGGATAGAAAAGGAAGAAGTTCTCATTATTTGTGGGCAAAATGATACTCTACACAGAAGACCCCAAAAACTCCACCAAAGACCCCTAGATTTAATAACTGAATTCAGTTATGTGGTAGGATACAAAGTCAGCACTCAAACATCAATATCCTTCCTGTACACAAATAACAAACTCACTGAGAGAGAAATTAGGGAAACAACACCTTTCACAATAGCATCCAAAAAAATGAAATACCTAGGAATCAGTCCAATGAAGGAAGTAAAAGACCTATCTGTTGAAAACTACAGTACTCTGAAAAAGGAGATCAAAGAGGCTATCAGAAAATAGAAAGATAAGCCTGGCATGGTGGTGCACACCTGCCCCAGCACTCAGGAGGCTGAGGCAGGAGGACTGCTGTAAGTTCAAGCCCAGCCTGGGCTACAAAGTGAGTTGAAGGCCAGCCTGAACTGCATGGTGGGACCCTGTCTCAAAAAGACCAAAGCAAAACAAAACAAAACAACACAAAAAACCAAGGCATATCTTCCTTTCTTTTTTTGGTCTTTTTGAGACAGGGTCTCGCTATGCAGTTCAGGCTGGCCTTGAGCTCACTTTGTAGCCCAGGGGGGTCTTGAACTCAAAATGATCCTCCTGTCTCAGCCACCCGAGTGCTGGGAGTATAGGCGTGCGCCACCACGCCTGGCTTCCCTTGTTCTTCAATGGGCAGAACCAATATAGTGAAAATGGCCATACTTCTAAAACTGAAATACAGATTTAATGCAACCCCAGTCAAAATACCAATAGCATACCTCACAGAACTAGAGAAAATAATACTAAAATTAATTTGGAACCAGAAGAGACCTGGAATAGCAAGAGCAATCCTGGGCAACAAAGGCAAGGCAGGTGGCATTACAATCCCTGACTTGAAACTATACTACAGAGCTACTGTGATAAAAACAGCATGGTACTGGGGGAAAAAAACCCAAAAAACAAAGAGGCAAAAAAAAAAAAATGGGGGCTGGGGATTTAGCTCAGTGGCAAAAGCGCCTGCCTGGCAAGCGCAAGGTCATGGGTTCGGTTCCTGGTACCAGAGAAAAACCAAAAAAAAAAAAAAAGAACCAACCTGAGGATTGATGGGATAGAATAGAATAGATATAGAAACAACTCCAAATATACTTAGTTACCTTATCTTTGACAAAGGGGCCATCACCTTTACTGGAAGAAAGACAGCCTCTTAATAAATAGTACTGGAGCAAGACATGATAGCACATGCCTGTAATCCCAGCACTTGGGAGGCTGAGGCAGGAGGATTGTTACAAGTTTGAGGTCAGCCTGAATTACACAGACCCTGTCTCAAAAAAAAAAAAAAAAAAAAAGTGCTGGGAAAACTGGCTTTCCACATGCTGAAGATTAAACCTAGACCCGTATCTTTCACCATGCACTAAACTAAAACTGAAATGGATCCTTGACCTAAATATTAAAACAATCTGCTGCAAGACAGAATAGGCAAAACTCTTCAAGACATAGGTATAGGCAAAGACTTTATGAACAAAATCCTGATTGCATAGGAAATACTACAAAGAATCAACAAATGGGGTTCACACCATATTAGAAAGCTTTCGCACAGCAAGAAAAACCACCCAGTGTGAAGAAGCAATCTACAGAATGGGAAAAATTTTTTATCAGCTATTCCTCCATAAAGGACTAATACCTAGAATACATAAAGAACTAAAAAAAAAAAAAAGACACCCCAAGTTGTAATGACCCAATGCAAATATGGGCGTCTGAAATGAACAGACTTCTCAGATGAAGAAATACAAACAGCAAATGAACATACGAAAAAATGTTCAACACCACTAGTCATTCAAGAAATGCACATTAACACAACACTGAGATTTCTTCTTCAGAAAAAATGGCTATGACCAAGAAATCAATCAATAACAACTGCTGCTGAGGCTGTGGTGGGAGTGTACATCGATACAAACACTGTGGAAACCAGGGCGGAGATTCCTCAAAAAACCGAAACTGGAGGTTCCATTAGAAGGGAGAGCTAGCTCCCTTCTAGGTATTTTCCCGTAAGAATTAAAAGCATCGGGCCAGAGATGTAGCTCAGTGGCACAGCACCTGCCTGGCAAGTGCAAGGCCCTGAGTTCCATTCCTGGTACCAAAAAAAAAAAAAAGAGAGTTACCACAGCGAGGTGTGCACACCCACCTTCGTAAAGCACAGTTTGCCGTAAATCTTGGCAACAGCCCAGATACCCTATCAATGGATGAATGCATAAAGAAAGTGCGACATTTATGTACAATGGATCACTGCTCTGCCATGATGAAGGGTAAGCCTGAGACATTTCTAGGTAAACGGATGCACCTTGAAAACTCTCAGTGGAATAAATCAGACACAAGTTTAAACATTGCATTGTTTCTCTTCTATGAGAAACCCAAACGGTAAACAAAGGGCACAATGGGGATAGATATTTGGAAGTAGGAAGAAAATATTCAAAGGGAAAGGAGAACAAGGGAGAGAGAGCGGAAGGGAAGGGAGAGAATAGGAACAAAAATTTTTTAAAAAGAATGAAAGGTCGCCAGGCGTGGTGGCACAGGCCTGTAATCCCAGCACTTGGGAGGCTGAGGCAGGAGGGTCACTGTGAGTCTGAGACCAGCCTGGGCTACAAAGTGAGCTCAAGGCCAGACTGGACTATATAATAAGACTCTGGCTCATAAAGACCAAAAAAAAAAGAACAAAAGGAAAACAATAAAGACAGCATTCTGCACAGGGAGAGGGGAAGAAGCACTGAAGGTCAAGGGGGGGATGGAAAAGAAAGAACTGAGATATACCATGTACAGGTACAAATTCCCAATGATGAGTGTGACTGTTATGGACATCAAAAGTGTACCAAAAAATTAATTTATAAAAAATGTTCAATATCTCTGGGCAACAGAAAAATGCAAATCAAAACAACACTGAGATTCCACCTTACTCCAGAAGAATGGCTGCCATCCAGAAATCACATCACAGGGGCCAGGGATATAGCTCAGGGGCACAGTGCCTGCCTGGTAAAAAAGCAAGGTCCTGAGTTCAATTCCCAGTATCCCTCCAAAAAAAAAAAACAACAGAAAAACGCTGGTGAAGCTGTGGGGTGAGAAAGGAACCCTTCTACCTGGCTGGTGGGAATGTAAACTAGAACAACCATTTAATTTGTTTCTTTTTGTTGTTGTGTTTTTTTTTTTTTTTTTTTTTTATGGTACTGGGAATTGAACTCATGACCTCACATTTGCCAGGCAGGCACTATGCGACGGAGCTGTATCCCCGACCCCTAGAACAACCACTGGGAAATCACTATGAAGAGGGCTCAAAAAGCTAAAACAAGAAATTCCATTGACCCTGCTATTCCTTTTCTAGATATCTTCCTGAAAGAGTTAAAAAAAAAAACCTTACCAGGCGTGGTGGCACACACCTGTAATCTCAGCACACGGGAGGACCTCTGGGAGTCTGAGGCCAGCCTGGGCTACAGCAAGTTCAAGCCAGGCCTGAACTACAGACCTGCCTTGAAATAGCAAGACCTGTCTCAAAAAACCAACATAAGAACAAGCCCCCAACAAACAAACCCTCCTCCCAAAACTGCAGGGATACATGCATACCTATGTTAATAGCAGCACAATTCATTTTTCCCCCACAAAATTATTAAAAGATTTACAGTTGGAATCATTCAACAAAGAAGCAAAAGCCAACGAGCCTGCAAGATGAACAAAGGTGCTACTAACCAGGGTGGTCTCAGACTCACAGCGACCCTCCTGCCTTTGTTCATCTTGCAGGCTCAGAACTTCCCAAGCCTTACCGCCGCCCTGCAGTGCCCTGGCCTTGAGTCAGCCGCAGCTCCACACACACAGCTGCACTACCACGGCCAGAAGTGCTCCTGGAGCCCGCCCGGAGTGAAGCGAGGGGGTGGACAGGTGTGTATCTCAGGAAGAATATCTCAATACTACATGGACTGTGAGCAGCCTGAACTTTTTTTTTTCTTTTGTCTTTTTGAGACAGGGTCTCACTATGCAGTTCAGGCTGGCTTTGAGCTCACTTTGTAGCCCAGGCTGGTCTCGAACTCACAACGATCCTCCTGCCTCAGCCTCCCAAGTGCTGGAGGGCCTTTTCCCCTCATTTTTGATAGCTGCAGATTGATGTAGTAGCTGTCATCGAGCAAGTGCAGACTATGCCAGCACAATTAGCAATAGCAAATCTTGGAAGCAGCCTGTATGTCCATCAACAGATGAACGGATAAAGAAAATGTACCCCACATACTGGAGTACTACTCTGCCACAAAGAATTATTTGAATCATTTGCAGGAAAAAGGATGTACTTTGAGAACATAAGTTAAATCAGATGCACAAGCTTAAACACAACATCGTTTCTCTTAATTGAGAAAATCACAGTATAAATAAAGAGCACAAATTTAATAAGAAATACGAGACAGATCTCTCACAAAAGGGAAGAGGATCAAGAGGTGGAGGGAGGGAGTGGGGAGGGGAGAGGATTAAAAAAGAATTGGATGTTGTCGTAGTCTGGGGTTTTACAAGGAGAAACAATACCATACAGGACACACATTTTATAAGATCCCCTATAATAGTCGCCCAAAGAATCATACACAAAAAGAGAGTGCAGGAATGTGTCCACACGCTAAAGACCAAGGAATCCAGCTGAGGGCCTGGATCCCATGGCAATGTCCTCCATGAGTCCAGCTGAAGACCTTGGGTCCATAATAATGCCCCCAACGAGTCCAACTGGAGCCTAGAGCCCATGACAATGTCTCATGCAGGCCTGTTTCATAGATTC
>NW_004955485.1:7603242-7616398 GCF_000276665.1 Chinchilla lanigera | reverse complement strand
AACGTTGCTGAGTTCGAGATGAGCCTGGGCTACAAAGTGAGCTCAAGGCCAGTCTGTACTGCACAGAGAGACGCTGTCTCAAAAAGACAAAAACAAAACAAACAAGTTGAGCACCCGTTGTCAATCCACCACAGATGTGTTGGGTACATGTACCAACTTCCCACGCGGAACGAGAACTTTATGGACTACAATCACGTACTAATAAAAAAGATACTGGTGCCGTTAGGCTTTTCTTTTTTTTTCATTAGAATGAGTTTATTTTTCTTTGAGTTGTCTGTGTCCTTCGCTAATTTTCCTACGAGGCTGTTCACCCTAGTTCCTCTGCTTACACGCCTACCAGTCCGGGAGCTCTGGGAGGCGAAGGATTGAACCCCCACTTCTAGGGGCTGGGGATTTAGCTCAGCGGCAAAGCGCCTGCCTGGCAAGCGCAAGGTCGTGAGTTCGGTTCCCGGTACCGGAGAAAAACAAAAACAAACAAAAAAAAAAGAACCCCCACTTCTTCATCCCCAGCCCATCTCAGAACTTCCTCCCATCCTCATCGAAGAGCCCTGGGCCTGAGGCAAGCTAGGCAAGGACTCTACCCGCCACCATTAGGGAGCAGTTATCTGCAGTCTCACAACTGCTAAATGGCAGAATCGGGATGTAATCCAGCTGCTTTGAACTTTTAATTATTTTATTTAGGTTTTTTGAGACAAGGTCTCATTATATAATTTAGCCGACCTCAAACGCACAGTGATTCTCCTGCCTCAGCCTCGCGAGTGCTGGGATTACAGGCGTGCGCCACCATGTTTGCCAACCCCCCTGACTTTAAAACAGTGCTTTCCTGATGCTATCTTTCACTCCTTTGAGAGAGATTTGCTTGAGCCTTGTGTTCCCAGGGTATCAACTGAACAGCACTTTTAAGCGAATTAATACGTGGCTGGCAATCCCAGCAGATGTCTTCGTCCCTTCCTTTTCCCACTGTAGGCGAAGACTCCGCCTCGCTTTCTTCCGCTTTGCGTCTCTTTTGGCTCCGGTGACGCACCGTCGCAGGGGCGGAGGCCTCAGATAGTTGAGATGATGGCGTCGGTGACGCCGGATTCGCAGGCCCGATTTGGTCAGTCAGTGAAGGGGCTCCTCACGGAGAAGGTCAACACCTGTGGAACCGACGTGATCGCACTTACCAAGCAGGTGCTGAAGGGCTCGCGGAGCTCCGAGGTGAGCACGCCGGGGCCGCGGCCCCCAGGCAGTGGGGCGGGTATCGGGGTGCATGCTGGGAGTGTAGGCCTCGACCGGGTCTCAGAGCCTCGTTCGCGGCGCGCGCGATGCCTTCTGGGGTTTGTAGTCTCTGGCTTGGTTAGGCTGGGCAGTGGAGGCGACGCGATGAGAATCTGCTTCTGTTATTGCGGTGCTGGGGACTGAATCTACACTGAGCTCCATCCCCAGCTCCTTGTTTGTTTGTTTATTCATTCATTCACTCATTTTTTATTTTACTCATTTATTTTTTATTTTGAGACAGGGTTTCGCAGTGTTGTCCCGGCTGGGCTCGAACTTGCCGTCCTCATGGCTCAGCCTCCCAAGTGCTAGGGATCGATCTGCTTTAAAACAGTTACAGGGTAGCGGATGAGGTGACGTTCCTAATCAATCCCTTTATTGGTTCTCGGGGTTGTCTCTAGTGAAGATCGGCCTTAGCCCTGAAATTCTGCATGGCTTTGCCTTCAGCAGCCCAATTTTTTTTCACACTTTTGTGTGTATCACTTGTTTATGGATTGATTCTTTCTTTATTTTTTTATTTTTTGTCTTTTTGAGAGAGGGTCTCGCTATGCAGTTCAGGCTGGTCTTGAACTCGCTTTGCAACCCATGCTGGCCTCGAACTCACAAGATCTTCCTGCCTCAGCCTCCGGAATGTTGAGATTACAGGCGTGCGCCACCACACCTGGTGCCTTCCTTTTTTTTTTTTTGAGGCAGGGCTCGCTGTGGTTAACGCTGGCCTTGAGCTTACTATGTAGCCAGCCCAGGCTGGCCTCAAACTTGAACTCTCATGATCCTCCTGCCTGAGCCTCCCAAGTGCTGGGAATACAGGTTGCGCCACCACTCCTTGCTGTATTTTTGCCTTCTTTTAAGTGAAACATCTTGAACTATATTCAGAGAATCTGAGCACAGTCTTTTAAGATTTCCATGAATTTCCCCTGCAGGCTGTTACATTATCTTGCTCGTAATTAACTCAGCAGGACCTGTTTTAGCTACTCTTCAACAAGTACTTTTAGCTTTCAAGTTTTCATAGTAATAGCAACTCTCTATCTAGCTCATATTTAATTATTTTCCATGTTATTTCATTAAACTGTGTAATTGTAGTAATAGCATAAAATGTCCTGGGGGCTTTGGTATGTATATGAATGTTCACAACAGTTTACCTCTTATTAGTTTAGGTCCCAGAAGACTATTCTGTGCAGAATTAGTTCTTATGTCATGTCCATAGCTTTTGTTGACAGGGGTTATGAAAAGAAAAAGCCTAAAAGCCTGACTAGATGAGAAAGTATTCCCACTTACTGCAGTATATGACGTCATTGTCAACTCACTGACTTGTTTTACAGTATGCTCTATGTGGGGTTCCCTCAGATGCATTCTTTTGGGGCTGGGGACATAGCTCAGCGGCACAGCACCTGCCTGGCAACAGCAAGGCCCTGAGTTCAATTCCTGGTACCAAAACAAAACAACACAAAACAATATATATATAGGGTTCAGTATCAGAGGAAAGTTAAGAATTATTATGTTGCCTTTTACCAACTAACAAAAGTCATGTAATTCATTTTGTGTTTTTTGAGACAGGGTCTCACTGTGCAGTTCAGGCTGGCCTTGAGCTCACTTTGTAGCCCAGGCTGGTCTCAAACTTGCAACAATCCTCCTGGATCCTCCTGCCTCAGCCTCCCGAGTTCTGGGATTACAGGCATGCAAAAGTCGTGTAATTCATTGTGTTTCACCTTTTCCTTGGTTGCGCAGTGTTCCTGTCAGTTTTGGTAGTAACCATGTTTATTTCCTGCTCCTTTTCATGACTTTTAAATTTGACATAGTGTGATAAAAAAATACAGTGAATATTTAAATTTTAAGTTTAATATAAAAAAAGAAAAAATTTATTACCTTAAAAGGCCTGTGACCATTAATTTTCCTCAGAACACTTCCCCTCATTTCAAACACACTGATCCCGTCATTCTTGCCACTTCCTGAAGCTGTTCTGAAGTCCTCGTGCATGAGTTCTTCTGTTGCTCTGTGTGGCTGTGTCCCTGTCCTGAATACCGCTTCAAAACGTTGACCTTTCCTCGTCTTTTTTAGTTGCGGGGAGCGCCAGAGGCCGCGCAGGGCAGACTTGGTGAATAGGGGGCGAGGACGCACTGTAATGCTTTACCCTGCTGTCTCATTGGATGACAGGTGGCAGCAACATTCGCTGTATTTTTTGATCACACCTCATAAAAACAGTCACAAGGAAGGACTTCCAGAACTGCTTCGGCAAGCGGCCTGGATGAGGAGATACACGTGTTAAAGGTGAGGGAGAGCCAGGCATGGTGGTGCACGCCTGTGCTGCCAGAACTCTGGAGGCTGAGGCAGGAGGATCACTGTGAGTTTGAGGCCAGCTGGAGCTACATAGTGAATTAAAGACCAGCCTGAACTACGTGGTGAGATCCCGTCTCAAACAGGCAAAAACCCAAAAAACAAAGTGAAGGAGAATACTTTAAGGGGGATTAATGGCAGTGTGTCTCTTACTACGATAAATTTTATTTAACATTCATACATTTCAATCACGCCTGATATTTCTTTTCTGCTTTTAAGTGTGTATGTACACACACATATAGTTTGGTATAAATTGTCTCAAATCCTTTTTTGGGAGAAATGGGATATATAAATATATATAAAAACTCAATGATGTTCATAATCACCAGTTTGTGTTAATCACCAAGTGACAAGAGCTGTGTTTTATGTAGTTTAAATCATTAAGTCTTTTTTGTGTGTGTGGCACTAGGGATCAAACCCAGGGATGCCTTATCGCTGAGCTACATCTGCCGCCTTTTTCTTTTTTTGAAACCCAGTCTTGCTAAGTTACCCAGGTTGCCCTTAAACTTGTGATCGTCCTGCTTCGACCTCCCGAGCAGCGGGAAATGCAGGCGTGTATCACTGCACCTGGGTAAGCCAACAGCTCTGTAATCACCAACAAAAGAGCGCTTTTCTCCTCAGAGCATCTGGAAACCAGGAGTGGCAGCACGTGCCCGCACGCCGGCATTCTGGGAGGCGGAGGCCGGGGACCACAAGTTGGAGCCCAGCCTGGGCAACTTAGCACGATCTGGTCTCAAAATAAAAAATAAAAAGGGCAGGGGATATAGCTCAGTGTGAAGGCCCTGAATTGAACCCCCATGTGGGAAGAATTTAGCTTGTCCAGGGTCACACCTAGCTGGGAAAGGGTGGAGCTGGGGCCAGGCCCAGGGGGACGAGTCCTGGGGATACACTCTGAAATACACCTGTCCTGTGGTGCCGCCCCGAGTGTCTCCAGGCGGCCTGTCCCAGCCTCCCCGCTGGGGGAGGTTACATGAGTGCTCGTGGGGCGCTGTGGATCGCGTTAGCTGAGGCCAGTCCGGCTTTCGGGCCAGCACGGACGCACCGGCTGGCACGTTCCGGGACGAGGACTGCCCCCGCTCTCTGATGTGTGGCTTACGCTGCACCGCCGCCTTCTTCCGAAGCTCAGCGCGTTTCCCCCCCTGCCCTAGCCTGTGGGGGTGTCGAGTCCCACGGCATTTTAATCCCCGGTGGCCTGCAGAGCCTGGCTCCCCAGCAGTCCCCCGGGGCTGTGCTGCTTCATTACGGGACACCGTGCACGTGTACCCACCGTTCCCCAGCCTTCACTTAACAAGTACTTATAACGGTCTGGTGCGTGCCAGGAAGTGTTCCGGTGGGACAGTGCTAACTCCAGCGAGATCTCTCCACTCAGGGAGCTTCCATTTTTGTGAAGAGACAGACAGAAAGCCCAAAGGGGAAGTGGTAAGCGGTGGTAAAGTCTGTGAAGGAAAGTATCCCTGGAGCATGCGCCGAGGGTTACTCCCGTGGGAGCTCAGGGAAGGGCGGCTGAGGGGGTGCCCACGGTGTGCGGGGAGCGGGAGCCAGCCACGGAGATGTCCGCGCCGGGCAGCCAGGGCAGGAGCCCAGGCCTGGAGGTGAGAGTGCGCGGGGAGCGCCGGGGGCCAGCGGGCCGGGGGGAGCGCAGGAGAAGCACCCCGCCCCGGCCGGCTGCAGCATTGCTGGTGACTGCGGGCTGCTCCCCGCCTCCGTGGGAGCTGTGAGCCGGGTGAGGGTGCGCTGTGCTTTCTCCTGGTCGCGGTGTGGCCTGTGGGAGCCCAGTGCGATAATATGGAAAGTGAGGACAAATGAGGGCTGCTGCGCAGACTAGGGGGAGCAAAGCTGCGTACTGAAGAGGGGCAGCTCAGAAAAACTCCTGAGTAACTTGAGCAAGATGGTGGGGAAGGCCCAGGAGGAAAATTTGTAAGACTTTTTTTTTTTTTTTTTGGTATTAGGAATCCAACTCAGAACCTTGTGCTTGCTAGGCAGGTGCTTGTGCCACTGAGCTAAATCCCTAGCCCTCTTTCCTTTTTTTGAGACAGCGTCTCATTATGCAGTTCAGGCTGGCCTTTGTAGCCCAGGCTGGCCTCGAACTTGCAACGATCCTCCTGCCTCAGCCTCCTGGGTGCTAGGATTACAGGTGTGCGCACCACGCCTGTTTAAATCTGTAAGATTTAAAAAGATTCTATACTCAAATTGTTTTGCAAGTGCATTCAGGATGTCCTGTTGTGAAGGTGAAGCCGTAACCTCAGCTGATAAGCGTGTGGCTGGTAGTTTAAGAGGGCGATGCAGGGCGGCTTGACAGCGCCTGTTGCCAAGCAGGAGACTGTCCCTACCCTGCAGCAGCCCCCCCTCTCCAAGAGCCACAGATCCCATGAAGTCTGTATTCTAAATGTTTCCCGGTCCTCCCCTTCCAGTTTTTGCTTTGTTTTTGTTTTGTTTTTTTGAGACAGCTTCCCTCTGTGTAGTTCAGGGTGACCTTGAACTCAGGATGTAACCCAGGCTGCCCTCGAACGAACTCACGCAGACCCTCCTGCCTCGGCCTCTGCCTCCTGAGTGTAGGGATTACAGGCATGCGCCCATGCCTGGCTCATTACCGCTTCCTGTAGGTTGCTTGCTGGGACTGCTAACAGTGCTCTTCTAACCATATCTCCTCCCTCCCCTGCTCATTTGTTCTGCCCACCACACTTGTGAAATAGTAAATGTAATCACGCTACTTTCCTGTAAATTCACATGTGAGATGAACCTCAACCCTAATCTTCAGGTTTCTGCTCAGACGTCTTCTGTTAGGAAGCCTTTCAAAACACCTGCCCGGTGAGGGCTCAGGTCCGGCACCCCCAGCCCCACATGCTCCCAGAGCACCCAGTGCTTCTCCATCAGCCTTCACCGTGAGGTAGTTTTAGTGCTTCTGTTACCCCTCCCAGATCGTGATCCCCATTATTACTCTTGTCCACAGTACTCCCATATTATTAACAATAAATACTTGTTTCACGAATAATGTAGATCCTGGTAAGACCTTTTCTTTTTCTTTCTTTCTCTGTCTTTTTTTTAGACAGGGTTTTGCTATGCACTACAGGCTGGCCTTGAACTCACTAGGTAGCCCAGGCTGTCCTCAAAGTTGAGGCGATCCTCCTGCCTCAGCCTCCTAAGTGCTGGGATTACAAGCATGTGCCATCATGCATGGCTAAGACCTTTTCTTTCTGGCATTAGTTTGCAGTTATCATCTTCCATCTATAGGAATTTGAATTTTCTACTTAAAAGGTGGCTGCAGGGCATGGGGGTAGAACACTTGGCTGGCATGTACAAGGCCGCTGGGGTTCATGGGGGGTATCCCTGGGGAATAGGAGGGGACTGGCTGTAGGAGAATACTTTTACATATGTTACTGGGATTGCAAAATGGTACAACTCTGATGGAGGGGAATTGGCCGTGTAGCAGAACTGTGTATGTAAGCACAGTTTTGAGTCTATCCCAAAAATATGGCTTGCAAAAATGCAGACGTGTAAGAGTTTTTTGTAGCACTACTTACAGTGGCAAAAGACTAGAAATAACCCAGACTTCCAGCAGAAGATTGGCTGTGATCTCATACATCCATCTTTTGTGGTTCTTGCAGTTGTAAAAGAGCTGTGAGGAGACTCAGTGACTCAAGAAATCAGCCAACCACAAATGCTGGAAGGGCTGCAGGAGAAAGAGGAACCCTTCTCCACTGTTGGTGACAACGTAGACTGGTGCAACCACTGTGGAAATAAGTGTGCAGATTCCTCACAAGGCTAGGATTAGAGGTCCCATGTGACCTACCTGTTCGCCTTCTGGGTATTTTCCCAGAAGTAAAAACATCATACCACAGCAATGTTTGTGCACCCATATTTATAGCAGTGCAATTTGTAGTAGCTAAATCTTGGAAACAACCCAAATGTCCATCAACTGAGGAATGGATAAAAAAGATGTATTTTTATACAATGGAGTACTACTCAGCTATAAAGAAGGATAAACTTGAGCCGTTTATAGGGAAATGGATACAACCTGAGTCCATACTCATAAGTGAAATAAATCAGGCTCATGTGTCAACACCGTATTGTCTCCCTAGTGTAAGAAGGTGAAAGAGTAAACAAGGCTTACAGTGTATACTGGATAGTGTGAAATGGGAAGAAACTGCTCAGAAGGAAAGAGTAACTGGAATGGGGGAAAGGAGAAAAGAAGGAAGAGGAAAGGAAAAATAAATAAAAACACACACACGGTGGTTAAGATAGTTATACTGCTCATTGCTATTAGTTCGTTGAAAAGAAAGGTTTATGCCTATGTTTGATCAATTTTCATTCCTATATCTTGTAATATGAGCAGCTACTTTGAAGATAACAATACATAATGTGCAAACCATTGTTACTCTCCTGCAATCTTCTTTTGAAATTTATACCACTGTTTTTATTGTTTATTTTTCTTTTCTTTAAAATAAAAAAAAATTTTTGAAGCAACAAAAGAAAAAATAAAGTTAAACCAAGAACGTTCGTTCTCTTCCGGCTAGCTGCGGTCTCTTGCCGTCTCTAGTCTCCCCCCACCTCCTCCTCAGGCCTCTCAGACTAGCCCAGTCCCCAAAGAATCAGAGGTCGGGGCTCTCCCTGCGGCCGAAGTTGTCGTGCAGACCGGTGCGGAGCGCTTGATGCGTGAGCAGTGCGGAGCGCCCGCTCCTCGCTCCGCGGTAGCCATGGGGACAGATGCGGTGGGGACAGATGCCAGCCCAGGCCAGGACGGCCCGGGCGCCAGCGAGGGAGGTTTCAACGCGAACAAATGGACTCGCACCCTCCGCTGCGCTTCGAGGCGGTTCGCGCTTGGACAGGGCGGAGGGCGAGGGTCGTGGGCGAAGTCTGCAGGAAGTCTGGGAGTTTTGATTCTCATCATTTTGCTTTGGTCTTCCAGCTGCTAGGTCAGGCAGCTCGAAATATGGTACTGCAGGAGGACGCCATCTTGCACTCGGAAGATGTAAGAAACGATTTCCTTTTTCGTTTGGGGTTTACCTACACGGTTTGCGTGGCTCCAGGGAGCTGAAATGTTTTCCTGTCTTGTGCACAGAGCTTACGGAAAATGGCAATAATCACGACACACCTTCAGTACCAGTGAGTATGCCCTGCCCGCCCCTGCGCTGGAGGGTCACGCCCCAGCCGCCTTCGGGGCTTTGCGCCCCCGCAGCGCACTTTCTCTGGAGGCAGGGAAGAGACGCACGGTGAGGGCTTCTGTGGAAAGATGCCGAGGCCGTAGGAGAAGTCAGGGTCGGGGTGAGAACCGCAGCAGGGGCCGCCTTTTCTGAACCTCCCTGTGTTAAGGGCCCCCCGGAGGGAAGTCCCATTTAGGGCAAGGCCCATGCAAGACCAGCCCTGCGCTGGGCTCAGTCTCTTGTGGGGTGTCTGCCTCTCCCTCGGGGGAGTCAGAGGTAATGGTAACCTTTGTGCCCCTTTTCCACATGTGACGCAGCACACCTACATCGCTGCCATCCAGGGAACTGTGAAATACGGAGAGCTCACCTGCACTGTACTTTTGAATAAAGTTGTAATTTAATTTGCTTCTCATCTCTCTTAATTTTGTTGTATATTTTACATAGTTGATATTATGCTCATGTTTGATTGGAAAGATATAGTTGGGAATTAAAACCCAGATACTTATTTGTTTATTTATTTTTGTGTGTCTTTTTGAGACAGGGTTTCACTATGCAGTTCAGGCTGGCCTCAAACTTGCAGTGATCCTCCCGCCTCAGCCTTCTGAGTGCTGGGATTACAGGCATGTGCCCCTACGCCTGGCTTTAAACCCTGATATTTAAATAGCTAATGTTTTTCTTATTTGTCTTTTGGATGTGTACATAGTAAGTCCGTGATCATTTGGCTCCTTATATTCAGACTAAACAGGAGCCATGGCTGTAGTTGGCTGGGCCACTCCCTCCCTCTGGGGGAGTATTGTTAGCTTTTTAAGTTTGGAAGCTGCTTTTCCTTTCTCTTTTTGGTTTTGTTTTGTTTTTAGCAGTTTTGCTGCTGGAATGGAACCCCTGCTCAGCGGTGCAATCTTAGGACAGGACTGTAGAAACACAGAATGTGACAGAAGCCAGAAATTTGTTCTGCTTATGTCTTTCTGGCCATAAGTAACTTCTGCTTTCCCAGTTTTCTTATGTTTATCTTCCCCTTTCTTTTTCTGATGTAGGCAAGAAGCTATTCAGAAGAAGTAAGTAACCCCCCGGGGAAGCGGGTGGGGAGCCAACTGAAGCAGGCTTGGGGAAATGACGCTGCTGTGCCTGGTCCAGACGACAGAGGCCCTGAAATGGACACGCTCCGGGATATTCACTCAGGATTTAGAGCGCACAGCATGCTTAAAAGCATTTGGTAGCTCAGATTCAGTGCCAGTAAAGGTGCTTTTTAGATAGGGTCTCGCTCTGTAGTTAAGGCCAGCCTTGAATGCATGACGATTCTCCTGCCTCAGCCTCCTATGTGCTGGAATTACAGGTGTGTGCCACCACACCCAGGTCTAATAAAGGTTTTCTAGAAGTTACAGGGTATAGCCATGTATGGTGGTGCACGCCTGTGATGCCAGCACTCTGAAGGCTGAGGCAGGAGGATTGCCATGAGTTTGAGGCCCCCCTGAACTGTATAGTGAGCCCTTGTCTCAAAGAACCAGAAGTTACAGGGTGAAGAAGTTAACCTCAAGGGACAGAAGATGTTTTACATTGGTAATATTCCTTAAGCAGAGTAAAAGTGCTAAAACCGTCGAACAGCCTTGTTGTCTCATGGGGACTGAATTTGTCCCTTGCTCTACCGTTTACATTACTAATTGGCTTGGCAGACCTTTTCATAGTTTCAGCTATTTTTTCTGAGACTGGGTATTGCAGTGTTGCCCAGAGTGACTGTGAACTCCTGTGTTCAAGTTCTCCTGCCTCAGCCTCTGGAGTAGCTGTGACTCCAGCTGTGCACCAGTAGTGCCCTGGGTTCATGAACACTTTTGGGACCCAAGTGGACTAATACAAATTTTAATTTAGCTGTAATAATATTTATGCATTAAAAGGTTGTACAAAGAAATGTATTGCTTGTCTCAGATAAGCCCTTTATCCTTTTTTAAAAACTTTTTTTGTGGGTACATATTTGCCATGCATAATGAATATATTCTTCTTGGGGCGTTGATACACACGCATACCGTATTCCGCCTTCACCCTCTCACCTCTCCTTCCCTGCTCCCTCTGCCCCGCCCCACTGCCCTGTGTTCTTATTCCTAGTGTGGAGCAGTCGTCAGATCTGCAGGACCAGCTGAAGCACCTGTTGAAGTAGACTGCCGTAGAAGAGGGTAATCGCACTTCTTTGCCTGATGCCAAGGAGGAAATCTCCTGCATGACTGTGGGTTTCATCTTGCATTTTCGTCTCTAAAGTTAGAAAAGATTTGTGTGGATGTAGTCGCTCCTGAAAAGAAGCGACATGGCTGAGTTTTGGAAGCACTTCTTCAATCGGACTCACCTGTGTTCTTGATGAATTTTTAAGTTGCTCTGTTTATTTGTTATTAAAACAAGATCAAAAGCCGTCTTAGTTTTTGCCTTGGATTTTTAATATGTCAAAAACCAATTGTCTAAGTTGACCCCTAAGCAAATGCTGAGTAAAATTTTACATTTAGAAATAGAGGTTCCAGCTGGGCATGGAGCGTGTGTTTGTAGTCCCAGATTGGGAGATTGAGGGAGGAGGATCACTTGAGACAGCATAGTGACATTAAAAAAAAAGTTTCTGTTGTGAGCACAGGAGAATGATTAATGTATGTAAAAACTTTTACTCATTCAGGAAAAATGTTTATTGATGCAGAACAGTGATAGGTATCACCTGTGGTTTTCTAGTTAATTCAGAGGAGATGCTTGCTTTAGCAAATTCCTCAATGAAAATTAGGCAAAAGGCATCGGAACTGTATCTGGCCAGCTGTAGCCCCTTGCCTTGACCTTCATTCCTGAGCTGCCTAGTTGTTACAACTCTTGATTCAGTGACCTTGGTCATGTTGTAACTCTGCTAACCAAGATGCCCTGTGTGTCACTGCCAAGTGCGAAGGGAGCTGAAGTATTGTCAGTGACTGTGGCATGGATTGCTCTACGACGAAAGCCATAAAGGTTGTGGACGTTTACCTACGTTCTTTAGATTCACCTCAGTGACTGTTACTACCCTTATCGACAGTCAAACCTCAGTGTCTTCACTTTAAATTTAAAGTAGGACTCTATCCTGTTCCTGAGTATTTCTTCATTTACTAAGGAATTGAGAGAATATTGACAAACCAAAATTGTATCTTCTTTTTTGATACCAGGCATGGAACTCAGGACCTTGCACTTGCCAGGCAGAGGCTTGTGCCACTGAGCTATATCCTCGGCGTGTCTTTATTTTAGTATATGTGCTGCCAAAGCAAGCATGATAGTGTCTTCATTGATGATAAGAAAGCAAATAAAAATCAGTTCAATGTAATTCATATTGTATAATATTACCAATCACGATATTATATTTATCTCTCATATATACACTTAGTAAAATAATTGTGAAGGATCTGAAAAGGATTCACTTATGCATTAACTCTGTAAACTTTTGTTAATAATTATACTATCAAATGTAAACAAGCTCAATTTATGTTTAAAAAAGAAAAGCCACCAATATAGAAAATAAAACTATGCCTGAGCTGAGTGTGGTGAATACACACCTATAATCCCAGCTCTCAGGAGGCTGAGGCAAGAGGTTCACCACAAGTTCGAGATACATAGTTGAGTTCAAAGCCAGACTGGAATACATAGTGAGTTCAAAGCCAGCCCAGGCTACATATCAAGCAAGACCTTGTCTCAAAAAGAAGAAAAAAACTATTTCAAATAAAACTAAAAGAAAAAAGGAATTTCTTCCTTAAAAAATGTTTAAAAATCCAAGAACCAACCTAATATTTAGTGAAGAAAAAGAGTCACAGACCCTTACAATATTAGAGCTAGACCGGCCTGAAAAACTTACATTCTGGCTCCATGGTTTACAGATGGGAAACACAGACAGGGAGATGCAATGACTTACCCACGTGCATTGAGTTTGAAGTATTTGGATTACAGTCAAGCTTTTGCTATTTGCATTTTTCTTACAGATAGAAGCAAGCGTATCACCTGTCATTTCTAGGCTTTGACATAAAAAAGCAAAAAATCGAGCGCCGGTCTTCCAGCTGGCTTGCTCCCTGCCTCTTAGGCACCCGGGGAGCCACGGGCAGGGAGCACTGGTCTTCCGGCTGGCTTGTTTCCTGCCTCATAGATGCCCGGAAGGAGGGCCCTGGCGCACCGGGAGCCATGCGGCGGTGAGCCCTGTTGCGCGCTGGCCCTCAGGCCGGCCGCGGCCACTCAATTGAGCACTATCATGACACAGAGAAACAATGACACAATTGGCCCACCATGCACCGGCTGCGGATGCCCCTCCATGGACGTGTGTGAATCATTCAAACATGGAAGACATGCCATACAACGGGCCACTCTTGCTCCTGCCATTGAGAACCGGAAAGGTCCAGAGTCAGCAGAGGAGCAGCTGCTGAACAAGGACTCAGAGAACATGAGAATGCAGACTAAGC
>NW_004955485.1:7600594-7602417 GCF_000276665.1 Chinchilla lanigera | reverse complement strand
GGAAGTAGTTGAAACCAACCCATTATTTACCCCTGTTGCTACAGCTCACAAATAATTATCCAACTAGCCATCTAACTTCTGCTTCATGCTTCTAGTGTTTAGGGGTCGTTTATTTAGGGATGCTGGCCATTTCGAAGAGTTTGTTTTGTTGAGCCAAGGTCTCACTATGTAGCCCAGGCTATGCTCAAACTCCCAGCGATCTTCCTGCCTCAGCCTCCTAAGCACTGGGATTACAGACATGTGCCACTGTGCCTGATAATGGTTTTCAAAATAAAAAAAAGCGGGGGGGGTACCATATTAACAAAGTGAGAAAGTAACTGTTTTGCTAAAGGAACTCATTTTGTGGAGAAAATATTTTGAAAACCATTATCTAGGTTTGAAAGCTTTAATTTTTGAAAGATGGTTCTGAGGCCTGAACCAAAATCTGCTTTTTTGAGTAGTCCTGGAGTTATCAGCTCAGCCATTTCTGGGGTGAAATGTGTGGCAGACTGCCTAAGACTCTTTGGAAGTAAGGGAAGAACATCTGGAAATTCCTGTATATGTTTATGTTTTTTTAATCTTCATTAGCATTTACTATTAGGGCACAAGAGCCCTCATTTGGCCTATGTAGCATATATAGATATTTAGCATTTCTGCCATTTAGCAGGGTGATAGTACAACAAAAAACAAACAAGGGCCTGGCTTGTGGCTCAGGGGTAGAACACTCAGCTGCCGCACACTCCGCCCCAGTGTCCCTCCCCAGCGCTGCAAAGGAAGCAGGAGCAGCGGTGGGAGCAGGAGCCAGGAGACAAAACACACTTGTGGTCAGCGCCCTGACCACTCCCCGTGATTGGCATTCACAGTCTTGTAGAGGTTTCTTTTATTGCAGTTTATCTGTGTATGGTTAAGGGTTATCAGATGATTCTCGTGCATAAACCACAGGCTGAAGATAAAATTATAAAGCAAGCACACATGAAAATAACAGCCCTTGCCTTAACCTCCGGCTAATTTGTCCTGTTAGAGAAGGCAACCATGCCAGGCACAGCACATACCTGTAATCCCCGTGCTCTGGAGGCTAAGGCAGGAGGATCACCAAGAGTTTGAGGCCAGCCTGAACTATGTAATGACACCCTGTCTCAAAAAAAAAAAGCGGGGGGGGGGAACCATATTAACAAAGTGAGAAAGTAACTGTTTTGCTAAAGGAACTCATTTTGTGGAGAAAATATTTTGAAAACCATTATCTAGGAGTATTTCCACCATTCTGTGGTTGCAAAAACTGTAAGTGGTACCTGTAAAAGTGCTCGTTTTTACACATTTAATAGTTGGAAATATTCCAATCTATAAAAAATTCCAATAACCATAGTTTCAATTGGTTTGTTAAAAATATGAAACTACAACACCTCCTATTAACTATTATTATTTTTTGTCTTTTTGAGAGAGGGTCTCGCTATGCAGTTCAGGCTGGCTTTGAACTCACTATGTAGCCCAGGCTGGCCTCCAACTCACAGCAATCCTCCTGCCTCAGCCTCCTGAGTGCTGAGATTATAGGTGTGAGCCATCATGCCTGGCCCCCAAAATAAATAATTTAACAATATATTTTTTCTACGTCCAGGTGTGGTGGCGCACACCTGTAGTCCTAGCATTTGGTAAGGCTGAGGCACAGAAGGGTGGCTGTGAGTTTGCGGCTAGCCTGTGCTACACGGTGTGATCAAGGCCACCCTGGACTATATATATATACACTTTTTCCCGCGAGGTGAATTGACCACGTGTGGGAAACACATGTGAATTGACCAAAAATTGCTAGAGGTGAAAATGAATTTAGCGAAGGTGATTTCCTAAGCACA
>NW_004955485.1:7575579-7599559 GCF_000276665.1 Chinchilla lanigera | reverse complement strand
CGCACCCGGGCCTCCGCTCTCCCGCCCCAGCCAGCCGTGGCTCCCTCGGACCTTCCCCCTCCTCGGAAGGCCTGCCCTGCCGGCTCCTGGACGCCTTCCGCCCCGAAGCGCGCGGGCCCTGCTCCCTGCGCCGCTCCGTGTGCCCGATGTCTTCTGTGCTTACGTTTCACTTCCGCAGTTCCCGTGCAAGCCGGGCTGGTGGCGCACACCTGTAATCCCAGCGCTCCGGCAGGCTGAGGCAGGAGGATCAGAAAGTTCTCCCCAGTAACCAGCAGTCCTGGGCCTGAATTAGGCGCTCAGCAGCTGACGTCCAAATGCTTTATTCCACAAATGTCTCAGCTGATTTATCTAAGTCTTGGTACCTGATGTAGTGCCCACAGTATCATGCTGAAGCACACACACGGTGCCCCTGCAGGGAGCCTCTGGCGTCCTGCAGGAGGCTAAAGGTCCGCGTAGAAGTGACAGTTCGTGATGAAGGGAGGAGGAAGGCGAGGAGGGGAAGGAAGCGGGAAGGGTCGGGGAGGTGCCGCGTGTCCGCATCTTCCATTTCTCAGGTATTACGGCTGTGGCCTGGTCATCCCTGAGCGTCTGGAAGACTGCTGGGTTTTGGATCTGGGTAGCGGCAGTGGCAGAGATTGCTATGCACTCAGCCAGCTGGTTGGTGAGAAAGGACATGTCACAGGAATAGACATGACTGAAGGCCAGGTAAGGCCGAGACTTGGGGAGAGAGTCTCTAGTATATTCCTCAAAAGATAATTCCCTTTGGACTCTTCAAGGGTAATTGAAGAAGCCCGTGATTTAGCAATGATCATTTAAATCTCTAGTGCTTTTTGTCCTGGAAGTGAAGAATGTTGAGAGTTAGAGTTTCTTTTCTTTTCTTTTCTTTCTTTTTTTTTTTTTTTGAGACAGTTTCCCTATGTAGTTCAGGCCAGCCTTGAACTCACTGTGTAGCCCAAGCTGACCTCAAACTTGCAGCAGTTCTCTTGCCTCAGCCTCCTCAGTGCTGGGATTACAGGTGTGTGCACCATTCCTGGCTTAGAGGTTCTTTATTTTTATTTTTGTCTTTTTGAGACAGGGTCTCACTGTGCAGTTCAAGCTGGCCTGCAGCTCACTTGTAGCCCAGGCTGGCCTTGAACTTGCAGTGATGCTCCTGCCTCAGCCTCCTGAGTGCCGGGTTACAGGCATGTGCCACCACATCCAGGTCCAGTTTAGAGGTTCTTTTGGGAGAACACAAGGTCAGCATTTTTAGCTGATGTATGAATTGTATGATGACACACAAAATTTCCTCTTTTCCCCCAATGTCATCTGTCCTGAAAGATTCTGTCATTGAGGGGGAGGGGCTTTTTCAGGCAAAATCCAGGGAGTTTATGTACAAGGCTGTAGCATATCCTCATCTCCATAGGAATCTTGTATGTTTATTCAAAATAGTCTGGGGGAAGTATATTCTATAAGTAATAGGAAAATTTAGGGAAAAGGTAGTAAAATTTGAAAATCTGTTGATCATCAAATCTATACTTTTTCCCCTTAGGTGGAAGTGGCTAAAAAGTATGTTGACTACCACATGAAAAAATATGGCTTCCAGACCCCCAATGTGAACTTTATTCACGGCTACATTGAGAAGTTGGCAGACGCAGGAATCCAGGACGAGAGTTACGACATTATTGTGTAGGACTGTGTCCTTGTAATCACGAGCAAAGCCCATTTCTGTTAGGGACACACACATCTCGCCATCTGTGGTGACTTGACTCTCCTGGAAGATGTTAAAGTGAACTCAGCACGTCTTCATGCAGGGAGAGACTTGATCTGAGCCGCTTGTAGTCCACTGGGCACAGAGCACCCCAACCCAGGAGAGCATTTACCACAGCCCAAGGAGCGCCAGAGACCAGCCAGATCCTTATCTCTAGTATAGTCATGGGTGACTTAGCAGCAATGGCATGTTCTGAGAAAACGTCACTCTGCGATTTCTCCTTCTGTGAACATCATATAGCTTATCACTCCTTGGGCCGTGATCAATAAAGCAGCAAGAATAAATGCCTGAGAGGAAAGGGTGCAATCAGGAGATGCAGTAAAAGAGATGTGTGAAGCCAGGCGTGGTGGCGCACGCCTGTAATCCCAGCACTCGGGAGGCTGAGGCAGGAGGATCATTGCGAGTTTGAGAATAGCCTGGGCTACAAAGGGAGCTCAAGGCCGGCCTGAACTGCATAGTGAGACCCTGTCTCAGAAAGACAAAAAAGAAAAAAAAAAGATATATGAGGCTGTACTGGCATGACATGACAGACGGGTTTACTTTTGTTTGAGTTTTTTAAGACAAGGTCTCCCTGTGGAGCCCAGGCTGATCTGGAAATCACAGCCATCCTCTTGCCTCAGCCTCCTGAGTGCTGGGATTACAGGCAGGCTCCATCACACCTGGCTCAACATACTGTTTTAACAGTAATTTTTTATAAGTAGGAGTGTACCCTGAAATAACAATGGCTAGGTGATAGAGGGGCCCTGTGTTTGGACCCAAGTACCACAATAATAATGATGATAAATAAATAATAATAAAGTATGCACGTATGAATGTGCATTAAAAAGTACAACCTGAGCTAGGCATGGTGGTGCATCCCTATAATTAGGAGGCTGAGGCAGGAGGACCGCATCAAGTTTGAGGCCAGCATGGGCTACACAGTGAGTTCAAGGACAGGCTAAACTACATTGTGAGACCCTATGTCAAAAAAAAAGTTTACTGAGACTTTGAACACTCTGCTCACTTCTTTTATCTTGAGAAACCCTGAATGTAGGGGAGAGGGGAGGGAGGCCGGAGGACTGGGGCGGATTTGACAGAACGGTGGGGGCCGCCTTCAGGAACTGGAAGGCTATGAGCCGTCTAACGTCTGTCTTTGTCTCTTAGCTCTAACTGTGTCATTAACCTTGTGCCTGACAAACAGCAAGTGCTGCGGGAGGCGTACCGCGTGCTGAAGGTGAGCGGGGGTGAGATCAGGGAACCGGACGTTCCTGGGCTCTGCTGAGATGAGTGCTGTTCTGCCAGCCCTGACCTGAAGGCTTTTACTCCGCCTGCCAAGTTGGAAAGGGGAGGGAAAGTGTAAAATGAGAGAGAACGGGCGGGGGGGAAGCTATTGTAATCCGGCATGTGCCAGCTGTGGTGGTGCACGCCTGTAATCCCAGCACTGGAGAGGCTGAGGCAGGAGGGTCACCACAAATTTGAGAGAGGCCTGGGCTACATAGTGAGTTCAAGGCCAGCCTGAACTACATAGCGAGACCCTGTCTCAAAAAAATAAGAGAGAGAAAGAAAGAATTGAGCTGTGTACATGTATGAATTGCCTACAGTAAATGTAATCACGACATACTGCAAACATGTACTAAGAGGTCAGGGCACAGCGCCTGCCTGGCAAGCACAAGGTCCCGAGTTCAATTCCTGGTACCAACCCCCCACGTACTAATAAAAATTTAAAAGAGTCTATAAAGACTGTTAATGTCTTCTGTTAGTTTTACAGCCACCTGGGACTGCATTTAGTTCTGACTGCTAAAATTTGAGGCAAGCTAAATGTCTGTAGCAGAGAGATCTAGAAGGTGATTTATGACACGTTGAGCGCTGAGGGAAAGACATCTGGCCCTTATCTACTGACCGATGAGGAAAGCGTTTATTTGTTCACAGAGGGTCGGCTCGGTCAATGTCAGCTCAGATATTCCTCGTGGGGTTTTGAAATCAATCTGCCGCCCTCATCCATTTCTCTGTAATCTCTAACCTTGCCTGTGTCTAACCTTGCCTGCCTGGCTTCAGCCCGGTGGCGAGCTGTACTTCAGTGACGTCCTTGCCAGCCTTGAGTTGCCAGAAGAAATCAGGATGCACAAAGTTTTATGGGGTAGGTGTTCTTTTTTTTTTTCTTTAAGGCAAATAATTCTTTATGTGCAGAGCTGCCTTCTGCCGCCAGCTGGGACGAGGTGGTTTGCTGTGAGACCCTGGGGCATGAAGGCCAGGCGGCTGGGGTGCCCCCAGCCTTTGGCACTCGAAAGGGACATGATCCTGGACAATTTAACGATGAATCGCTTTAACCCTTATTTTTGAAACTGTAAACTGGGGGCTGGGGATGTAGCTTAGTGGCAAAGCGCCTGCCTGGAAAGTGCAAGGTCCTGAGTTCGATTCCTGGTACTGGAAGAAAAACAAAAACAAACAAACAAACAAGAAAAAGAAACTGTAAACTAAATATAACAGCACAATCTACCTTATAGGGCCCTTAAGAAGATTAGGTGGCGGGCTGGGGATTTAGCTCAGCGGCAAAGCACCTGCCTGGCAAGCGCAAGGTCATGAGTTCGGTTCCCGGTACCGGAGAAAAACCAAAAAAAAAAGAAGATTAGGTGGGGTGAGGAATGAAAATCCTGGGGAAGCATGGTGGGGGACGCAGGCCAGGGCTGCAGAGTCGGTGGCCTCTTGTCCCCTCTTGCTCCCTCTCTTTTGTACTTTTTATTTCTTCGCTGTCACTTTTCGCCGTCAGGTCCAGTGGAGCCTCTGGACGCTGAGGAGTGAAATGCGTGCTGATGGTCCGTCTATGAAATTAAAAGTTCTTTCTTTTAAAGTAAATTATGTTGGGCCAGGGATATAGCTCAGTGGCACAGTGCCTGCATTGCAAGTGTGAGGTCATGAGTTCGATTCCTGGTACCACACAAAAAAAAAATTCTGTAAAAGAAATTACGTTGGCCGCTGCACCTCTCATGGTATACTCTAGCCTGCACGTTTATGTTTGTTTTTATTTTTTTCTTCCCTTTTCATTTGGCCCAAACTTGTTCTGCAAAGCACATTTCCCCCCACCCTTCTTTTAATTTTTCCTACCTCTAATAAATGTGAAACTTTGCCAAAAAGTGAAATAAAATATGTTAACTTTTCATACAGTGATAAGCAAGCTAGGCATGGTGGTGCCTGTCTGCAATCCAAGTACTTGGGAGGCTGAGGCAGGAGGATCACTGAGTTCAAGGCCAACTTGGAGTACACAGTGAGACCCTGTCTCCAAAGAATAAAACTAGTTATAATAATAACATTAATAGGGCCAGGGATATAGCTCAGTGGCACAGTGCCGGCCTGGTAAGCATGAAGTTCTGAGTTAAATTACCAGTAACAAAATTTATATGTATAAACAGACATTGCTAAAAAGCAAGAAAATATTTTTTAAAATATGTGTAATCCTATATTCCATGATAATATCTTTAACATAGAATTTAATATTCTAATTTTGTTTATTTGGCATAGTTTCTAAGCCTAAAGAATTTTTAGGGGCTGGGGATTTAGCTCAGCGGCAAAAGCGCCTGCTTGGCAAGTGCAAGGTCGTGAGTTCGGTTCCCGGGACCGGAGAAAAACCAAAAAAAAAAAAAAAAAAAGAATTTTTAAATACCTTAAAAATGTTTGTATTATACAGCTATGTTGTTTATCTGTTACTTTAACCATGTCTCTGCTGATGATCATTTCAGTTTGTTTTCAGTTTATTGATGTGGTAAGTAAAACTTCTCTTTAGTATATGTTTGTTTGTTATTTGAGGCAGGGTCTTGCTATGTAATGCAGGCTAACCTTGAACTTGTAGCATAGGTCAGGCTGGCTTCGAACTCACAGCAATCCTCCTGCCTCAGCCTCCCAAGTGCTGGGATTGCAGGTGTGTGCCACCACACCCAGCTGTTTAGTACATCTTTGTACTTCAAGACAATTTATAAAATGCCTTGTGAACATTAGTAGTAATTACTCTTCTAGTAGTAGATCATTTTAGGATCAGTGTGGAGGGAGCTAAGAAGCAGTGTGTAATTTCCTGTTTATACTGTTTTATCCCCACATTGCAGCTTTAGCAGAATGTGCCTGTGACCTGACACACACATGAATATTCGGACTGCAGCTGAGCGAGCTGATGCCTCAGTGGCTGAGCTGCGGAACTGTTCCCAGAAGCCATTTGCTCACAATCCCTGCTTTAACTGTGACTTTCTAGACATTAGTGGAGGCGTTCGGTTAGCTCATTTGCAGGCCCCGTGTTTTAACTGACACTATGAGCTGATTAATTCCATGGAGGATTAGTTTCCTTCATACTGCCTCATGTATGACCAGTCCGTGGTTCTTTTCTAAGGTGAGTGCCTGGGGGGCGCATTGTACTGGAAGAATCTTGCCATCCTTGTGCGGGAAATTGGCTTCTGCACTCCACGTTTGGTTACTGCCAGTCTCATCACGATCCAAAACGAGGAGCTGGAAAGAGTTACTGGTAAGAAGTGACCGGAGGGACAGTGGTCACTGCCACTAGAATCATTTACATGGGGTGACTGGTGCTACTGGCTGGCCTCACGAGGGAGAGCTCATGTCACTGGCAACGTCCCTCTCGTCTCCTGAATGATGGCAGCCCCCCGCCCCCGTCTGATATTTAGTAAATCTTATTGAAGTTACTCAGTAAATAAACACCCAAGCAGATCATTGATGACATGCAAGGAAAGAAATTACCTTTAGGCGGTGTTTGGTTCCTTACTGCTGAGCAGACCCACGCTGCTGGTGCGCTGGGGACGAACCATCGCGTTTGCTTTTAGGTGACTGTCGCTTTGTCTCCGCCACGTTTCGCCTCTTCAAACTCCCTCAGGCAGAACCAGCTGAAAAATGCCAAGTGGTTTACAATGGAGGAATCACCGGACACGAGAAAGAGCTAATATTTGATGCGAACTTCACATTTAAGGTAAATAGAAATGTTCATGGGGTTACGGGTGTAATTCGGTGATAGAGCAGTTGCCGAGCACATATGGGGCTCTGGGTTATATCCCCAGTACCACCAAAAAGAAAAGAGAAAGTGCTCATGGCTTCTGGCAGTCTTTCTGCTCTTGCCCAGTCTCTAAGTACCTTTTTAAAAAAATTTTTTTAAAGGAGGAAAGATTTATTTAGCTCACAGTCTGTAGAGGTTTCCCTCCATAATTGGCTGGCTCCAAGGCAGAGTGGCACATGACAGAGGGGCAACAGTTCATGGCAGTGGAAGACAGCAAAAGCAATGAGAGAGAGAGACAGACAGACAGACAGACAGACAGACAGGCAGACCTCTTTCTGCTCCTTTTACCTTATCCAGATTGCTGGGATTTGGGTGGTGACAAG
Source organism: Chinchilla lanigera (assembly GCF_000276665.1). NCBI lineage: Eukaryota > Metazoa > Chordata > Mammalia > Rodentia > Chinchillidae > Chinchilla > Chinchilla lanigera. The sequence continues at coordinate 7,592,463 of NW_004955485.1, read as the reverse complement.
CCAATCAGTGGACTGACCCAGCAATCACCCACCCTTAATCCCAGCACCCTTACTCCCAGCATTGCACACTCCAGATTCAGTCACTCCAAAAAGCCTGAGACCCATGACTGCATGAGGCTTTGGGGGGACATCCAGACATAAACCGTAACATTCAACCCCTGACCCCCTAACGACTCATGCACATCCCTTTATGCAAAAGGCATTTAGTCCATTTCTAAGAGTTGCCAGAGTCCTAATAGTTTCAGCATTGCTGAAAAGTCCGAGTCCCAAGTCTCCTCCAATATCTAAAACAAACTCTTAGCTGTGAGGCTTTGTACAAATGAAAAGAAAGTTACAGCGATCCCTCACCTATCGCGGGAGTTATATTACAGAGACCCCCGCTATAGGTGAAAACCTGTGAAGTAGCGGCATTATATTTATTTTATTGTTTATATATATTTTAAGGCTTTATAAACTCTTCCCACACTCCTATAAACCTTTCCCACTCTCTTATTAACCTTTCCCGTACTCTCATAAACACTTCATATGCTCTTAAACACTTTCTACACTCTTAAACCTATGTATTTTAACAACATGTGAAATTCTTTATGGGTACAATATACCACAAAATCCTGCAGTATAATAAAAACTCCCAGATACAGAATTAGATATATTTTTTTAAAAACCCACAATATAGTGAGGCTGTAATAAGTGAACCGTGATATAGTGAGGGATGACTGTAAACATGTCAAGCATTCAGTGGTACAAGATAGACATTTCCATTCCAAAGTTACAAACGGAGGTACAAAGGAATGGGACCAAAACAAGTCTAAAATCCATCAGGGCAAACAGTAATTCTGTAGTTCCATGTGCAGCATCTGAGGCAATCTGTGGCAAAATGTGAACTCCAAAGGGCTTGGGTGGCTCCACCCTTACTGTACTTCTAGTGGTTGTAGCTCCCATAGCTTCTCTCTTGGGCCCACTGTGCTCCCTCCTTGCAGGTTTCCTCAGATGATCCACACTCCTGGCTTCTTCAAACTTCTGGGGTCTCCACCTCACCTTTGACTTCACATTCACAGCTTCACACACTGCCCTCTCAGAGACACACTGCCTGGCCTCCCAGGTGCACAGATTCTGAAAGTTGTATGGAAGCCTTCCTGACCCCACAACTCATGCATTCTGCATGCACCTAAAACCAGTGCCATGTGGATGATGCCAAGGTCTGCTGCCAGCTGGCACAGTAGCCAGGCTTCCCTCTCTTGGCTGTAGGGGTTGAGAACCTAGACTGCTGAGCACTCTGAACCCAGTTCTGAGGAACAAATTCTCTAGGCTGCCAGCATTCTGGCATATGGTGCTCTGGGTTCTCTTCTGAAAGCAAAGTCTTTCACCTTTGCAGTTTTGAGGCTGCAAAGGGTGGAGCCCTGCTGCTTCTTGTGGTGCCCTCAGGCCATCTTTTCTACTCTTCTGTTCCTTCTCACCAGTCAGGATCTCCTCTGCTCTATCTTTGCAGTCCACAGCTTTACCAGAGCTTCCTTTCTGGCCAAATTCACAATGCTTTAAATCATTCTGCTGGGCTCTTTGCTTTTGATTCTCAACCTCAAAAGATGTTGGCCAAAAGCCCCCCAACAGTAGCCATGCTACAGGCTCAAACTTGAAATTTATTTTCCAGATTAATCAGTCAGCTGCCCTGAATCTTAGTCTCAGGCATAATCTGTGGACAAAGGAAAATGCAAGTAAACTTTCTGCCAAGCCATAACACACATCATCTGGAGTCCAGTAGCCAATGCAGTCATTTTTCCCAACCAAAAGCACCTGAGCCGGTTCTTTACCAGCAGGATTTCTCTCAGCCTTCTGGTCTTCTGAGCACTGACCAGAATCTCCCACAGAGAACAGCCAAAGGTGTTCCAGCTCGTCTTTTCCAGCTGGCATCTCTGAACCTTTCCAAACTCTTCCCACAAGTCAGATCCAAAGGTTCCTGAACTACATGGTCAGGAACAGTCACAGCAGTGACCCCACTTCTCTGGTAACAGATCCTGTCTTTATGTTTCTCATTGCTGAGATGAAATATCTGACACCCAGGGTTAAAGAAGGAAGGTTTATTTAGCTCACAGTTTGTAGAGGTTTCAGTCCATAAGTGGCTAGCTCAAACACAGGGTGGGACATGACAGAGGGCAACAGTTCATGACAGTGGAAGACAGCAAAAGCAGTGGAAGAGACAGATAGCAAGACAGAGGGAGAGACAGAGAACTAAGTAGTTTTTCTTGCCCTCACATTGTTTCACATTTTTCTGGCATTAGTTTGTATTTTTTGTTTTGTTTCTTGAGACAGGGTCTCATGTAGTTCAGGCTGGCCTTAAACTCACTATGCAGCCCAGGCTGGTCTTGAACTCATGATGATTCTCCTGCCTCAGCCTCTGAGTGCTGGGATTATAGGTGGACAAGTGTGACTATAAAACAATCCACAGGACAAGTGTGGGCACCGAGAGCCCACTCTCAGTGGAGCCATGGGTGTTGACAGGGAGCCCCAGTAGGCAGGGCTCACCCAAACCAAATGGCCCCACTGACACAGCGGGGGCAGCAGGAGGCACACGAGCTGTCTCAACCCTACTCACGAGTTCCCACTATGTGACAAGAGGATGGCAGCATGCTCGTGTGAGATGGGGACTCCAAACCCAGACTTCGGAGCAGGCCTGGGTCTGAAGCCACCACTGCCAGGCCTGGGCTGTGGCACAAAATGGCAGGACAAGTTGGTAAAAGGCAAGTCTCCTCAGATTTTAAAAGATCACACATTTAAATCAGCGAAATCATACTTCACGAGGTTCAGATGTTACCAAAACTGTCTAGAGACCACTGAACAAAACCTTCTCCTTCGGCTTAAAACGGAAACACCAACCCACCAAAGTAATTCCTGCCCCATTTCATCAGTAATGGAGATAAAAGAACCTTGCCCTATAAGTTAGGTTTGCAATTCGGAAACGCCAGGGCTGAGTATAACTGCCGCGCGTTTTCCTCCCAGTGAGACCGCAGTGGCCCCTTTAATATGCGTCCTTTGTGTCCTAGCAAGGTGACCTTGTCGAAGTGGACGAAGAAACGGCAGCTGTCTTGAAGAATTCGAGGTTTGCTCGAGATTTTCTCTTCAGGCCAGGTGGAGAGAGTTTGCCAACATCCGGCGGCTGCTCGGGGTCTGACTCTCAGGTTTGTTTGCTGTTCAGGCCTTTCCTGAGAGAAGCATTCAGGGGAAGCCATGGCCCGCCCCTCAGACCACTACTAAAGTCATGAGTCACGGTGTTTGCATCTATAAAAGGGTTTTAATTTATTTTATAACTTCACTCCCTGAATCCTGACAAGTCAGTAACCTTTGGTGCTAGTATATCTATGAATAGACTTTGGGGCATCTCTGAGATCCTTAAAATTATATGTGTGGATGTGTATTTTCTTGGGAAAGGATTTGTTACTTTTATCAAGCTTTTAAAGAGGTCCAAAAAAAAAAAAAAAAACAAAAAAAAACAAAAAAAAACCACAAACAAACCAAAAATTACAAAGAGGTACCTTTAAAAAAAAATGTGCCGTGGCCGGGTGCAGTGGCGCCTGCTTGTAATCCCAGCACTCTGGAGGCTGAGGCAGGAGGATTGTTGCAAGTTCAAGGCCAGCCTGGGCTACAAAGTGAGCTCAAGGCCAGCCTGAACCGCATAGTGAGACCCTGTCTCAAAAAGACAAAAAAAGTGCCAAGTGCAATGGTGCACATCTATAGTTCTAGCTACCTGGTAGGCTGAGTCAGACGAATCACTTGAGCCCAGGAGTTTAAGACTTGTCAAAAAGAAAAAGAGATAGAAAGGTTAACCCCATGTGAACCTTATACATGGATCTGTATTTTCTTCTAGTATTTTATGAAAACTGATAAAAAAATTCATCTTTTGCCAAGTGTAGTGGCACATACCTATAATCTTAGCACTAGGGAAGCCGAGGCAGAAGGATCTCTATGAATTCAAGGTCAGCCTGGGCTACATGATGAGGTCAAGGCCCACCTGAGCTGCATAGTGAGACCCTGTCTCCAAAAAAAAGAAAAAAAAAAAGAAAAGAAAAGTGTTTTTCACATTTTTCTCCAGGGGTGGAGGCTCACACCTATAACCCAGTACTCAGGACACTGAGGCAAGAAGACTGTGCAAATTTGAGGCCAGCCTGAGCTACAGGAATCTGTAGTGAGTTCAAGCCCTCCTGAACTGCACAGCAAGACTCTTTCAAAACAGCAACAAAAATTCACTTTTTTCCCTTTGGTTTTTAGAGACAGGGATAGGGCCTCATTTTATCTTATCACTCACAGAGATCCTTCTGCCTCAGCCTCCCAAATGCTGAGATTACTCATGCACCATTACACCAGCACCTGTTTAACCACTTAAAAATGCACAAATCAAACCAGGCATAGTGGTGCACACCTGTAATCCCAGCACTTGAGAGGCTGAGGCAGGAGGATCATTGCGAGTTTGAGGCCAGCCTGGGCTACAAAGTGAGCTCAAGGCCAGCCTGAACTGCACAGCAAGACCCTGTCTCAAAAAGATGAAAAAAAAATGGAATTATGGGGTTAACAGTTCTGTGTTTCACTTTTGAACCCACCGAGCTGTTTTCCACAGTGGCTGCACTGTCTTACATTCCTAGCTGCAATTGTGAGGGTTCCAATTTCCCATGCTTGCTATTTTCTGTCTTTTTTTATTGTAGCCATCCAAAAATTCATGGGGTATTATCATTGTAGTTTTTTTTTTTTTTTTGCTTGTTTTGTTTTTTTCCGGTACTGGGAATCGAGCTCATGACCTCGTGCTTGCCAGGCAGGCGCTGTGCCGCTGAGCTAACTCCCCAGCCCCGTCATTGTAGTTTTGGTTTGCATTTTCCCTGGTGATTGGTGATGGTGACTGTTTTTTCATGTGCTTGTTGGCTGTTTGTATATATTCTCTGGAGAAATGCCTAGTCAAGTCCCTTGCTCACTTTTTATTTTGCTTTTCCACTGCCCATTTTTAAATTGGGTTGGATGTCTTTTTGTTGCTGAGTTGTAGTTTTTTTTTTGTTTTTTTTTTTTTTTTTTTTTTCTCCGGTACCAGGAACCGAACTCACGACCTTGCGCTTGCCAGGCAGGCGCTTTGCCGCTGAGCTAAATCCCCAGCCCCAGGTTTTTTTAATATAGTCTAAATGTGGTGGTGCCTGGGTTCACAAACACTTTTGTTTGTGGACAGTTTGGTTTTTGTTTGTGAATTCTGCATCCGGTGACGAACACTACTGAGCCATCTTTCCCGGAACTGTGGGACGAGTTAAGTTCATGAACTGAGGCAGCACTGTACTCGACCCTTGTTGGATATAAGATTCACAGAAATTTCTCCCGTTCTGTGATCTGTCCTTCCACCCTCTTGACCGTGTCCCTTGGTGCACAGGAGGCTCTCATTTAAATGTGATTTTCATTTGGATGAACTCCAGTTCGTCTGTTTTTTCTTTGCCTGTGCTTTTCGTGTCATACCAGAAAATCCAGCGCCAAATCTGAATGAGGAAGACTCTTCCAGTGCACTTACTGCTTTGTTTGCACATTTAACATTTTAAATCCATCTCAAGTGCACTTTGGCTTCAGCACTGAGGTGGGGATGGCGCGTGTGCGGGATGGCACGCGTGTGGGTTGCCTTGAGGAACCAAGAGACAGTGCTTTCCAGGGAATGTTCCTGCGTCCGATCTTACGCTGTCCCCGTCCAGACTCCAGGCCGGTGTGTGGGACCCGTCAGGGAACCCCAGAGGACAGCAGTGGCCCGGTCACACCGACCGGGTCATCAAGTCCACCTGAGTCTTGCACTTGTACTTGGGTACAAGTTCTTGGAGATCAGAAGATTTATACGCTGTCCTCAAGCCTGAGCTTGTGGACAAGGGTTGGTCCCTGCACTCATGGAAGCATCCTCTGTACTTTCCCTCCTTAATCACACTCATCAGTAATGCTACATTCTAGCCGGGTGTGGTGGCGCACGCCTGTAATTCCAGCTCTGGGGAGGCTGAGGCATCACTGTGAGTTCAAGGCCAGCCTGGGCTACACAGTGAGTTTAGAGCTAGCCTGAACTGCACAGCGAGACCCTGTCTCAAAAAAAAAAAAAAAAAAAAAAGCTACTTTCTGTCCAAAAAAATTGAAATAGGAGCGTGACTGTCTTCCAAATATTAACTAGTCCATTTTCCTTTTTTAATTTATTAAATAATCATTTCTCCTGTTTTGAGCATATCCTAATTTCTTAAATATATATTCAGGCCAGTATTTATTATACTGTATATGTATTTTCCCACTATATTCTAAGTGATTATTTCTAAAACAGTTTAGATTCACATTTAGAATTATCCTAGTAACTGAAGTATTGGTATGGTATTTTCTAAAGCATTTTATCACAATGCAGCCCATGTAATCTTCCGTTAACTACCCTATGCAGAAGTCAGAAAGACAGTTATACAGATATTATAATATGCCCTTCTTTGCATTCCCCCCATACACTTTTACCTTTTTCCCTGTCTAGGCTATCATAATTATTCTATTATTCCTTCTTTTTTCGGATTTTAGAGACAGGATCTTTGTAGTTTAGACTGGCCTTGAACTCACAGCCGTCCTCCTGCCTCAGCCTCCTGAGTGCTGGGATTATAGGCGTGTGCCACCATACCCAGCCACCCCTTCCTATTTCTAGTATTTTACTGTTTGGAACAGGCTTAGTGACGGGTTCAGTCCTGCTTCTGGCTAGCAGAGTTTCTCCCAACACCCACCGGGGTCCTAACAGCGGTGCGACTCTTAATACTGAACGTGAAAGCCCCAGGAAGTGGGGCACCGTGCCGCCCTTGCTGCAGCGGGAAGGTAGCCAAGCGTGGGATTGCGTGACAGGCGCTGGACTCCCGCATTTGGATCCTGGCTCTGCCACTTCGGGGTGAACTTGAGTAAATGACCCGACCGCCGTGACCCTCAGGCTCGAGTGGAGGGAGCGCCGACCTCTTCCCCAGGCGTGAGGACGCGGGAGACGCCTAGCGCGCTGCTGCTCACACGCTGCATACCCAGAAACAAGCTTGGAGGTCACGAGCTTTGGCTGCTTGCCTTTCCTGCCCCCTCAGGCCTGTGCGCACCGCGCTCGAGTTCCGACCAGGACTCCCGGATCCTTCACCGAGTTGCCTTCCCGGCCCCCAGAACTTCTGCAAGCGTGAGCTTGTGCTTTTCCGTTGCTTGCATTTGACAGTGATTTGGGATACACTGAGCGTACGTCCTTGTCCAGGTTAACGCCTGTGCTCTTCCCTCCTGGACCGTCCTTAAGAGCAAAGTTTAGTCCCTTTAGACAGGCTTTGCCTGTCCAGAGTCCCGATCTGGAACCCCCTGCTCTTCCTGTGTGAGGACGACACCAGGGTCCTGGGGACTAAAGGAGGTGAGGCGGAGCCAGGACCGCGGGGAGCACAGCTTACTGCGGACTTCCTGGCGGAGGTGTGGTCCTGGACAGCGGCGAGATCAGCTGGATTCCCAAAATGTAGGTCAGAGAGAGGGAGGCATTAAGACCACTGTACCCGGAACGCACTGATTTTCCTTCAGCTAGAACGGAAGGGCGGCCTCCCCGGGCCGGGCTCCAGCCGTCCAGCTCCGCACGCTCTGAAGGCTTTGCCTGTTTAGAGTGCGCTGGGAAACCAGATGGGGAGAAATGGACAGGCTTCCCCGGGTGTCACGGTGGTCACAACCCAGCACGGCTGCCCTCGGACCAAGCCGCCTTCCTTCCGAGGGAAGGGGAACTGCCTCGTGAGTCTGGGGTCGCAGGTCTGGAGGTGATAGTTAACAGCACTCACGGAGCCAGCGCGGGGATGTGATCTGCGTGTGTCTGGAGAACGTTCTCGGCTTCCGTGATTGAAAGTCGTCCTCCGAGCTTTACCTGGATTTTTTCTTTTTAACCAGATAGGGCTTCGGAGGCTCTGTGGGCAGCTCATAAACATCCCAGCTGCTGTCATCCTTCCCTTTTCTTTCTTTCTGTTCTTTTCTGGACAGTACCGGGAACTGAACCTAGGCCCTCCCGGCGAGCTAGGCAGATGCTCGTCCACGGAGCTACCTCGTGGCCTCGAATCTTGTAATTGTCTCTCGTCTCAGTGTGTCGGGCCTCTTGTCCCGCTGGGCCCGACGGCCGGCTGACCGCCTGCTGAGGGCTAACAGGGCCCCAGTTGGGCTCCCCTGTCAGAATCACCTTTGCTCCAAACCTGTACTCTCAGGGACCGGGGAGGTTAATAGCACGTGTGGCTCAGGCCTCGTCTCCCAACTCCTAGGCGCAGCCGTGTGCGTTTTACCCTGCTGGTCGCACCCCCATGTCGCCTGGAGAGCATTCTGGGTGCCACGGATGCGTGTACCTTCTACGCCGCGTCTGCCAGAGTCATGGTCTTTCCCTTGTCCTGGAGAAGTAGTAACTACTTCCACGTGAGGTCTCTGGTCATCCCCCTAAAGCCTTCACTCTGGGGCGTCTGTGGGCCCACCCTGGGGGGAATCCAGTCCACGTAGCCAGAAATTTCTCACCTTCCTCCAAAACTGGGAAATGTTGGAACTGTTGTTTGGATTTAAGATCTTCCCAGGGCAGGTGTGGTGGCACACGCCTGTAATCCCAGCACTTGGGAGGCTGAGGCAGGAAGATGGCTGCGAGTTCAAGGCCAGAGTGGGCCACAGTGTGAGTTCTTGAACGGCAGTGTGAAACCCTGTCTTAAAAAAAAAAGGATCTTCCCAGAAGACTATTAGGCTGCCTTATGCTGTTGAGCTGTCTTTTTAGTGGCTGTAGTGTCGCAAAGCAAACCATATCTCGTGTGCCTTCCTGTCATCCTATCAACTCTGCATTTCTTTTCTCCTTTTTTTTCCTCAGGTTTTTTTTTGAGACTCGGTCTCGCTCTGCAGTTCAGGCTGGCCTTGAGCTCACTTTGTAGCCCAGGCTGGTCTGTAACTCTTAGCGGTCCTCCTGTCTCAGCCTCTCAAGTGCTGGGATTGTAAGCATGCACCACTCTCTTCTCCCGCTCTTGCTTGTCTCTTTTTCCCGTCTGACTTTGCGGAAAGTTGCATTGCGTCCCGATCATGCGCAGTCGCTCTCAGCGGTAGCCTCCGCCGCCTCACACATCCTGTCCGATGGTTGGGCTGAGCAGGAAGAAAGCCAGTCGGTTTTTCATAGGGGCTGCAAGACGGTTTCACTGGGCCCTTGAAGCGGCGGGGTGCAAATGGCTCATTGCGTGCCCAGTTCCTGCGCAGTAGCCTGGGCATCCTCATGCTTTTCCAGGGCGCTTGTCACGCAGTCACTGTACGTGGCCACGCCTCTCACGCCCAGGACGATCCGGTCCTCGTGGAAGGATCTCCTTGGATCTGGTGGGCAGCGTGCAGGCGTGCTGTGAGGGCCAGGTGTGCGGTGTCACCCACAGCTTTCCAGTCCTTGCCCTGTCCCCGAGTCTTGCCGTCCTCGCAGCCGGACGCTCGGGGCAGCTGTTGAGCAGCGTCTGCGGTCTCCAGCCTCCTGCAGCGGCAGCATCGCCCACAGCGGTGCGGGTTCCGAGTGGGGGCCTCGGTGAGCACGAGGTCAGAGCCGTCTCTGACCCGAAGGACGGCCCCTAGCCGGGACGTTCTGCACGGCTCGGTCTGCTTCCTCCTTGCCTCCCTCCGTCCCTCCCCGCAGGGAGGCTACTTCTTGTGTCCCACTCTGACTGCCGGAAGATGCCTGGCACCTGTTTTCTCTTCCGGTTCTTTCCCACCAGCAGCCAGAGGAAGCCAGCTGGGCTTTGAGCCTGGGCGTGTGGGTTCCCGCTTGGCTGGGAGAGAGGCCCGGGATCTATTCATCAGCTCTTCCTTCTTTAACGTCTGACCACTGAATTGCCCATAGCAGTGGCCAAGGGACAGGATGCCCTTCCCAGGGGGAAGAGTGGACTCAGCAGGTGGCTCTTCCAAACACAGCAGCATCAGGGCGCACACGCACACACACACACACACACACACAGACACACACACACACACAGACACACACACACCCCATTCACACAGCAGGCCGCCTGCACTGACGACACCACCCTCCCTTGCGCACAGAGGTGGATGGCCGGCCTGAGACTTCCCAGGGGTGCTTCCTTCCCCTGGCCCATGTCCCTGGTCTCTCGGCTGATGCCTGAGTACTGGTTAGAAGAATTGTCAGAGTAGTTAGCGTGTTTCCTGTAGCCGTGAGGCTTCTGATAAACTCCTGCTGCAAGCAGAGGAGGTAGCACGTTTGCTCCTTGCGCAGGCGGGGGCAGCCGCGTGCTCTCCAGCAGGACTGCGTGCAGGGCGGCACTGTCCTCCCCTTGGCAGTGAACTGTAACGGTCTGTGCATTTGAGCTGGTTTATCGCAACATAAAATCTCCTTGCCATTCTGCCTCACTTCTTTTATTATTATTCATCAGTATTGTTTAAGATATATTTTGCTCGTATCTATTAATTTTATAACATACCGGGTTCATGGGGCTGGGGATTTAGCTCAGCGGCAAAAGCGCCTGCCTGGCAAGTGCAAGGTCGTGAGTTCGGTTCCTGGTACCGGAGAAAAACCAAAAAAAACAAAAACAAAAAAAAACATACCGGGTTCATTTCCTTCCACGTGTGTCACGGTTTGTTGATATCCATCTCGTTACCTCCTCGTAACTCTCCCAGGCTACCTGGTTCCCGTTTGCTTGTCTCTCTTCTTCTTCTTTTTTTTTTTTTTTGGTACCGGGAATCGAACTCATGGCCTCACGCTTGCCAGGCAGGTGCTTGTGCCACTGAGCTATATCCTCAACCCTCTCTTCTGCTTTCATTGTTTCTGTGTGTTTTGACACAGGGTCTCACCACACAGTGTAGGCTGGCTTTGAGCTCGCTGTGTAGCCCAGACTGGCCTCAAGTTTACGGTGACCCCAAGCCGCCAAGGCCTTGGAGTGCAGGCAGTGCCACTTCGCCTGGGCTGCTGCTACTTTTTCTGCCTGTAATTTTGCACATTAGGGAAAACATTTGCTACTTGTCTTTCTGAGTCTGGATTATTCCACTTAACACAGTAATTTCAAATTCCATCTGTTTTCCTGCAAATAAGACATTTGCATTCTTTACAGGTGACGCTTTCTGTGTGTATACCACACTTGCCACATTTTCCTTATCCATTTATCCCGCTGACAGGCACTAAAGTGGCTCCGACCTTGGCTGTGTATATTGTGCTGCAGTAAACATGGGCATGCAGGCAGCCCTGCAGTGTGCCGACTCGAGTTCCTTTGGGTTTATACCAAGGAGTCATTTGGGTCACATGGTTGTTCTAGTCTTAGTTTTTGGAGGAACCTCCATCCTGATTTCTACCGTGGCTGTACCAGTTCACATTCCCACCATTAGTATGGGAGCACCCCCTGCCATCCTCACCAGCATTTATTGCTTTGTTTCGTTTTGTTTTTGAGACAGGGTCACACTGTGTAGCTCAGGCTGGCCTTGAACTTGAGGCAATCTTCCTGCCTCAGCCTGCTGAATGCTGGGATTACAGGTGTGCGCCACCACACCCAGCCAATTATTGCTTTTTTATATCCCTGATAGTAGCTGTTCCAACTGGAGTGCGGTGAAATCTCAGTGTAGTTTCCATCTGCATTTCCCTGTCCTGCCTAATTTATGTCATGCCACCTATGTGCTACATTTGTAGATTGGTCATAAACTTTTTATGACTTTTTTTTTTTTTGTCTTTTTGAGACAGGGTCTCGCTCTGCAGTTCAGGCTGGCCTTGAGCTCACTTTGTAGCCCAGGCTGGTCTTGAACTCGCAGCAATCCTTCTGTCTCAGCCTCCCGAGTCTTGGGATTACAGGCGTGCACCACCACGCCTGGCGCCGTCATAAATTTTTTAAACTGATATATATACAAGCATAAAAATTGTACAGACTTTGGATGAACCACGTGATGCTTTAATACAGGTAGACATTGTATAATGTTTACATGGGGGTAAATATTACCTTTCTCCTTAAAGTTTATCATTTATTGATGAAAAGATTCCAAATCCTTACTTCCAGTTTTCTGAAACACACAGCACATTATCGTAATTGACCATCAACCTGCTGTGCCCAGCGCACCGCAACTCCTTGGTCCTGCCTGGCTGTACTTGGTACTCGCCGGCGGACCCTCCCTACCCGGACCAAGGTCTTCCCAGCCTGTGGTGACACCACGTGACTGAGGCTCAGCTCCTTTGACCGGGAGCGGCCTGCAGCACTTATCACCCCGGGCTGGGCTAAGTGCAAGTTCCAAGTCTTTTGAAGGGGGATAATTGACACTGAAGACAGATTTTAAAAATCAAACAGCTTGCCAGGTGTGTTGGCACACGCCTATAATCCCAGCACTCAAACGACTGAGGCAGGAGGATCCCTGTGAGGGAGTTAGAGGCCAGCTGTGAGCTACAGAGTGAGTTCAAGGCCAGCCTGAGCTACAAAGGGAGACCCTGTCTCAAAGAAAAGAAGAAACAGCTGTGTGGCCTAGAAATGGGACCTTGTGCTCTGGGAGGAGGATGTGCTTATCCTCTGCCTGAAGACTTATCTAAGCCCTCGCTAGGACATTTCAGGGCGTCACACCCCCTTGTCCTCCGAGTGCCGCAGTGGAGGAATGCGCCCCTCGCTGCTGCCTTTGGGTCAAGGCTATGGAGGCTTTTACTTTGTGTTGTTTCTTTTGGTACCGGGAATCGAACTCAGGACCTCACGCTTACCAGGCAGGCGCTGTGCCGCTGAGCTAAACCCCGGGCCCCCGATGGAGGTTTTTGAGAGTTCTACCCTTTCAAACTCTGGCAAGCAAAGAGTATTTCACTATTTTAAAAATTACATTATTAAAACACTGCAGCCAGATGGAACGACATAGTGAGACCCTGTCTTAACCCCCGCCACCAACCCAAGCCAAGCCAAACCGAAACAAAACAAGAAACCACTGCAGCTTCTAAGACGGTGCAGACCGGACTTGTGCTGTGGACTGTCTGGCTTTGGGTAAGAGTAGTAATAATCATACAAACAACCGCACTGAAACTTACGGAACAGTGAGCGTGAACCAGGCAGCATGTGGGCCCCACAGTCACCTTTCCTGGGCTCACTTCGCAGATGAAGACCCCGAGGCTCCGAGGAGTTCACGTACGCATATCCAAGGCAGCACAGCTGGAACGCGGTAGATTTGAGCCCAAGTCTGATCCTAGAGCCGGCAGTTGTACCCGGAACGTCGCTGTACGTGTTCGCGCTTGTGTAGACCGCAGGGTGCTGGTGCGGCAGAGGACGGCTTACCCGGGTTCCCGCCTCGACTCCCTCCGCGGCTTGAGTTCTTCTGGGCAAGGAGGCGGCTTTGGGAGGTGGTGTTGGTGCCGGCACGCACTGTGTAGAGAAGACGGTGGGAAGAAGAGTGTGGAGCTCACTTTTCTGGGTGCCAGGCTGGCGGTGCGTGCAGGAGGGTCGCTGGGAATCCAAGGCCGGCCTGGACTCCATAGCGAGACCCTGCCTCAAAAAAACAAAAGTAGTTTTTCTGGGTGAAAAGATGGCAGGGAACCTCTCCGCACCAAGAGCGCCGGCGTCCTGAGCGGGGAAGTGCGGGAAGGGGGCAGGCACCGCGGCATGCCGTCCCCCTGGATGTGCAGGGCCCCGGCCAGCCGCTGGTCTGCCTGAGAGGGAGCGCAGGACCAGACAGAGCTTTGCACTTTAGAAAGGTGGAAACTGAGGCCAGCGAGGCTGAGGCCACCGGGGAGGTTCTTCAGGAAAGGAAGAGGCCCACGAGATGTCTGGGTTCCTGAAGGTCGAGCCGGGACTGCCTGGTACGCCCTCCTGTGAGTGTGGGCAGCCAGAGAGAGTGACAGCTTACATTTGTGTTTGATGAGTTCATTGCTGTTTGCTTACGGTGACTCGTTCATGCTCTTAATTTCCTATCTTTGGGCCTGGGTTTTCTCTGGTCCTTTGGTACTACTATTGGAGGTGTCTCATTTAAAAGTGAAAGAAGGAAGCCCAGCGTGGTGGCCCACGCCTGTAATCCCAGCACTCGGGAGGCTGAGGCAGGAGGATCATCGCGAGTTCGAGGCCAGCCTGGGCTGCATAAGTGAGCTCAAGGCCAGCCTGAGCTGCATAGTGAGACCCTGTCTCAAAAAGACAACAACAACAAAAAAAAAGTGAAAGAAAGAGAAATAACGACGGGCATTTCATCCTTGGCAAATTCCACTCACTCTGCCATTGTTGGCAATCTCAACATTTGGACATGGGCAGTTACACGTTACTGCTTACACCTGGTGTGTGTGACTTTGTTTGTGCACATTTTTACTGCCGGAGATTAGAAGTTGGGAAAGGACTTTCTGCATATCGGTACCTCAGCTTCCAAGATCTCTCGGTCTCACAGAATACAAAATCAACTGAGTGGAACCAGCCCTGTGGCACAACAGGGCTACCTTTCAGAAGCTGTCAGTGAGGTTTACCTTGTTTTCTTTGAGACAGGGTCTCTCTGTGCAGTTCAGACTGGCCTTGAGCTCACTTTCTAGCCCAGGCTGGTCTCCAACTTGCAACCATCCTCCTGCCTCAGCCTCCCGAGTGCTGGGATTACAGGCGTGCGCCACCACACCCGGCTTAGTGAGGTTTACCTTGAAAGTAGCAATAACCCGATTAGAGAGGTCCGCCCTCACACTAGAACGAGTGATGCTACTCCCAGGACCCCATGGAACTGTAAGAGTTCAGGTCCTTTCTTAGGAAGTCAATTTAAACAGTATTAGTGCTTGGGTACGTCAGGACACCGCTAACTCCCCTTTTCCTTTTGGTTTGCCTTTCAACAGCAGATTATCACAGACCCGTTCAAGCTTGCAGAGGAATCTGACCTTGTGAAGTCCAGATGTGCCCCTGGCGCTGCCGGAGGCTGCTGCCGCCAGAAGCAAAGCTGCTAAGTCTACATCCGGCTCAGAGCCGGCGGAGAGGGCAGGAGGCTGAAGAATGAGTCGCATGTGATTTTATTTTTATCTGCTCTTCTCGTTAGTCCAGATCATAGGAATAAATGGCCGAAGGGGCACCTTATTATAGCCCGCCGATAAAAATAAGCCAATTATTTTAAAAGAAAGTATTAATCAAAGATTTACAAGTCACCGAAGGCAGACCCCAGCATTTTTCTAGTTCCTAAGGTAGTCAAAGCCCTGGTGCCACCTAGTGGTCAGAAGTGGAACTGAGCGGTGGACTTTGGGCTTGGGCTTCAGAAGCGAATTGCCCGTGTGGGAAGAGAAGCTGCATAGCACCTCGGGATCACAAGAATCGAGCTGGGAGATCGCCCGATCGAATCCAGTAATGCGGGTGAGGGGACTCTTTAAAGCAAATGCGCCTTCCCTTGCAGCAGAGTAAAGAAAACAAATGAAGGGTAAACTTTTTAAAACAGTGCATGCTGATGGCTGATGGCATAGTGACTGGTAAATACTAGCTGGATCAGTAAGAGTTTGAGGACTCTTTTTTTTTTTTTTTTGCACCGGGAATCTAACTCAGGACCTTGCACTTGCAGGCAGGCGCTGGTACCACTGAGCTATCTCCCCGGCACGAGTTTGATAATTTTTAAAAATGAGAGCTAAGAGATAAGGATGATGGATTTTCCGTTCCTTTATAAGGCAATCTGGTTAAACTTCTAGGAGAGTTAGGTGTAGTTCTAGATTCCATAGTTAAAGAAGGTGAAGAACATTAAGGGAAGGCCGGGTGTAATCCCAGCACTCAGGAGGCTGAGGCAGGAGGGTTGTTGTTAGTTGGAGACCAGCCTGGACTACAAAGTGAGTTTAACGCCAGCCTGAACTGCATAGCGAGACCTTGTCTCCAAAAAAGAACATTAAGGGAAAATTCAGTGATGATTAAATAAATCAAAGACTTTGAGGGTGCAGGAAAATATGAGTTGTGGTCATTGTCTTTAGGAGCCGATATTTCGAATTTCAAATAACAGCATTCCGCCATTGAGGGGTTCTATGGGAAAATCGCAGCCAGTTGGTCTGAGCTCTGCAAAAGGAACAGGAAGGAGGGGAGCTGGCTTGGCCCAGATTTTTTTTCCAGTGTGTGTGTGGGTGAACCCAGCGCCTTTCACTGAAGTACATCTCAGCCCTTTTCAAAGTCTGAGTCTCACTAATTGGCTAAATTGCCCAGGTGGGACTCTAACTGGCGATCCTCCTGCCTCAGCCTCCCCGAGCGCTGGGATTACAGGCGTGGGCTGCCACATCCCGGTGGCCCCAGGGATTTCTGATGATGAGCTTGAGAACGCGTGGGGCTACACTTTGGGATGGACTTTAAGGACAGACTGCTCTTTTGAAAAGAAAGCTGTTTGCTGGCTGTGGTGGCGCACGCCTGTCATCCCAGCGCTCGGGGAGGCTGAGGCAGGAGGATCGCTGCAAGCTCAAGGCCGGCCTAGGCTCCATAGCAAGACCCTGCCTTGGAGCCAGTTCACTCCTAGTCCCTGGCTGACTACTCCAAACAGGAAACGCATAGGTGGTCTCTGCTAAGCCCTATTCATCTCGGTGTCTTTGGCTTTAAATGATGCTTGCTGACTCTGAGGTCCATAACTGCCCAGCCACCACATCGCCTACGTTGGTGTTAGAGGGAGACAGCCGCTCCCCGAGAGCGTGAGCCAGCCTCAACTGCATAGCGAGGCCCTGTCTCCAAAAGACAAAAAAAAAACAACAACCCAGAACTTACATTTTGAGGATTATACTCACCAGGTGTGGTGGTGCACACTTTTAATCCCAGCGCTGGGGTGGGGGCGCTGAGGCAGGAGGATGGCTGTGAGTTCGAGGCCGTTGTGGGCTACATAGTGAGTTCAAGGCCAGCCTGGACTGCACAGTGAGACCTTGTCTCAAACAACCAAATAGATTTTTAAAAATCAAAAAAGTTAAGTAAAAAAAATTAACAATTTAAATTAAGTTTAAAATTTTTTAGATATACATAA
>NW_004955485.1:7570215-7573799 GCF_000276665.1 Chinchilla lanigera | reverse complement strand
TTTTTTGTCTTTTTGAGACAGGGTCTTGCTATTCAGTTCAGGCTGGCCTTGAGGTCACTCTGTAGCTCGGGCTGGCCTCGAATTTGCAACAATCCTCCTGCCTCAGCCTCCGAGTGCTAGGATTACAAGCGTGCGCCACCATACCCGGCCTGTGCTGACTTTTTAGGTCTAAAGCCGCCGACCTTCTCACTGGGGGAGTGAAAAATGACACAGGAGACAGAAAACAGATATTCTTTCTAGAGCTTTCTCTGCTGTTGAACTAATGTTGACCACCGGAACGTCACTTGTCCACTTCGGGAGGCACTGGAATGGGCGTGGAGCGCACACCTGTAGCCCCGGCTCTTGAGAGGCTGAGGCTGGGAGGTTGCCATGAGTTCAAGGCCAGCTTGGCCTAGGTAATCAGACCCTGTCTCAAAAAACTAACCAAGAATCTAAGTTAAAATCAGTGCAAAGCATTGAACTCTGAACACTCCTAAGTTCCTTTCCGGATGTAGAAACTGATTCGTGGGTCCAGCTCCCAGGCGGTGGCAATGTTTTAAACAATTTTTGATTGAGTTGCCCGCATTTATAAATCAGAAGGTTTTATTAAAACGGGAATTTATGGCTTCTCTAGAGAAGCTGGCGGTGCTGCCAACCTCAGCCCTGCAGCCCAGCCCGGGCGCCGCGGCTGAGCTGAGCAGCCGCTTCCCCTTGCGCCCGGGCTGTCACGGCGTGCCGCCACCCAGCCCGTCCGCGGAGGCTTCCCAGGCTGTGGCCCTGCCCGGGGCAGGGTGCGGGGAGGATTACAATTAGCATGGGCCCCGGAGTTCTGAGTGCGGTTTCTTCCTGTGCGGACCCAGGAGGCCGGGTTCGTGGCCGATCTGTGACTCTGACCTATATTTAATTCATTACAAGCAGCGGCAGAAGGCTTGTGGCGCTTGGCAGGAGGGAGCTGCTTATGGTAATGTGACATATAACGCAGTGTGATCGTGGCAGGCGAAGTGCCCTGGGCAGCTTCTTCTCTGTCCCCAGCTTCCTTTGTGGATAGCAAATGAGCTTCCTCTGCCACCCGACACCCCAAATGTCAAGTGACACCCCAAATGTCAAGTGCGGGAGGAAAGGGGAGCTCAGGAGGCCCGGGGCCGCTTGTGCGGTTGCCGGGCCTCGGAGCTCATCTTTTATTAACTGTCTTTGCTTTCTTCTCTCAGTTAACCTTATTAACGAAGGAAAGGCTGTGAAGGAGATCTTTCCATTTTTACCTTTAAATAATGTAGCAGAAGCCCTGGAATCACCACCTCTCTTTAGCTGCAGCCACTTCTCATGCGACGGCCAAGGGTCCTTGCTGTTTGGCTTTGAAACCTCTCAGCAGTCCTGAGGTGTTTCTTTACTGAAAATCGCTCCTCAGACCTCCCTTACGATGTTGATTTTTCTAATTTTACAGAAGAAAAAACTAACCAGGCGTGGTGGCGCACGCCTGTAATCCCAGCACTCAGAAGGCTGAGGCAGAAGGATCTTTTGGAGTTGGAGACCAGGCTGGGCAACAAAGTGAGCTCATGGCCAGCCTGAGCTGCGTAGCGAGACCCTGTCTCAAAAAGACAAAAGAAAAAAGAAAAAAAAGGGGGAAAAAAAGAAAAGCTGAGGCTGAATATATTTAAATATGAGGTGTGATAAAAATATGGTAATGTTTACATTCTTAAAAAAATTATTGCAGCCGGGCATGGTGGCACACACCTGTAATCCCAGCACTCAGGCGGCTGAGGCAGGAGGATCATCACCAGTTCCGGGCTAGCCTGGACTGCATATTGAGACCCTGTCTCCGAATAAATAAATAAATAATAAAATAAATACTAAAAAATTATTACAGTAATAGACACATTGCCAGCAGGGCGTCGCGGCACATGCCTGTAATCCCAGCACTGGGGAGCCTGAGGCAGGAGGATCGTTGCAAGTTCCAGACCATCCTGGGCTACAAAGTGAGTTCAAGGCCAGCGTGAATTGCATAATGAGACCCTGTCTCATAAAAGGCCAAAAGAAAAGAAAAAGACACATTGTCATTAATCCCTCTCAAAATACTCCTCACTTTGAACACATCATCCCATCATCCTGTCCCTTTCTGAAGCAGTTCTAGATGTCTTCTTTCGTGAGTGTCTTTAGTTGTGCTGTCCTGGCTGCCTTGATGTCCTAAATCGATACAATAGGGCACCTTTCACGGTCATTTTGACTTTTAGGATGAGCCAGAAATCTCTTGGTGGCAGGCCTGCTGAACAGGGTGGCTGAGGACACACACTGTAGTGTTGTTACAAGCCTGCCTCTCCGCTGGGTGGCACTCGGCAGCAGCATTTACTGTTTTTTTTTTTTTTAGTCATACCTCATAAAGACACTCATAGGAGAGGACTTCCAGAACTGCTTCAGAAAGAGGCAAGAATGGTGGGATAAGTGTGTTAGAAGTGAGAGGGGGTATTTTTTTTTTTTTTTTCATTTGTTTGTTTTCAAGACAGGGTCTTGCTATGCAGTTCAGGCTAACTTTGAACTCACTATGTAGCCCAAACTGACCTCGAACTCGCAGTGATCCTCCTTCCTCAGCCTTTGAGTGCTGTCATTATAGGTGTGCCCCACCATGCCTGGTGAGGAGTAGTATTTTGAGGAGGATGAATAGCAGTGTGTTTTGTCTTTTTTTGCGTGTGTGTGCTGGGAATCAAACTCACAACCTTGAGCTTGCTAGGTAGGTTCTATGCTGCTGAGCTATATTCCTGGCCCAGCAATGTGTCTTTTACTGTCATAAATTTTAAAACAATTTAAACATTTATTGTGTATTTTGATCATACTTGTGATTTGCATGATGGAGTTACAAGGTAATAAGTGTTAGAACCAAGGCCAGGGCTACGTCTAGGCCATTGTGGTATATGGTTTATCCCTGCTCTTCCTTAAGCAGTTCCTAAATTTAAAAGTGCAGCAATTAAAAAGGAAATTATTACTGTAAAAGTAAGGACAGTAGTTACACGTAGGGATGGAGGGAGACAGGTATGACTTTGAAAGGACATATACAGGCTTTTTTGACTAGGAAGTGGTAACTTTTATCATTATAAATCACCATAAAGTGCAGCTGGGTATGGTATCACAGGCTTGTAATCCTACCAGTCTGGGAGACTGAGGCAGAAGGATTCCAAATTTGAGCCCAGCCTAAGTAATTTAGTGGTTTAGTGACCCTGTATTAAAAAAATCATTAATGAATACAGTGTTTTGTTTGCCTTTGCTTGGAACTGTCCCAGTTTAAACTTTGTGTGTGTGTGTGTGTGTGTGTGTGTGTGTGTGTGTCTTTTTGAGACAGGGTCTCGTTATGCAGTTCAGGCTGGCCTTGAGCTCACTTTGTAGGCCAGCATGGTCTGGAACTTGCAATGATCCTCCTGCCTCAGGGTCCCAAGTGCTGGGATTACAGGCATGCACCACCATGCCTGGCTCCAGTTTAAACTTTAAAATGGGATTCACTATTAATAGTTATTAATAGTACCCCTTTTTTGGGCTGGGGATTTAGCTCAGCGGCAAAGCGCCTGCCTGGCAAGCACAAGGTCGTGAGTTCGGTTCCTGGTACCAGAGAAAAACCAAAA
>NW_004955485.1:7561127-7570115 GCF_000276665.1 Chinchilla lanigera | reverse complement strand
AAAAAAATAGTACCCCTTTTTTTCCACTTTCAAAAGCATTTTCTGCTTAGGTTTATAAATTATAAAGCCAAGAATACATTTATGTTTTGTGCTCATTTGTGTATTACATGTTAAAAAAATTTTTTTTTGTTACTGGGGATTAAACCCAGGTGTGCTGAGCTATATCCCTTGCCCTTATTTCATTTCATTTTAATTTTATTTTGAGAAGGGGTCTCAAGATGTTGCTAAGGTTGGACTCAAACTTCTGATCTTCCTGCCTCAGCCTCCTGAATAGTTGGGATTACAGGTGTGTGCCACCATGCCTGGTTTATATATCAAATTTGTTTTTAAATTTAAAAAAAATAGCAGGAAGTCTGACTTAGGAAGAGGAATAGAGGCCAACTTGGGAAACCGCACATTTGTTCTAAGATTTCTAATTTCTTGAAGGGGGTGGGGGTTGCTGTAGTATGATGGGTTTCTTCGTCCCAGGTGTGGCTGAAGAAGCGGAGTGTCCCACAGTCCCTAGTGTGAAGGTCAGTCTAAGAGTTCTGATGGAAGAGCAAGTCTGTTCCCAGAACGGGGGGTGGTCCTGCAGGACCGTGAGAGAGCTGGGCAACACCGCGGCAGGGCCATCATCAGGAACAGCACATGGTGCTCACGCGTGTGAGGGCGACGTTGGCGTAACCCCACGCTGGCGGTGGTATGAAAGTGTAGCTCACACTATTACGGGCAGTGCACGATAAATGACTGCTTCTGGTTTTCCACGTTCAGCACGCTACACTTTTCATCATTATTTTAGAGTATACTTGTACCAGTCAGTGCTTACTAGAGAAACAGACTTCATGCACGACATACAAGTATCTAAGAATTAACAAGCTCGGCGGTCAGCGGAAAGCGCAAGGGGCCGTCTGCACACTTTGGTCCCAAGGGTCCAGCCGAAGCCTGGGGCCCACTCTGGTACCGAAGGGAGTGGAGACCAGGAGGCAAGGGTTCTCACCGGAAGCCGGAAGGGGCTGTGCGGAGGCTGGAGAGTCTACGCTGGAAGCCGGAAGCCGGAAGGGACTGTGGAGGCTGGAGAGCATCCGCCGGAAGCCCGGGGACGTGTCCGCCATAGGGAAGGTGAAGGCTGAGACCTTGGAGAAAGAAGTGGGGCCTCCTTCTCCGCCTCCGCGGCGTGTCCCCTGGGAGGCCAGCCTGCTGCTTGCCGGCACCCACAGCGGGGTGGAGCTTCTGTCTTTAGCAGATCCCTTCAGGCACCCCCAGAACTATGCTGATCAGATTGTTGGGTCTTTCTTAGTCGAGTTGACACAGTCAGTGAACCATCATGGAGCTCCTATTTATTTAATTTTTTTTTTCTGGTACCGGGAATCGAACTCATGACGTTGCGCTTGCCAGGCAGGTGCTGCGCTCCTATTTATTTAAAAAAGCTTACTGTAAAATAGTGACTGTGCTATGTCCAGAGCCTCTTACAACTCGTTTATTCTCTCTCCCTCTTTCCCTTTTCTTTCTGGTACCAGGGATTCAATCTTGGGCCTTCACACTGAGCTACATCCCCAAACATTTTCTTGTTTTCTTTTTGTTTGTTTTAAAAATTTTATTGGTATATTTTAGATATCTTGCTCCCTCTTTTTTCCCTTTCCACTTCCCTACCTTTAACCTTTCTTCCCCTCTTTTTTTCTTTTTTTCAGACAGGGTCTCACTATGCAGTTCAGGCTGGCTTTGAGCTCACTTTGTAGCCCATGCTGGCCTCGAACTCGCAACAATCCTCCTGCCTCAGCCTCCTGAGTGCTTGGATTACAGGTGTGCACCACCTTGCCCGGCTTTCCTCTCCTTATTTACAAAAGCTTTTGTTTCCATTTTTTCCTTCTAGTCTTTTTTTCTTGTCCTTTCTTTTCCCCTTCCCTTGTTCTCCTTCTCATTTGAACATTTTCTTCCCATTTCCCAATATTTATTATACATTTTGGCCCTTATTTATATTTTTTGTTTCTCACACCAGAACAATGCTGCAGTATTTACACGTGTGTCTGATTTATGTCACTTAAAATGGTCTCAAGGTGCAACCATTTACCTAGAAAAGTCTCAAGCTTCTCCTTCTTTATGACAGAATAGTACTCCATTGTAGTAAAGAAAAAAAATCTTCTTTATCCATTCCTCTGTTGCTGGGCATTTGGGCAGTTTCCAAGGTTTAGCTATTACAAACTGTGCTGCTATAAACATGGGCATGCATATATCACTGTGGTGTGATACTTTTAATTCTTTAGGAAGATACAAAGAAGGGGAATAGTTGAGTTAAATGGAACCTCTAATTTTCATTTTTTTTTTTTTTCGGTTTTTCTCCGGTACCGGGAACCGAACTCACGACCTTGCGCTTGCCAGGCAGGCGCTTTTGCCGCTGAGCTAAATCCCCAGCCCCTAGTTTTCATTTTTTGAGGAATCTCCATACTAATTTCTACAGTGGTTGCACCAGTCTACACTCCCACCAGCAGTGGAGGAGGGTTCCTTTTCCCCCACAGCCTCACCATTTGTTATTGGTTGATTTTTTGATAACTATTCTTTCTGGAGTGAGATGGAATCTCAGCATTGTCTTAATTTGAATCTCTTGAGTGACCAATGATGTTAAACATGTTTTCATATATTTATTTGCTGTTTCTACTTGTTTATCTGAGAATTGTTTTCATTTCAGATGACCATTTTTGGATTGGCTCTTTAAATCTGGGGATGTCTGATTTTATTTTGAGTTCTTTACATATTTTGGATAGTAATCCTTTGAGAAACAGCTGGCAAGCATTTTTTCCCACATTGTGGGTTGTCTCTTCACTCTGTTGGTGGTTTCTCTTGCTGTGCAAAAGCTTTTTAATAAGATGACATCCCAGTTGTTGATTCTTTGTAATAGTTCCTGTGCGATCAGGGTTTTGTTCATAAAGTCTTTGCCTACACCAATGTCTTCAAGAGTTCTACTTATTCCATCTTCCAACATATTTAATGTTTCTGTTTTAATATTTAGATTTTTGATACATTTCAATTTTCATTTAGTACATGGTGAAAGATATGGGTCTAGTTTTAATCTTTGAGATGTAGAAAGCCAGTTTTTCTAGCAGTATTTACTAAAGAGGCTATTTTTCTTCCAGTGAAAATGTTTGACTGCTTTGTCAAAGATAAGGTGGCTGAGTTGTTTGGAGTTGTTTCCACATCTTCTAATCTGTTCCATTGATCCTTGGGTCTGTTGTTGTTTTTTCCAACACCATGATTTTTTATTTTTTTTTAATCACAGTAGCTTTGTAGTATAATTTCCAAGTCTGGGACTGTGATGCTTCCTGCCTTGTCTTTGTTGCCAAGAACTGCCTTTGCTATTCTAGGTTTCTTCTGATTCCAAATGAATTTTAGGTTTTCTCAAGTTCTGTGAGATATGTTATTGGAATTTTGATTTGAATTGCATTAAATCTGTATAAAAGTTTTGCAAGTAAGGCCATTTTCACTATATTGGGTTTTTCTACCCAAGAACAAGGGATATCTTTCCATTTTTCTGATACCTTCTTCAATCTCCTTTTTCAGAGTACTGTAGTTTTCAATTGAAAGGTCTTTTACTTACTTCATTAGATTGATTCCTAAGTATTTCAGTTTTTTGGATGCTACTGTGAAAGGTGTTGTTTCCCTAATTTCCTCTTTCAGTGGGTTTGTTATTTGTATACAGGAAGGCTATTGATTTTTGAGTGCTAACTTTGTATCCAGCTACACTAGGGTTATTAAACCCAGAAGTCTTTTGGTGGCGTTTTGTGTGTGTGTGTCTGTGTGTGTGTGTGTGTGTGTCCTTTTTCAGACAGGGTCTCACTATGCAGTTCAGGCTGGCCTTGAGCTCACTTTGTAGCCCAGGTTGGTCTCAAAACTTGCAAGGATCCTCCTGCCTCAGCCTCCTGAGTGCTGGGATTACAGTCATGTGCCATCACGCTTGGCTTGGTGCAGTTTTTGGGGTCTTCTCTGTACAGTATCCTGTCATCCACAAATAATGATAACTTCTTCCCTCCCTATCCTTATTCCTTTTATTTCTTTCTCTTGTCTAATTGCTCTGGCTAATGTTTCCAGGACTATGTTGAATAGGAATGATGATAGTGGACGTCCTTTTCTTGTTCCTGATTTTAGAGCGAAAGCTTTCAGTATTTGTCCATTTAGTCTGGTTTGTCATCAGCTTGAGATAAAGACCTTTTTTTTTGGAGACAAGGTCTTGCTTTGTAGTTCAGGTTGTGCTTGAATTCACTATGTACCCCAGGCTGGCCATGAACTCATGGTGATCCTCCTTCCTCAGTCTCCCAAGTGCTAAGATTATAGGCATGCACCATCATGCCCAGCAAGATAAAGGCCATCTGTTCCAATTTTCTGTAGGATGTTTAGTATGAATCAGTGTTGGACTTTGTCAAGTGATTTTTTTTTGGTGTCTACTGAGATGATCATATGCTTTTTGTCTTTGGCTCTGTTAATGTGGTGTATTACATTTATTGATTTGCATATGTTGAACCATCTCTGCATCCCTGGAATTAATCCTACTTGATCATGGTATATAATCATCTTGATAATTTGCTGCATTCTGTTTGTCGGTATCTTATTAAGGATTTTTGCATCTGTGTTCATTAGGAAGATTGGCCTGTAGTTCTTCTTTTGGTTGGATCCTTCTCTGGTTTTGGTATCAGGTTGATGCTTGCTTCTCCAGGAGTGAACTTGGGAGTATTGCTTCTGTTTCAGTTTCATTAAAGGGTTTGAGGAGTGGTGGCATTACATCTCTCATTTTCTGGTGGAATTCAGCAGTGTATCTGTCTGGACCTGGGTTTTTCTTTGTTGGTAGGTTTTTAATTACATCTTTAATTTCATTGATTGATATTGGCTTATTTAAAATTTTTGTATCTTCTTGATTCAGCTTTGGTCATTCATATCTATGTTGGAATCTATCCATTTCTTCTGTGTTTCCCATCTTATTAGAATACAGGTTCTTGAAGTAGGTGTTGATGATCTTCTTGATTTCTTCGAGATCTGTTGTAATTTTACCCTTTTCATTCCTAATTGTGTGGATTTGAGTCTTTTCTTTCCTTGTTTTGATAAGGCTGGCTAAGAGTTTGTCAATTTTATTTAATCTTTCAAAGAACCAACTTCAATTCGTTAATTCTTTGTGTTATTTTCTTAGTCTTCATTGGATTATTTTCTGCTCTGATCTTTATAATTTCTTTCCTTGTATAAGCTTTGTGCTTGACTTGATCTTTTTCTAGAAGCTTGCAGTTCAATATTGTTTATTTGAGCTCACTTTTTCTGACATGAGAATGCACTGCTATAAAATAAAATTCCCTCTTAGGACTGCTTTTACTGCATCCCATAAATTCTAGTGTATTGTACTGGTGTTATCATTTAATTGCAAAAACTGCCTAATTTCTTCTTTAATTTCTGACCCATTGGTTGTTCAGGAGGGTATTATGTAATCTCCATGTGTTTATGAAGTTCTTGTGGTTTCTTCTGCCATTGATTTACAATTTCTTTGCACTACTGTCTGATAGTATGTGTGGGATAATTCCAATTCCTTTGCATTTACTTAAGCATGTTCTATGAGCTAGTATGTGAGCTATTTTGGAGAATGTCCTATATTCAGCTGAGAAGAATCTGTATTCTGATGTTATAGGGTAGAACACTGTAGATATCTACTAAGTCCATTTATTCAAAAGTTTGGTTCAGTTCTGATGTTTCTTTGCTGGTTTTTTGACTACTTCATCTGTCTATTTGTGACAGTGGGGTGTTGAAGTCCCTTATTACAATTTTTTTTTAAGAGCAGAATATATTTATTGAGGAAAGAGAGCTTCTGTCCAAGAGAGAGACAGAAGGGAGCCTGAGTGGGTTGCCCCCCTTATTACAGTTGCATTAGTGGTTATTTGATTTTTCATGTTCATTAATACTTGTTTCATATAGTGGGGTGCACTGATATTTGGTGCATATATATATTTCAGATTGTTATCTCTTTTGGGTTGTTTCCTTTATAAGGATATAGTGACATTCTTTTCTCACTGAATCAGTTTTGGCATTAAATCTACTTTGTCTGTGTCTTGGTTACTTTTCTGTTGTTGCTGAGACAAAATACCCAATGCTCAGAATTAAGGAAGGAAAGGTTTATTTAGCTCACAGTTTGTGGAGGTTTCAGTCCATACTCAGCTGGCTCCAAGGCAGAGTGGCACATGGCAGAGGGCAATGGGTCATAGTGGTGGAAGACAGCAAAAAGCAACAGGAGCGAAAAGAGAGGAGCAGCAAAGAGCAATCCTCTTTCCTTCCCTTATATTGTATGCAGGCTTCCTGCCCCAGGGTGGGTGTGGCACTCACACCATAATACCAGCATTGGATCGTGAATCAATCATAAACTCTAGAAGCCTGCACCCATGACTGCATGAGGCTTTGAGGGGAGGGACATCTAGACACAAACCATAACATTCTGCCCCTGGTCCCCCAAAGACTCATGCACATCCCTTTATGCAAAAGGCATTTTAGTCCATCTCTAAGGGTTGCCAAAGTCCTAACAGTTTCAGCATTGCTGAAAAGTCCAAGTCAAAAGATGTAAGGCAAACTCTTAGCTGTGAGCCCCTGTACAAATGAAAACAAAATTGAACACTTCCAACATTCAATGGCACATTACACAAGATAAACATTACCATTCCAGAAGGTACAAACGGGGATACAAAGCACTGGGACCAAACCAAGTCCATAACATACATTCTCTGGACTCCAACAACAAATGCAGTCCTTCCCAGCAGAAACCTCCTAACCTGGTCTTTACTGGCAGGATTTCTGTCAGCCTTCTGGTCTTCTGAGCTCTGACCAGACTCTCCCATACAGAACAGCCAAAGGTGTTTCAGCTCTGCTCTTTCAGGTGACATCTCCAAACCTTTCCAAACACTTCCCACAAGTCATTCCCAAAGGCTCTTGAACCACCTGGTCAGGTATAGTCACAGCAATGATCCCACTTCCCTGGTACCAAATTCATGTTCATTTGGAGTTTATTGCAAGGGTAATGATATAATACAAGACACATATTTTATAAGATTATTTATAATAGTCACCCAAAGAATCATATACAAGAGAGTACAGGAAATCTGTCCACACACTAAAGACCAAAGAATCCAGCTGAGGGCCTGGATCCTGCAATAATGTCCTGCATGAGTTCAACTGAAGACCTAGAGCTCATAACAGTGTCTCTCACAAGTCCAACTGGAAGCCTAGAGCCCATAACAATATCTCATGCACACCTGTTTCACGGATCTGCACTGGAAGGCCCAAAGGTCAGTGGTGGAATCTAAAAAGTCTGTACCAGCAGGAAGAAGGATCTGTGCTAGCAGGCTGAGGGATCTGCACTGGAGCCGGGAAGTGATGCTCAGAAGGACCAGAGCTCCCCCAAAAGGTCCCACAGCTGTCGTCGTCGGCAACAGTGAGGTCCCGAGCTCCTCCAATGATCAGGACAGCTGAGTTCCCATCAAGAAAGCCAAGGCAACAAGTTTCTCCAGGAAACTGATCAGTGCACCATCCACTCCTCCAGAGCCAGAATATGATGCTCAGAGTGAGGACCAGAGCTCCCCCGAAGTGAACCAAAGCCATTCTCAGTGACAACAAGGTCCTGAGCTCCTTGGAGGATGAAAACAGCCAAGTTCATTAGGAAAGCCAGCATGATGAGCTCCAAGGAAACCAACAGCTCCTTGCAGCTTCTCTCAGCTTCCAACAGGCTCCCAACAGCCTAACTTCTCAAGTTCTGCCTCTTATGCTGCTGGCAACCATCCTCAGGAGGGCCTCTCATACCCAGCACCACACTTATTAAGTTCAGCTGAGTGTTACAAGTTGCCCTCCAGTTGTCAATCCACACCTGGTCAACTTGATAACCATACACATTTCCTTAATCCATAGTCTCTAGTGGCAGATTTGTGAAAAGTTAACATGTCTTGGTCTATTCAGATTTATATTAATATAACAGTTACATATACACAATTCCTTTTTTTTTGGTACTCATATCTGCACCAAAATCAAAATATTCAAAGGGTGACCAAAATTTAAGGTTAAAACACAATACTTTGATTAATTAACCTGATTACAAACATATCAAAAAATAACATCAAAACATATTAAAAGAATTATTTCAATTACAGTCCTTCCCATTAACTTTTTACAGTGCATGGCAAGACAGAAATAGAGATCTGCAATTCAAATACACTCTTATCTTCGAGTGAAAGGTTTCAATTCATTTTTACATTGTCCTGTTCTTAACAATGTTTTCCTCTATTTCAACCTTGCAACCCAAAGCTCCATTAATGCCACCCCTCTGGACAAATGTTTCATATCACTCTGCTGGCTCTAATTTCAAACACAGATCTGGCCAGAAGCTCTCAACAGTAACCATTCTACCATCCCAGCAATAGACTACATTGAAATTTTTATTTCTCCAACCAAATAATATCTCTAAACACAAGCAAAATGCAGACCAACTTCTGCCAAAGTGCAATATATTACCTGGGATCCAGCAGCCAATGCAGTCCTTCTCAACTGAAGCCTCCTGAGCTTCATCTTAATTAGCAGCATTTCCATGAATACCCTGATTTTCCAGGCTCCAATCAGAGTTTCCAAGCTGCAAAATAGTTTGCAGCTTCCTCTTTGGCCAGTTTCTCAAAACTTTTCCAAATTAATTCCAAAGGTTCTTAAGTCACATGGTCAGGTATAGTCACAGCAGTGATCCCACTCCTGGTACCAAATTCTGTCTTGGTTACTTTTCTCTCATTGCTGACACAAAAAACCAGATGCCCAGAATTAAGGAAGAAAAGGTTTATTTAGCTCACAGTTTGTGGAAGTTTCAGTCCATACTCAGCTGGCTCCAAGGCAGAGTGGCACATGGCAGAGGGCAACAGTTCACGGTGGCAGAAGACAGCAACAAAGCAACAAGAGTGAAAAGAGACAAGCAGCAGAGAGCAAGTTTCTTTCCCTCCCTTATATATATATATTTTTTTAATT
>NW_004955485.1:7545886-7558142 GCF_000276665.1 Chinchilla lanigera | reverse complement strand
ATGCAGTTCAGGCTGGCCTTGAGCTCACTTTGTAGCCCAGGCTGGCCTCAAACTCACAATAAGCCCCCTGTCTCAGCCTCCTGGATGCTGGGATTAGAGGTGTGTGTGCCACCATGCCTGGCCTGAATTTCTTTTTTAGTTAAATGTGTTACTTGTATGCAGCATATTGTTGGATCTTGCTTCTTGTTCCATTCTGCCAGTCTGCTTCTCTTGATTGGTGAATTGAGACCATTTACCTTGATGGTTATACCTGATATGTATTGACTTATCCTTGTGAAGTTATTTTCCTCTTGTTGGTTCCCTTTTTTCCCCCTACATTTAATTGCTTACCTTTGGCACTGGCTTATAAAATTTTTTATGACTCTTAGGCTATCTCAGTCTTGGCATACCAGAAAGAACAACAGATTAAAACAATTATGTCACCTTGGCTAAAGTTATATGACCAGCAATAACAATAGCATTAAATACAGCCTAGAAAATGACAAACTGTGGTAACTATTAATTTGCCACCTTTAATCATATGAACTAGATTTGTGGTTATATAACAAAATCTAAAATAAACCAGAAAATTGTATATAGTAAATATGACCTCAGCATGGCAATTTTACCCTCAAAGTGAAAATCTAAAAGGAGTTGGGCCAGGGATTTAGCCCAGTGGCACAGTGCCTGCCTGGCAAGTGTGAGGTCCTGAGTTCATTTCCCAGTACCCACAAGAAATAAATAAAAGGGGTTAAGAAGGAAAATAGAGAAATTGAAGAACAGGAAGAGGTTAGAAGCAAGACTGGAAGACAAAGGAAGATTTTGCAAACTTTGGGAAACTAGTCAAGACAGGAGCAAAAGAGAGAAAGAAGAAATAAAAATAAGAACAGACCAGAACAACAACAACAACAAAAACTGGAAACAATTCCCACACTCATAAAAACAAGAATAAACAATGAAAACAAAAACAAGGAAAGAGGGAAATAAGAAAAAAGAAATGTCCACTTCAGAGTGTCTCTCCGCTGCCACTGGTGGGCAGAGTGGGCAGACAGAGTCCAGATCTGTGTTGATTAATCCCAGCTAGCCAGCTGTAGAGTTACAGTTGGGTAGTGGGTAATTCCAGCAAGCCTGCACCTTTAGTTCCCTTCAACTTCAGGCTGGTCTCTGGCTGTGAGGCTGGAGCCCAATTTGTTCAGCCTATAACATTCCGTGTGCCTCCTGCTGGCTTGAACTGTTTCCACCTCACCCTGACACAGCCTGAAGCTGCTCTGAGTTCTGAGCTCCATTGGCCCCTGCCCAAGATGGCTACCAGCCAATCGCCCTCCCCTGGGGGACGTCTGAACCCACATAACTCACCAGCCACTGCAGTCCACTGCATCTACTCTGTTCCACTGGTGTGTTTCTCCGTGGAGGCCTCTGGTGTGCACAGTAGTCAGTGTGCATCTGCAGGTTTGAGCTGCCCCTCCCATGTCGTGAGTCCGGGCTCAAGGAGAAAGCACCGCCTGCTACCTCCTCCTTCTGTGTTGAAGTTTCTCTTTGCTCTCCCTGTGGGCTTCAGTTCTCATTTCAGATCCAAGCTGGGTCCTGGGGACTCACTTCTCTCCTTCCTCACACTGCTGTATTCCAGCATCTGGATACCAAATGTTGGAGAGGTTCTCTGATGTTAAGCACCCCATTATCTTCCTAGAAGTCTTCTTTCTTGTTTTTCTGAGATATGGTCTCTCTCACGAAGTTGCCCAGGATGTGTTTGGACTTGCAATCTTCCTGCCTCAGCTTGCCTAGTACCTGGGATTGCAAATATAATGCCTGGCTTACTGTCTCACTTGATTATATTAATAGGCCATGTCCAGTGATTGACCTAGATTATCTCTATCTGTGCATGTATATTCCATGAGTTTTTAAGGGCAAATGTTTATTTGGCTCATAATTTGTGGAGGTTTCCGTCCATACTCAGCTGGCTCCAAGGTGGGATGGCACATGGCAGAGGGGCAATAGTTCATGGTGGCGGAAGGTAGCAAAAGCAGCGAGGGAGGCGGGTGGGGGAAAGCAGCCTCTTTCTGTCCCTCATATTATACAGAGGTTACCCATCCTAGGGCAGGTGTAGCACTCACATCTCTAATCCCAGCATTGGACCATGAATCAATCACAAACTCTAGAAGCCCACCAGCAGACTGCATGAGGCTTTGGGGGGACATCCAGACACAAACCATAACATTCTACCCCTGGTTCCCCAAAGACTCCTATACATGCCTTTATGTAAAAGGCATTCAGTGCATCTCCAAAAGTTGCCAAAGTCCTAACAGTTTTGGCGCTGCTGAAAAGTCCAAGTCCTAAGTATCCTCTGAGATCTAAAGCAATCACTTACCTGTGAGCCCCTGTACACATGAAAAGAAAGTTAAACACTGCAAGCATTCAGTGGCACAAGATTAAGTCCTCTAGCTCCATGTGCAGCATCTGAGGCAATCTGTGGCAAAATGTGAACTCCAAAGGGCTTGAGTGGCTCCACCCTTACTGCACTTCTAGTGGTTGTAGCTCCCACAGCTTCTCTCTTGGGCCCACTCTGTTCTCTCCTTGCAGCTTTTCTCACATGATCCACACTCCTGGCTTCTCCAAACTTCTGGGGTCCCATCTCAGGTAGCAGGCGGTGCTTTCTCCTTCTGGGGTCTCCTTCAACTTCACATTCACAGCTTCACACACTGCCCTCTCAGAGGCAAACTGCCTGGCTTCCTAGGCACACAGATTCTGAAATCTGTGTGGAAGTCTTCCTGGTGCCACAACTCTTGCATTCTGCATGCACCTAAAACCAGTGCCATGGTGATGATATCAAGGTCTGCTGCCAGCTGGAGCAGTAGCTGCTTCCCTCCCTTGGCTGTAGGGGTCGAGAACCCGGATTGTTGAGCTCTCTGAACCCAATTCCAAGGAACAAATTCCCTAGGCTGCCAACATTCTGGAACATGGTGCCCTGAGGACTTTTTTCTCAAAGCAACGTCTTTCACTTTGCAATTTTGAGGCTGCAAAATTGTGATGCCCTCAGGCCATCTTTTCTATCCTCCTGTTTCTTCTCAGCAATCAAGATCTCTATCTTTGCAGTCCACAGCTTTACTAGAGCTTCCTTTCTGGCCAAACTGACAATGTTTTAAATCATTCTGCTGGGCTCTTTGCTTTTTATTCTCAACATCAATCTGGCTAAAAACCCCCAACAGTAGCCATGCCAGTGCCCCAACATTAGACTACCTTGAAATTTCCTCTGCCAGATTAATTGATCCACCGCCCTTAATCTCAGTCTCAGGTGTAGTCTCTGGACACAAATAAAATGCACAAAAACTTTCTGCCAAGCCATAACACACATCATCTGGAGTCCAGTGGCCAACACAGTCCTTCTTCCCCGCAGAAACCTCCCAAGTCTGGTCTTTACCGGCAGGATTTCTATCAGCCTTCTGGTCTTCTGAGCTCTGACTAGAATCTCCCACACAGAGCAGCCGAAGGTGTTCCAGCTCGTCTTTTTCAGCTGGCATCTCTGAGCCTTTCCAAACTCTCCCCACAAGTCAGATCCAAAGGCTCCTGAACTACATGGTCAGGAACAGTCACAGCAATGATTCCACTTCTCTGGTAAGAAATCCTGTCCTAATTACTTTTTGCATTGCTGAGACGAAATACCTGAGATCCAAAGTTAAAGTTAAAGGGAAAGAAGGTTATTTGACTCACAGTTGGTGGAGGTTTCACTCCAAGGAGAGTGGCACATGACAGAGGGACAAGTGTTCAAGGTGGTGGAAGACAGCAAAAGCCACAAGGTAGGTAGGTAGGTAGGGAGAGAGAGAGAGAGAGAGAGAAAGAGAGAGAGAGAGAGACAGAGAGAGAGAGAGAGAGAGAGAGAGAGAGAGAGAGAGAGAGAGAGAGAGAGAGACAGAGAGAGAGAGGGAGAGAGAGAGAGGAGGTTTAAAATTTTTAAAAAAATTATTATTAGTTTGTGAGAAGAAAGCACCTCCTGGTGTGAAACTGGGTAACTATGGGTTAACTGTACAGCTAAGCTCCCTGAGGAGATTGATGGTTCTGACCCTGGCTATGTACAGGTGCAGCTATATTGTAATGTCAGCAGAGCATAAGAGAATTGAAAGTTCCGCCAGAGCTCCCCGCTCCCTCTACCACTGTTCACCCTGACAGCTGCTTTACTTCTCCTTTTATAACCATGCCTGACCAGCTCACCAATGCAAGGTTGCCCTGTAGAATAAGAACAGGATAGAAGTAAAAAGATCAAATTTGGGGCTCTTAGGAGACACGAGTCCCCTGTGGAGGCCTGGGCAAATGAATTCACCTTTTCTCCTACTCTGTGCCCAGTGTGATGGGTGATTTGTTCTGTCAGAGATCCTGTTCCTTTCCCTGCTTCAATTATTATTATTATTTTTTTTTGAGACAGGGTCTTGCTATGTAATTCAGGCTGGTGTCAAACTCACTATGTTGCCCAGGCGGGCCTTGAACTCATGGCAATCCTTCTGCCTCAGCCTCCAGAATGCTGGAATTACAGGTGTGGGCTGCAGCACCCAGCTGTGATGTTTGAGCAGTGGCAAAATTGCCTAATGACACACTTCCTCACACCTCCATCTCTAATGTGACACACAACTGTGTGTGAGAAAGCACTTTGTAAAGTAGAAGGCTGTTTTCTTCTGTGAGCGGCATGCATTTCCTAAGTTCCTCACTCGCAGGGCCTCAGCACCACCGCCCTGGTACCTCTCAGGTACATCTTCCTACGAGACTGTGCTTCCGTTTTCAACTTCTCATGGGCCCCTAGGTCTCACAGGATAAATCCTTAGCTCCTAAATCTGGCATTCAACCCCCCACCGCCCAGCCCAGGCAGCTTCCCAACATTATTCCTGCTGTTGCTCTTCATGGGCATAGAATGAAGGTTTTGATTACACGGTGTTCCCCAAACAATGCTGGCTTTCCAGCCTCACCCTCCACTTCCCCATGTGTTAGCATGCCCATTCCTTCCTCTAGCCTCAGCTCCTCCACTTTATCCTTTTTTTTCCAGACACAGTCTCACTCTGTTGTCCTAGTTTAGCACTGAGCTCATGATCCTCCTGCCTCAGCCTTCCAAGTAGCTGGTTATACTTCTTAAGACATGATGTCCTACTCTGGATCACGTAGTTATTTATGTATACACTTGTTAGCCACTTTACTAGTCAGTTTTTGAGACAGACTCTAATCTGTAGCTCTATAACACCTAACACTGTGCTTAGAGCTAATTGTACACACAATATATAACTGATAAATATATAAAGAAAAGAAATGGGAGCTGGGTGTGGAGGTGCATGCCTATAATCCCAGCATGTGGGAGGCCGAGGCAGGAGGATTGCTATGAGTTCCAGGCCAGTCTGGGCTACAAAGTGAGCTCAAGGCCTGGTGGAACTATATAGTGAGACTCTGCCTTAAAAAAAAAAAAAGAAGGAAAAAGAAAAAAAAAAAAAAAAGAAACAATGTTGTGGAAGATTCTAGAAAACTCCCACAGTTGCAGAGCCTGGCAGTGGGGCAGGCAGGGCCCCCGCCCTCCCTGAGTAGCTTGGCAGGAGAGAGACCAGCAGGCAGCACAGATCTCCTGCAGCTGCCTGGGGCAGGTTCAGGTAGGGCCGGCTTCCTGAGCGAAGTCAGGGAAGGACACCCGGCCCTCTGGGCCTCGCTGGGCAGGAGCCTGGACAGAGGTGAGGAGGGAGGAGTGAGCAAGGGAGGAAGAGGACGGCAGGAAGGGCCTGTCCGTTGCTGGGGTCGCTCCCCTCACACCCAGGTCCTTCCGGGGCAAATGAAGTAGCACAAACACAGGCGTAGGTGGAGGGAGGGCACCAGGGACTCAGACCACGTGCAGACCCCATCAAACAGCCACGTGTGTTTCCCTTTCTACCCAGTAACAACGGCACAGAATCTGGAAAGAAGAGGGAAAGCAGGAAGCCCTAATAAAAGGCCTGGAATGTCCTTATTTTGTTTTTTTTGAAACAGGGTCTTGCTATGCAGCTCAGGCTGGCCTTGAACTCACTATGGAGCCCAGGCTGGCCTTGAACGGGTGGTGATCCTCCTGCCTCGGCCTCCTCAGTGCTGGGATGTGCCAGCACCCCAGCTGGAACGTCCTCTTCAGCTAGTATAAGGCATTGCACGGGGCTATGGACATGGCTGCAGTCTAGGCAGGAAAGTTAGATAGAAATTAACATACAGTCAGAGAGGGACTGTGCTCTCAGGAAGTCAGCAAAATCTGAACACATCAGATTTGTGGTTAGAGGCACATCTGAAGTCCAGGCCTCGAGATAAAGACGCAGTGGCCGGGCCTGCATGCCTCCCTAAGGGATAAACAATAATTTTGAGATTATACTCTAATTAGCACCACCTGGTCCAGTAAGTACAGATAGGCATCAGTGGCCCAGGTGGGTGACCAGAGCATCCGGACCTATCTCTTGCTACAAATGCGTTTGTTCTTGCCATGCACCCTTGCTATGTGCCCCATTTCCCTACTGGATCAGTATCAGCTAAGTGGCTAGATATACTTGTAATCCTATAGATAGGCAGCAGTTCGACCTACACTGGACCACGTTGTGATTGTGTTGTATAAATTACCCCTAACCAAGGGCCTCAGTGGCCACCCATTTTGGGGGATGCCTCCTGTCTCTCAGAAGCAACCTCTCAAGAAACTTTTCCTACTCCTAACCTCTGCTGTCCCTTGGAATTCATTCTCCAATTTCAGGGGACACGAGCTCAGCACATACGACATCTAGCAGATTGGAAGTTGTATTTCTCCTACATCAGCTCTGTGATGGAGCCCTTATCTAGTATATATCAGGCCCTGTGTTGGATCCCCAGCCCCACCCCAAATAATCAAGTCATTAAGTAAATGACATTGCAGATTTTATTTTACTTGGGATTTCTATTTTTTTTTCGTACCAGGACTCGAACTCAGGACCTTGCGCTTGCCAAGCAGGCACTTGTGCCACTGAGCTATATCCCCAGTCCTACTGGGTATTCTTGCTAACTTGTGGAAAATTCTCATTTTACCTGAAAGTGTTCTACATATTTAAGCAAATGCACAGTGCTGCTTCTGAGAAATCCCTCTCGGTGCCGAAAGACTTGCTGGTAGGCCTCATCTGGGTAACTCGCGCATCTCCTGGTTTCTGTCTTCCTCCAAAGACCCACGCACTGGTGTGGCTGCGATACCACCTGTAGCTGGGGGTGTGCGCTCAGTATGTGTGCAGTCCGGGGTGCAATCCCAGTCCCTCCCCAGGTCACTGTTGAAGCAGTAACTAAATACTTCTTTATGACTGGCATATTTTCAGGAAAAAGCTGCTTCTCTGTATAAGCAAAGCTTTATGTTGAGAAATCAAATGTGCAGGGAGCCATGTCGTGTTTTGCTTGCACTCTTTCAGAAAATCTAGTGCAGCAAACTCCCAAAGACCTGCAGATCTAACCCCACACTGTAGATCTGGAGTTCATCTTTTGCAGATGATAAAGACTGGACAGTTTTCCCCTTAGTATCCGAGGAAGGATGCTGGCAAGAGAAGGTTAGTGGTGAAGGTATTTTCAGGGAGGCTCTGGCTTTATCGAAACGATTTGCTCAAGGTCAAAGAACCAAGCTAGGAGCAGACCTTGGCAGTAACCATTGAACAAGCTTAGGCCTCTGTAGCCCTCAAATACGGCCAGAACTCAGGATTTTGTTGTATTTTTTTTTCCTTCTAGATTTCAGAAGAGAGCCCTAGAAGCACATACTGACTTGTTCCTACAGACGGACAGAAGGGGAAGTCACCATAAGCCTGTGTCAGCAGCTGCCGCTAAAGAGAGGACCAGCCTTTGTGCTAAAACGCCTCCAAACTTGAAGAAAGACACTTTTTGCTAAGAAGTTAGTTGGCATAGTTATCTCGATTCCTCTGTGTGTTGGGGTGTACATGAAGAATACAACTCTACCACCCCCATCACTCGGAATAAAGATCTCTCAGCAATCCGCTGGGGGAATCCAAGCTTGTTTTATGTATTTCTAACTTGCTTGTAAACAGCCCACTTGTTCCTTCCTTGTCCCCCCCACCCCCCTGGTACCAGGAATCGAACTCACGACCTTGCGCTTGCCAGGCAGGCGCTGTGCCTCTGAGCTAAATCCCCATCCCCATCCTTCCTTGAAATGCACAGGAAATGCCTGTAGCTTTGGCAATCAACTTCCCTTCTTTTTCCACACTCCTGGTCCCAAAGCGTGTACTGACCATGTGAAAGCCTTTACCCATCTTCTCTCTTCGCTCTCGTAAACACTCGTGGCCACATTTTGTATAGACTAAAAACAGTTCCATTTTTAATCAGTTGGCTTAGAAGCAGCATATGTGACCTTTGTCAGATATCCTTCAATACCCAACTTCTTCTAAACTTCTATCGTGACTGTTTTGTGACCTCGTTTTTTGAGACAAGGTCTTGCTATGTAGTCCAGGCTGATCTTGAAATCATTACGTAGCTTAGGCTGGCCTTGAACTGGTGGTGATCCTCTTGCCTCATCCTCTCAAATGCTGGTATTATAGGAAGAAAAGTTAGACAGAAATAAGTATAAGGTACAGTCAGAGAGGGACTGGGTTTTCAAGGAAATCAGCAGAAAAAATAGACATCAGAATTGTGGTTGGCACATCTGAAGGAGTCCAGGCCTCAAAATAAAGATGCATTGGGATATGGTGGTGCACACCTGCAATCCCAGCACTTGGGAGGCTGAGGCAGGAGGATCGATGTGAGTTCAAGGCCAGCCTGAACTGCAGAGTGAGACCCTGTCTCAGAAAGACCAAAAAAAAAAAAAAAAAAAAAAAAAAAAAAAAAAAAGTGATGCAATCTCCTGAAGGGATAAATAATAATTTTGAGATTATACTGTAATCAGCACATCTGGTCCAGTAAGTCCAGATAGGCATCAGTGGCCCAGGTGGGTGACCAGAGCATCCGGACCTATCTCTTGCTACAAATGCGTTTGTTCTTGCCATGCACCCTTGCTATGTGCCTCATTTCCCTACTGGATCAGTATCAGCTAAGTGGCTAGATATACTTGTAATCCTGTAGGTTGATGGCAGTGTCATCCACGTTGTACCCACACTGTGACAAAGGGCCTTGGTGGCCACCCCACTTGGGACCCCTCCTGAACATCCAGTAGCCCTTCTTCTCTCCTCACCCCCAATAAAACTTTGCTAACATCTTCCTTTGGCATGTGGCTTTGTTCCTCAAGGCTGTGGGACTATGGACTGGGCACATCTCACCTCGAGCAGGTTGGGAGTGGTATTTCTCCTGTGTCTCTGGGATTAAGACCTGTTCCACAAAGCCATTCTTGTCATTGTGCACCAAGTCCGTGAATCAGGTTTCCTGCATCTGAACTCATTATCTGGACGCAGCGGTATGAGAACTGGGGGCAGGAGAAACAGCCTAAAAACCAAAGGGCGGGAAATTACAGCCAGGATTTAACTAACTTCCTTCCTTCCTTCTGTCCTTCCTTCCTTCTGTCCTTCCTTTCTTCTGTCCTTCCTTCCTTCCTTCCTTCCCTCCCTCCCTTCTCTCTCTTTTGAAGGGTGTTATGGTTTGTGTCTGTGTGTCCCCCCAAAGCCTCAGCGGCCATGGGGCAGGTTTTTACAGTTTGATGGATTACGGGTGTGAGAGCTGCACCTGCCCTGGGGTGGATAGTTTGCGTATGTAAGGGAGAGGAAGAGGCTGCTTGCAGCCATTCCTCCCTTTTGTGCTTGTTGCTTTGGCTGTGTTCTGCCGCCCTGAGCTGTAGCCCTCTGCCATGTGCCACTCTGCCTTGTAACCTGCCAAGTATGGACTAAAACCTCCACAAACTGTAAGCGAAATAAACCTTTCCTTCCTTAATTTTGGGCATCAGGTATTTTGTCCCAGCAATGAGAGAAAAGTAACCAAGACAAAGGGTCTTGCTAGCTAGTCCAGGCTGGCCTTGAACTCACTATGTAGCCCTGGCTGGTTCCAAACTGTGATCCTCCTGCCTCAGCTTCCCAAGTGCTGGGCTTACAGGGGTGCAACACCCTGCAGGGCCTACCCATATTGATTTGAGTGTCTACCATTGTTCTGGGCTCTAGTGAACAAAACAGACACAATTCTTCCCCTCCAGG
Organism: Chinchilla lanigera; assembly: GCF_000276665.1. NCBI lineage: Eukaryota > Metazoa > Chordata > Mammalia > Rodentia > Chinchillidae > Chinchilla > Chinchilla lanigera. The sequence continues at coordinate 7,548,060 of NW_004955485.1, read as the reverse complement.
AGCTTAAATTCTAGTGGGAGGAGACATAACCCCATGAATATTTTACAGAGAACATTAGTAAGTGATCCTGGCTTTGAAGAAACACAGAGCAGAGAGTGCAGGGAGCGGCGTCTGCACGTCTAGAATAGGGTGGCCTTCGAGCACAGCTGTGAGTGTGGGCTGTGTGGACTGCAGGGACAGAGCACAAGGCCGGCTCAAGGTTTCAGCGGGAATCCCTGGGAGCGACTGTGGACCGCAGAGGAAAGCCCAGGAGCGGCCAGGGGCGGGGCCGCCGCAGAGGGTCAGAGCTCCTAGGGGGTTGCAGGGCCTCGGCTGTTGTGTGAAGGAAGGGCAGGGCGGATTCAAACAAGGGAGTCGCGGGCCTGATTTAACAAGATCCCGGGCTGCCAGCCTGAAAAAGGGAGAAGCCATTAGAAGGGCCAGGAGTTCACATCGGAAATGTTTGATGTTTGCGACCGTGCAGGACAATGTGCTTACAGAGCACAGAGACATGCGGGACACGACTTCCCCCAGCGTTTAACTTGTGAGGAAAATGCTGTCGTGCGGCTACTCTGCCTTCCCTTCAGATGCAACTGGACCGAGCCCCAGGCTTCCCTTCTCCCGCGCCCCTGTGAGCCTAGCAGGATTTGCTCCGTGTCACGAAGAAGCACCTTTTCTAGGTAGAGGGGAGACCAGGGTGAGACAAGAGGCAGAATAAAGGTGGGGAAGGTCGTAGGGGATGGATCTGATCAAAATATACGCAAATACGAACATACCCCACATGGAAACCCAACATGATTAAAATTAATGTAAAACTAATAAAACATACCTAAAAAAAGAGGAATGAGGCTTTATGGGCCTGCTTCAGATGCTGATCTCCTCTTGTTGCCAGACTTACCTGGCTATCGGTTAGAAATACTAATTCTAACCAAGCTGTAATCCCAGCACTCGGGAGGCTGAGGCAGGAAGATCACTGCGAGTTTGAGGCCAACCTGGGCTATACAGTGAGTTCAAAGTTAGCCTGAACTACACCGCGAGACCCTCTCTAAAAAAAAAAAAAAAACAGCTGGGCGTGGTGGCACAGGCCTGTAATCCCAGCACACGGGAGGCTGAGGAGGAAGGATCGCTGTGCGTTCGAGGTCAGCCTGAACTACATAGTGAGACCCCCCGTCTCGGAAACAAACAAACAAAAAAACAACCCGCATCTGGCCTTTTCCATTTTGTGTCCAGGGGATGGAGCCCTGGGATCTACATAGCACTTTTAGCAAAACCACGCGGGCCTCCTCTGACGAGGAAGTTCGGGAGCCTGCCCACCTGCGAGTTTGCGGCCGACCCAGAAAGCGTCACTGGGCGCGGGGCCGGCAGATGGCGCCACGGGACCGCGAGCGCGGAGGCGACGGGCGGGAGGCTCGGGACGACGGGTCGGGCACCGGCCGGCTACCCCGCCGCACGAGGGTTGGTACTGGGCGCCCAGTCGGGGAGTGGAGGTTTCCTCCTAAGCCTGGGCGCACCGTAAGCCGTTCCCAGTAGGCTTCTCCGGGCTCCGTCCCACACGCGCAGAGGAGCCTCGCGCCGAGCCCGGCCGGGATCTACTACCCAGCCCCCTGGGAGCGCCGGGCTGCGGGTCGCTCCTTCCCATTGGCCGAGAGATACCCGGCCCCACCTCCTTCCAGTCGGTGCTCATTCTTGACTGGCTCTCGGGTCCCGGTTGGCCACGCCTCTCCCCTCGCAGATACACAAGAGTCACGCGCCTTTCAGCTGGAAACTTGGCGTGCTGAGGAGGACGCTGGTCCTCATCGCCCCGCCCATTCGCCTCGTCATTGGTCTGCGGTGCCTACACGACCACGCCCCCATCCCACCCCCCTGGCTGGGAAGGCGGGCGCCCTTTCGGGATTGGCTTGACGATCTGCCTGTCGCGGGAGCGGCGGGCGCTCGCCTACCCCCGTCCTCCCCCGCGAGTCTCTAGGCTCCTTCGCCCGCCCGGGCCCAGTCGGCGTCAGTCAGGGAGGCGGACGCTCCGTCGCCGTCTCGCCCCGGGGTCGGTGTTCGCGCCGCCGGGGGGAAGGATGCAGCCGCTGCCGGAGCAGCCGCCCCGTGATTGGCTGTGGAGCCTGTGAACCCGGAGTAAAGATGGCGGGCGGGCAGGCCGCCGCCGCTCTGCCCACTCGGAAGATGGCGGCGCGCCGCGGCCTCAT
>NW_004955485.1:7528476-7545294 GCF_000276665.1 Chinchilla lanigera | reverse complement strand
GGTGGCCGGGCTGCAGCCGCCCCCGTGGGCCGAGACCACCTGGATCTACCACGACGGCGAGGACACCAAGATGATCGTGGGAGAGGAGAAGAAGTTTCTGCTGCCCTTCTGGCTGCAGGTGATCTTCATCTCGCTGCTGCTGTGCCTGTCGGGCATGTTCAGCGGCCTCAACCTGGGGCTCATGGCCCTGGACCCGATGGAGCTGCGCATCGTGCAGAACTGCGGCACCGAGAAGGAGAAGAACTACGCCAAGCGCATCGAGCCGGTGCGCAGGCAGGGCAACTACCTGCTGTGCTCGCTGCTGCTGGGCAACGTGCTGGTCAACACCACGCTCACCATCCTGCTGGACGACATCGCCGGCTCCGGCCTCGTGGCCGTGGTGGTCTCCACCATCGGCATCGTCATCTTTGGGGAGATCGTCCCGCAGGCCATCTGCTCCCGCCACGGCCTGGCCGTGGGGGCGAACACCATCTTCCTCACCAAGTTCTTCATGATGATGACCTTCCCCGCGTCTTACCCGGTCAGCAAGCTGCTGGACTGCGTCCTGGGCCAGGAGATAGGCACAGTGTACAACCGCGAGAAGCTGCTGGAGATGCTCCGGGTCACCGATCCCTACAACGATCTGGTTAAGGAGGAGCTGAACATAATCCAAGGGGCGCTGGAGCTCCGCACCAAGACGGTGGAGGACGTGATGACTCCGCTCCGGGACTGCTTTATGATCACTGGCGAGGCCATCCTGGACTTCAACACCATGTCGGAAATCATGGAGAGCGGCTACACGCGCATTCCAGTGTTTGAGGGAGAGCGCTCCAACATCGTGGACCTGCTGTTTGTCAAGGACTTGGCCTTTGTGGATCCGGATGACTGTACTCCCTTAAAAACCATCACCAAGTTTTATAACCACCCCTTGCACTTCGTTTTCAATGACACCAAGTTGGACGCGATGCTGGAAGAGTTTAAGAAAGGTGGGGAATTTTGGTATCTTTCATTGGCTTGCTCTTTCTCTCTCCATCCTCCTTCCCTACTTGAATGCTCTGGCCCTCAGACCAACCCCCAAGGCAAGTTGGCCAGAATTTCTCCTCTCTTTTAATTGCAAAGTTGAAAGGGTGGCGTGGATTTGGGGATGGATTGAACTAGCAAACACTTCTAGGTTGTTTGAAAGTACAAGACTGCCATCGGTTCGTTTTCCCCGTGATCAAAAGCAGGCTTTATGATTTCTGTGCATAATAAGCCCTCAGCCCGTGGGGGGCCTCTGGTCTCCCGGGAGTCTGTTGCACTGGTTATGTGGGTTGTGAGTGGGTAGGCGAAAGTAGGGGCCGGCTGAGGCCGTGTCCTTTGGGTGACATGTGCTAATCGCAGGCACTTGGGTAACAGTGAAATAGCTCGTCTAAACCCAAGGCAATCCTTTCCCTGCTTAAACATCCGCACTGCTGTTTCAAAGATTGGAACTGCATTTTTCTAAGCTTCTGCTCCTGGTTGTCTGGTGACCTTTGGGGAGGGAAGATTGAGTCCTGCCTCTGAGGGTAGAGGGTGGGTGAGCCAAGTATCACCGAAACAATGCACTTATTTTGGTTTTGACTTGGCTCAGCTAGGGAAGAGGGCTCTGTGAAAACCAGTTAGTTACTCATGTAACTCGGAAAGTCTAGAGGTAAGCTCACTGTTTATGTGGCTGCGTGCCTCTAGCTGCGTGCCTCTAGCTGCGTGCCTCTAGCTTTCTTCACTATTTGTTTTTATTTGCCTGACAACGAATAAAATTTGCTAAAGTAAATGTGGTTTAGCAAAAGGCTGAAACCTTTGACAGTGGGATGGATTCCTTAATGATGACTTCTGTATTTCTTGACTCATTTTAGTTTAAAAGTGCTCTTTCTTTACCTTGATCACCTGATCATTAAGTAGAAGTGTGTCTTCACCTGCACCCACTGTTTCAGTGTTTAGTTAACAGGGAAGAAAACGAAGTGCAGACCTGATGTGCGTACGCAGCACATCATGCCTTGCGTTTTGATGTTGTTTTACCATGCCATGAATAGGTAAAAAGCAGTTTGTATTATTGTTACCGAAGTTCTGCTAGTTTTCAGTAAGTAGATAGTGCTATTTGACTCAGGCTTTTTTTTTTTTTTTTGGTGCTGGAATCGAACTCAGGACCTTGCGCTTGCCGGGGAGGCGCTGTACTGCTGAGCTGTATCCTGGCCCTGGTAGTGTTATTTGAAAACCAAGGCAGGCTGAGTTAATTGCTGTGATGCAAGTGCGTGTATTGAAATGTGTATGTAACCTTTTGTGACCTGATCATCCTCAAAATTAAGCTTTTTCAAGTAGAATTTTAGGGCCGGGCGTGGTGGCGCACGCCTGTAACCCTAGCACTCGGGAGGCGGAGGCTGGAGGATCACTGTGAGTTCAAGACCAGTGAGCTCAAGGCCAGCCTGAACTGCAGAGCGAGACCCAGTCTCAAAAAGAGGAAAAAAAAAAAACAAAAAAAAAACCAAAACACCAAAAAAAACAAACAGAACTTTAATCACTAACAGTGGTCTCTCCCCTGCAAAAGGTCAGGTACCTGGTGACCACTTCCTAGATGGGGTCAGCTAAACACACAGAATGTGTGCTTGTCCTCGTTCTGCTTTCCTGGCTGAATGGGTGTCCTCTCCAGAGCAGGACCACAGCGCAGTCATTTTCATATAAAAATAGAGCAGAATGTGCTCTGGAGCTTGGTAATTTGCATTTAAAAGTAGGAGATTCTTCTGGATGCTTAAGCAGTAAGAAAATGTCCATTCTGTCTGGTGACAAAGCCTCTTGTAAGAGTGTCATTATTTTTTTCTGTTGTTAATTAGAGCATCTAACCAAAGTCTTCTTCATTCTGTGGTAATGTCCATGATACAGGAGGATGCCCTGAAGTGCTTAAAAATACCTCGGAAATTCTATTGCTAAGTTTTCCAGTATTAATACAGATAATTTTTTATGAGTTCTCTTTAAATTCAGGATTTTCTCCATCAGTTTATAGATTATTGATAACACTAGTTTTTACTCCTTGCTGGAATCTTTTTTGGGGGAGAGTTGAGATAGGGTATTGCTATGAAGTTCAGGCTGGCCTTGAACTCATAGCGGTCCTCCTGCCTCAGCCTCCCTGAGTGCTGGGAGTATAGGTATGTGCCAGCCATGCCAGGAAGTATTAGTGAGTTCTGGGATTATAGCTGTGCCACCATGCCAGGCTCCCTTTCTTGGATCTTATCTGTGAAAACATTTTACCGGGTTCTTTTTCTTCTCCATCTTCTAGTTCCTTCTTTTCTTCTTCTTCTTCTTTTTTTTTAATAGAAATTGAATCAAATGTGGGAATTGAACCCAGTGTGTTAAATATGCTAGGCAAGCCCTCTACTGTGGAGCTGCATCCCATTTTGTAACTCAGTTATGACTTAATTTTAACACTCAACCTTCTGTTGTTTTTCTGTGTTGAGTAAGGGTGTATGGGATGATTTGAAGGTTTCCCTTTTTTCTTTCCTTTTGTGTTATTTCCATTTCACACAAAACCAAACCAAACAGACACTCCCAACAATATCAGCTGTAACTGACCCCAGACTGGTTAGATCATTAATCCAGATCTCCTTGAAAATTGTCCACCCTAATTAAGAAGATCTGAATTGAAGCTTGCCTGTGTAACGCTCTTGTGAATTAGTCTGAATTACTCTTTTCTAAAGAAGGAGAAATAGAAAGTCCTATAATGTGAAAAGAAAAGCTACCTTTGTAAAATATGTGTGAATGTCTTTATAATGGTTACAAGTTTTTTGCCTGGGTACCAGGAAACTATTAGCCTTACTTGAGGTTGGAAGATAGTAATCAAGCTAATTTTACAATATGATTGTGGAGATGATGATAATTGCACACCTACTTCCTCTGCCAGGTAGGATGAGTCACCTGGTTACCTTTACAGGAATCACCTTGTGAAATACTAGAATTGCTGAATGAAGCATTGTCTTCATTTTACAAATGAGGACAATGAGGCTTAGATTTAATGGTTTATTCACGGTCACGCAGTCGTTTCTCAATTTGGGGTTTTAACTCTGGTCTGGGTGATACCAACGCTTGCATTCTTTGTCGTTGTGCCCGCCAGGGGGGCCTGGAGATCCAACGCAGGGCCTTAGGCACCCTCGGCCATGGCTGTCCAAGAGAACCTGCTCTTCTAGCCACTGCTACCCTTGTCCCGTGAGCCTGGTTTTACTTTTCTGTTTTACTGAGTGTGAAGTTTGATCATTTGTCAAAGCATTGTCTCAGGGTCTCTTGGCCAGTAGACACATAAATGTGCTGTATTCAAGCATATAAACCTATGCTTCTGTGACATTGTGGATAGCAGTGGGTATCCCCATTTTTGCCATTGAAACAAATCGGTTTTTTTTTTGGGTGATTCAAATGTAAGTGCGAAGAATTGTGTTTACAGTGTTTGCACATCAGGCACCAGGGCTCATTTTGAGAATGTTTTACAGTGATCTTGTTCTGCACTTGTGCAGTTTCCGCCAAGCTGCTCTACAACTGTTTATCTAATAGCTAAATTATGTAATGATGTTTCACTTGGGTTCTTATCTCTTTGACTGCAAGGGTCACACAGTAATTTGTCAAACTCAGTTTTCTTATTTAATCTTGATTTAGGTATATTTTTGTGACTGCCACAGAAGAATTAGTTGCTGATAAGCATCCTTTACAGTCCTGCCCCTCCAAGCTCCGGGCAGTCTTTCTCTTTTTTCTTTTGTTACTCTTGTAGTTGCTAACAAGTCTGAGTAAGAACATAAAATTTGTAAGTCCCACTACAGGATTATGAGAATTTTAGGCCGCTACTTTTTTGTGCAGAAAGCTTGCTGGAGGCTCCTCTTTTATCTGACATAATCTTCCTTGCAAAAGAGTGTGGGCTCTTGTAACTACCTGGTTGTATACATGGAGGCCCCTTGGAAGAATTAGCAGTTATTGTTTCCGTGCTTTTGCATGAGCTGTGTAACAGTTGCATTCCAGTGTGCGGGCCCGCTGTTTACAGCTGCTGGAGACAGAGAGGCTTCTTTCTGGCTATTTGTTAGCTAGGAACAGGTACGATCATGAGATGCTGTTTAAAGCACAAGTGTAATGTACAGTTTCCAGTTTAGAGATTAGTCATACCATTCTCTAACTCAGTAAATCTCTCCATGTTAATATGCTGTAAGTTTAATATGAAGAACTTGTGCCTCACTAAATTTAGTGTTCCCGCTTGCTTAGAATAGAGGAGGATGTTTTGTTGGTATTACAGGCATGAAAGGTGTCCCAGGGAGTGGACCTATTTATTTTCATGATCTTGTATTGTGTGGGTACACGTGCAGTAAAATCCATTAAGCTATTATAATTTTGCATGCTTTTATTTATTTTTTTAAATTAAAACTTTTTTTGGTACTGGGAATTGAACTCACGACCTCACTTGTGCCAGGCAGGAGCTGTGCTGCTGAGCTATGTCCTCAGCCTGTGTTTTTAGAACATCATTTTGAAATAATCAGGTAGTATAGGATTCACGCCAGTGGACGCAGGCAGCTTGAGGCTCTTCTAGTTCAGTGTTTATCAGTGTTTTTACCAGATGAGAAGATTTACTTGGGTCACTTCTTTTTGTTTGTTTTGTTTTTTGTTTTTTATTTTGTCTTTTTGAGACAGGGTCTCGCTATGCAGTTCAGGCTGGCCTTTAGCTCACTTTGTTGCCCAGGCTGGTCTTGAACTCACAAGGATCCTCCTGCCTCAGCCTCTCGAGTGCTGGGATTATAGGCATGCGCCACCATGCCTGGCCTGTTGTTTTTTTTTTTTTTGAGACAGGATCTTGCGCTGTAGTTCAGGCCAGCCTTGAACTTACTATGTAGCACAAGCTGGCCTTGAACTTGTAGTGATCCTCCTGCCTCAGCCTCCCAAGTGCTGGGATTATAAGTGTGTGCCACCACACCTGGCTAGTTGTGTCACTTATGAGGAGTAAGGTCGTAGCCTCCCTCAGAGACCTCCTGCGCCACCTCACTGCCTAAGGGGCTTTGGAGTGCCATTGTTAACAGCTGGTCTGAGGTCATTCTATGGTTAGGTGAAACACTGGTGCAGTCAACCCTTGACTAAGGAAAGTAAACCGCTAGCAGGAGAGAAAATGAGGAAAGACTTGCTTGGGGCCATTTAGCACTTAACGTGGGCTGGACTAGAACCTGCATCTTTGGTTTCTGGATTGGGGTTCTTTCCCCTCCACCAGGCAGGCCTCCTCCCCGCAAGGTGAGCTGCATCACTGGGAAAACAGGCGGTCACATTTGTGGTTGGTTCTCGTCATGGGATTGTGATATTTCAGATACCTTGGGTCCAGCGTATTCCTTGACAGGCATTTTGCTGTGTGGAAAACAGGTCTGTGTGAGCTCATTTTACTTTCGCTTAATGATTGAGAGTTTTAGTCTGCTGTGGTCAGAATAGGAGGGTATTTTATAAAAGGAGCATTAGTATCTAGGCTACTCAAAGCCTCAAGTTAAATGCAAGGTATTTCTTTTAGTTGGCTTTAAAAGGGTTTTATTCTGCTGTGGGGATGTCCTCTCTCCTTAAAGAGCCACTCGCTCTGCGTGAGGAGGAGGTGGGGTGGGGACCGCCGGGAGAAGCCTGCTTGGCTCTGTTCATTTCTGCTCACGGAGCAGGTCTGCCTTTCCGTCCAGACGTCCGTGGGCCGGGGCGTAGCTGTGCGCTGCAGCAGCTGCCGGCGTGCGCAAGGCCCTGTCTGCCGGGGCTGTTGAAGCCTGGCTCCGTGTGCGGGTCCGACCCGCGTGTCCTTGCCCTCGGTTTTCTTGCCCTGTAAGCGAAGTTCTGATGAGCCATGTTGGCTTTTGGAGCGCGCGGGGCCAGGGGAGGCTGAGGCGCCCAGCAGCTGTGCCTTGTGGCATCTAGACAAAGCAGGAAAGGGCCGCGTTGGGCTTTTCCTCTGGGGCTCTGTGAGGGTTGCAGACCACCCCACGCTCTCACAGGCAGGGCCTCGGGGTATTTAAATTCTGAAATGTACCAAACTCTTGTGAGAAGCCGGTTATTTTAACGATCTAAACACAATAAAGTATCACTAGCCAGGTATCTCGATTACTTTTTTCTTCTGGCTGAGACACAATATCTGACACCCAGAATTAAGGAAGGAAAGGTTTATTTAGCTCACAGTGTGTGGAGGTTTCAGTCCATACTCAGCTGGCTCCAAGGCAGAGTGGCACATGGCAGGGGGCAACAGTTCATGGCGGCAGAAAACAGCACACAAAAAAAGAGCAAAATAGGAGGAGCCGCAAGAGCAGCCTCCCTCCCTCCCTTGTGTTGTGTGCGGGCTGCCCGTCCCAGGGCGGGTGAAGCACTCGTACCCACAATCCCGGCATGGGACCATGAGTCAATCAAAAACTCTAGCAGCCGCCCCGTGACTGCATGAGGCTTTGCAGGGACAGCCAGACACAAACCGTAACACCAGGAGAGTCCACAAAATGCACCGAGCCGACTCATAGTTTATGGTTTTGTTTGCTCTTGAGCTCTTTGAACTTTTAAGAACAAGTCTCTGGACTCAGTCGCTTGTCCTGTACTGACATAAAAGGGCATCGGATGCACATATGTGTGTTACACGCTGGTGGTGACTTCTGTTCTAATGAGATGTACCTGGGATATAAAGAGTATCTATTAAACACATAGAAAAGGATCACTGGAAATGAATATCATTTATTTGAGTATTTGTTCCTTAGAATACACGAACAAGGAGCCCCAAACCCTCCCAGACGGAAGAGGAGAGACAAGAAATTGTTTCTCTCTACAGCACATAAATTGGCAATCCTAGGATGTCTGCGTGGAGGGTAGTGGAGGTGGCAGGCTTTGGAATGGAGCAGCGAGCACGCTTCCTAGCTCGAAGGTTCGATTAGTTGTTGATAGACAGTAGGGGTGATAAAGCCTTCCCCTCTTTAGATTGTAAATACTGCTGTCATGCTGGTAAAATTGTTTCTTTTTTTTTTTTTTGTACTGGGGATGGAACCCAGGGCTTTCACAGAGAGCTAGATCCTCAACCATTTTGCATTTTTTGAGACAGTGTTTCTAAATCGTGAAGTTGCCCAATATGGGCTTGAATTTGTAATCTTCCTGCCTCAGCCTCCTCGGGTGCTGGGGTTACAGGAATGAGCCAGCACACTTGGCTGCATATCTTCACTCTTAAAGAGCCCTGCTGTTGGCCCCGGTGGGAATATTTCTTTTCAAACTCACCTGCTGTGGAGAGGACCCCTCCTGTTAATGGAAGGTTAAGAACGTGTGCTTCCTGGGTCTGCCTTGGAGAAGTAATTTATGCTGTCTGCACCTCAGGTGTTTTCATAGCGAAGTGGGGCTGTTTCCTGACTCATAGTATGTGTAGTGAGGATTCATGTGATAGTGAAGGTCAAAATGCTCTGTCAGTAACTGGTGTACCTGGTGCGGATTCACCTGTTTTTATTACAGTTATTTCTGTTTTTGGAATTTTGTTGGATCAGTGCGTGTGTGGTACGGTGCCCACATCCCTGTGTGGAGTCGGCACACGCACAGCACCCGCCGTCCTTCCTTTCTCGTCCTTCTCCCTCCCTCCATGCCGGGGTCCCCTTCCCCTCGAGAAGGACCCGTCTCCAGACTTCCTGTCATCCTTTATTCTGCTCTTTGTTTTCACTTTGCATTTCTCGCATCAGAGAAACCGCGCAGCATGTACACTCGTGCGTCTGATTTATTCCATTGAACACGGTGGTCTCGAGGTGCGCCCATTTTGCCACAAATGACCCAGGTTATCTTTCTTTATGCCAGAGTAGTGCTCTCCATGGCGCGTGAGTACCGCGTTTTCTTTACCGTTTATCTGCTGATGGACACACAGGCCGCTTCCAAGATGTAGCTGCTGTGAATTGTGCCGCTGTGACATGGCTGTGCATGGGTCGCTGTCACGTGATGTCTTTAACTCTCTCGGGAAGATCCCTAATAGGGGAATAGCTGGGTCAGATTTTCTGGTTTGCTTTTTGGAGAATCTCCACACTGATTTCCATAGTGGTTGTAAACAATTGTTCCTGTAAGTTCTTGGTTTTTGTTTTTATTTATGCTGCTATAACAAAATAACACAAAGTGAGTAATTTATAAACAGGAATTTATGTGACCTGCAGGGGAGCACACCTATAAGCTCAGCTACCTGGGAGGCTGAGGCAGGAGGAATGAAGTGTGAGGCCAGCCTGGGCAACTTAGTGAGACCTGGTCTCGAAATGTAAAGTAGAAAGGAGCTGAGATGTAGCCCAGTAGCAGAGCCCCCAGGAACGTAAACCTCTGTACTGCGGGGCAGGGTAGAGGGTGGGGAGAAAGGCGTTTATTTCTCCCTGCTCTGGAGGCTGGGAAGTCCAAGAACAAGGCACCAACAGGGCGGGAGAGTGGAGGGGTGAGCACAGGCCTTAGACTAGTTCCTTCTCGCCTGCTACGAGTCGCTAACCCATTCATGAGGGCGCCCTCAGGACTGCTGTTTTCCCCAAACCCTGCTCTGCGTGCACCCCTCCTCCTTGGGGATTACATCTCAGCGTGAGCCTCAGACAGGGTCACACAATGCTGCTGGCTGTGGGTGTCCCGAGATGCAGGTTGGGGATCAAGAGAGGTGTTTGGGTACCTGTGCGTGCAGTTGTCACAGATGCTGAAGTCTGAACAGCGGCTGAGTGTTGTGGGTTTTTTTCTTTTTACTGTGACGGAATTCTGTGCTGTTATTTTTCAAGCAGCTGTAGCTGTTGCAAGCAGTTTTGGCAAGTGGATACACGCATACGTGTGTACTAGAACAACAGCAATTTCCTACACGTTCCACCTTCCTCAGACTAAAAGTACCAAGTTTAAAATAATTACCTATAGTTTTTATAGATGACTGAAAAAGAAAACAAAGGTTCAAAAGCGTAAGCTTATGGGTTTGGAAGCCCTTAAATAACCAAAGTTTTAAAACAAAAGGAAGATCTCAGATTACTCTGATAAAATCTTTTAGCGTTGATTACATCAAAGGTGGAAGAATGATGATGTCTGCTCATAGCATCTGTGTGTTGCTTACAGCAGTATAAATCTGTAATACTTTTGGAAGGGAATTAGGAGTCCAAACTGTCCTACCTTTTAGTTTAGTAATTTTCCCCCCTGGAAATCTTTATTCATTTATTTAAGAGGAGAAAAGAGCTACACTGGTTTTTTTTTTTTTTTTTGGTACGGGGAATTGAACTCAGGACCTTGCACTTGCCAGGTGCGCACTTGTGCCGCTGAGCTGTATCCCTGGCCTTGGTCTTTTATTTTTTATGTATTTTTTTGTCTTTTTCTTTTCTTTTCTTTTCTTTTCTTTTTTTTTTTTTTTTTTGAGACAGGGTCTCACTATGCAATTCAGGCTGGCGTTGAGCTCATTTTGTAGCCCAGGCTGGTCTCGAACTCACAATGATCCTCTTGCCTCAGCCTGCCAAGTGCTGGTTTTTTATATTAAATATATATTTTGTTTGTTTGTTTTGTTCTGTTTTTTTTTTTTTCCCCCTGAGACAGGATCTCCCTATATAGTCTACGCTGGCCTCAAAGTCATGGCAATCCTCCAACCTCAGCCTCCTGAGTGCTGGGATTACAGGCATATGCTATCATGCTTGGCAGGTTTATATATATATATATATATGTATATATATGTATATATATGTATATATATGTATATATATTACAACATTATCTATAAATGGTGAAATAACACCTCAATAGGCTTTTGAGGGGGAAGAGTTAATAAAATTATAGATGTCACCTTATTGCAACCATTTAATTCTGATTTTTTTTTTGAGACAGCGTTTCACTGTGCAGTGCAGGCTGGCCCTGAACTAATTTTGTAGCCTAGCTTGGCCTGGAACTCACAGTGATCCTCCTGCCTCAGCCTCCCAAGAGCTAGGGTTATAGGCGTGTGTGACCATGTTGGGTCTAATTGTAATTTTTGAAGACCATATAGCAATAAGAGAAAATTTACACTGGTTATTTGCAGGAACTATGCACATGTATTTTTTTTTTTTTTTTTTTTCTGGTACCAGGAATCAAACTCATGACCTTGCATTTGCCAGGCAGGCACTGTGCCACTGAGCTAAATCCCCAGCCCCAAGATTTTCAAGATATTAAATTTTTTTTTTCCCCCGGTACTGCGAATTGAACTCATGACCTGGTGCTTGCCAGGCAGGCGCTGTGCCACTGCGCTAAATCCCCAGCCCTTGCACATGTAAAAATATACGTGTATACAGACTGGAGGGGGACATGGAAAGGGTGAAAATAGTTGATGGGCTTAGGTGGGTGGTCATAGCCTGTCTTCATAAAAAGCTGCTTGTTAGTTTTGTACAGTGGATACACCTGGAAAAATTCACACCTGCGAAGAACTGTGTAAAATTCTCTTTAAAGTATGATCCAGTGATTTTTAGTTGCGCCACCATTATTGCTGTTTACTTCCAGGGTGTTTTCATCACCCCCAAAAAGAAATTCTGCACCTGGAAGCAGTCACTGTTCTCTGCTTCCCATGGTCCTTGGCAACTGCAGATCTACTTCCTGTCTCTGTGAATGAGCCCCTCCTGGGGATGAGTGACGCGTGGCCATTGGTGACTGGCTTCCTTCTCTCAGTGTAACGTTTTCAAGTTCATCCGTGCTGTGGCGTGAATCAGTAGCTCATTCCTCTATGACCAAATACCCCATTTCATTTATCCACGCATCAGCCGACAAGCACTTAGGCTGTTTGACTTTCTTCTTGTGCATATTGCTGTTGTGAACATCGGTGCACATGTTTTTGCGTGGACGCGTGTTTTCGGTTCTCTTCGTGTATGTAGGAGTCAAATCGTTGTATCACCTAGTTCCAGTATCCTTAACTTCCTGAGAAATGCTAAACTGCTTTCCAAAGTGGTGGAAAATCTTGTACCATTTTATGAGTATGAAAAATACGGTTAATGTTTGAATTTTAAAAAATGTATTATAAGGGTTTGGGATATAGCTCAGTGGCACAGTGCCTGCCTGGCAAGGGTGAGGTCCTGAGTTCAATTTCCAGTATAAAAAAAAAATATTACAGTGAGAGACACATTGCCATTAATTCCCTTAAAATGTTCTTTCTTGCTGGGCATGGTGGCGCATGCCTGTAATCCCTGCACTTGGGAGGCTGAGGCAGGAGGATTGCTGTGAGTTCAATGCCAGCCTAAACTACATAGCAAGACCTGGTTTCAAAAATAAAAAGCTCCCTGCTGGGCATGGTGGCATACACCTGTAATCCCAGCACTTGAGAGGCTGAGGCAGGAAGATCGTTGTGAGTTCGAGGCCAGCCTGGGCTACAAAGTAAGTTCAAGGCCAGCCTGAACTGCATAGCAAGATCTTGTCTCAAAAAGACCAAAAATAAAAAAAAATAAAAAACTCCCTCTTGCTCTGAACACAAGCTCGTCACTGCTGGCCCGTTCTGAGGTGGTTCTGGAAGTCCTCTTTGTGAGTGTCTTTAGTTGCACTGTTGTGGCGCCCTGGATGTCCGGAACCAGTTCAAAACATTGATATCTGTGGTCATTGTGACTTTGGGGCAGAGCCAGAAGTTTCGTGGTGCCGATCCGTGAGTAAGATGGATGAGGACACGTGCTCACCATTCCCTGGGATGTCGCTTGGTGCAGCATCAACCGTACTTTTGATCACACCTCTAAAGACATTCGTGATAGATTGACAGAGCTGCTTCAGAAAAGGGCAAGGATGAGGGGGCGAGTGTGAGGGGAGGGGCTTTTGAGGGGGATTGATGGCAGTGTGTCTTTCACTGTGCCGCCTAGGTTCATGTAAGTACACGCTGTGATGTTCACGCGGTAACGCAATCCGCTACCTTTGTGGCTCTCAGAATATGTCCTTATTATCGGATAAGTTAGCTGTCATGTGGGTGTCTTTACTGAAATTTACTTTATTTATTTATTTATTGGTATTGGGAATTGAACTCAGGACCTTGCACTTGCCAGGCAGGCGCTGTGCCACTGAGCTATATCCCCAGCCCCCTACAATTTACTTTAAAACGACCCGAAATAAGATTGGGTGTGGTGGCACATGTTCATAATCCCAACACTCTGGGAGGCTGAGGCAGGAGAATTGCAAATTTAAGTCCCACCTGGACAATTAGCATGACCCTGTCTCAAAATAAAAAAATAAACAGGTGGGGATATAGCTCAGTGTGAAGGTCCTAGGTTCAGCCCCCAGTACGAAAAAAGAAAAAGACATAATGACAACAGATTTTCCTCCATTCCTTTATTAGCTAACTTACCAAGGAAATTAAGCGTTTTTAGAAGGAGAAACATGTTTGCTTTGTACATAAACAGCATGCTCGAAAGTAGCCCATGCAGATTACACAGGCAAACAGATGTATCACGCACTCAGTTCCTAGTTGTTTAATGTCTGGTTGCAGAGGGCTTGTGCGTGGCCACGGACTTCAGGCTGCGTGTCAGTGCCTCTCGGGAACAGGGAAGGGTGGCCGCGCCCCAGGAGGCTCAGGGAGCAGAATCGGGGCCTGGGAGCAAGCTGGAGAAAGAGCGTTAGCGGAGTTAAGCTGGCTTATCGCTCATTAGCTACATATCCAGCAAGTCAGCAGCTGCTGCTTTCTCCGTGACCTCTTACGGCCGCTCACACGCCAGGCCTTAGCGCGCACGTGAAGAGCGCTGCCTCTTCCCGCCTGGCAGCAGGCGCTCTGGGTTTCAGCCGCCGCCTGGAGGTTTGCGGCCCCAGCCCGCTGGAATGTTGAGGATGTTGGGGGGTCAGTAGCCTCGCCTCGCGGCCACAGGCAAATGCCAGCATTTCTGGCAGAGCGCTGTCTCTGCGGATCACCACCTATTTTTCCTTCCCTTTTTACTGCACGATTTCTTTAAAAATACCTAGTGACATCCTCTCCTTGCCCCTGGTGTCATCCTGCATGTGCTGCGGCGGCAGAGCAGACTCCCGCTCCTGGCTGCCGCCCTGGTCAGCTCCTGGCTCCTTTGCCGCCTTGGGTGCCAGGTGAAGACTCTCTGTTCTGCCATAGCCCTCACAGCATGGGAAGGCACAGTCTTGCTTCTCTGCTTTCTCCAGTTCTTTTTCTGCTTAGCCTTCTGATTTCTTCTCTATTCCTTCTTTTTGAGACAGGGTGTCACTATGTACTGTAGGCTGGCCTTGAACTTGCTTATGTACACCAGGCTGGCCTCGAACTCCCAGCAATCCTCCTGCCTCAGCCTCCCAACTGCTGGTGTTACAGCGTGGTGCTACCTCCTGCTTTATCAATCTTGATTTTTTTTTTTTGTCTGTTTGAGACAGGGTCTCGCTATGCAGTTCAAGCTAACCTTGAGCTCATTTTATAGCTTAGGCTGGTCTTGAACTTGCAACAAGCCTCCTGCCTCAGCTTCCCAAGTGCTGGAATTACAGGCGTGTGCCATCATGCCCGGCCTATCTTGATTCTTATACAGCCTCCACAGTGGCCTTCCTGATTTCTTCCATTACATCAAGCCTGCTTCTGCCTGGCTGCCCATCCCTGAACATTGCTTTGACTTACGAGCTGAGTACAGTACGACCCCGACTTAGGAACGCCTTCCCTTCGGGAGAACGGTCCTGAGTAGGCCTGGTTCGTGACTCAGCAGAGGGAGACTTGCGCAGTGCACCTGTGAAGGTTCGCGCTGCAGTGCTTGTGACTGGGGCCTTGCTGTGCCGCCTGTAGTTAAAGGAATGTGACAGCGTCTTTTAGCTGTCAGGGTGGTCGGAATGGAACAGAGGGACAGCCGTCCCGCCCTGCCTGCGAGGCGCGACTGTCCAGTGCTGCGTCCCTTGCTCTTCCCACTGCTCCTCCCACGCGCGCGCATGTCCGCCACCTGCCCTCTGGCCGCTCCTGAGCCTCCGTCCTCCCGCCGGGGCCTTGCCCTGTACTGCTGTGGAGAGGCTGACCGTGGCGTCCCCCATAGGGCTCCAGCACCCCCTGCAGCCCACACTTCCTTTCCTGGTCCCCCTCCAGCCCTGCGCTGTGCTCTGTCTTCTGCGTGTGTGCCTTTCATCTTTCTGTCGGGTCTCCCACCAGGAGTGGGCTCTGTGAGGACAGCGTAGGGCCCTGCGTCCTTTCCCGCTGTCCTCCTGGGGTGACAGCAGGGTCGGCACATGGGTGCTCGGTAGATGCTGAATGAAGTGCCTCTCCTGAGGGTGTGGTCAGAGACAAGTGCTCTTTTATAAAACCAGTGGTGATGGCAGGGTTTTCTTGCTTTTTTTAAACAGAGTCTCACTATGGAGCCCAGGCTGGCCTTGAACTCAGGCAGTCCTCCTGCTTCAGCCTCCCCAGGGTGAGGGTTGCAGGTGCGTACCACCACGCCCAGCAGATGGTGGTGTTAATTGGTGTAAGATTCTAGAAAGTGCTTCAGTGTATGTTTAAGAATCTGACATTTTTTGTATATTCTTTCTCTGGTAGGTCTGTTTCCAGAGGTCTGGTCTCAGAAATGCATCAGAAACTTAAAACACGGAGAAGTCTAAAATTTTAATTTAAAAATTGTAAAGTACAGATGACAGATTTACCATTGTAATCATTTTACGTGTTCAGTTCAGAAGTGTAAAGTGCTTTTTGCGTTGTTGTGCAGCCATTCTGGAACACATATCTACAAAACCGAATCTCTGCTCTCTAATCACCGCCTCTGCTGCTCCTATTCCCGCATCCCCTGACAGCCGCCGTTCTGCTTTCTGTGTCAGGACGTGACTGCTGGAGGACCCCCATGAGTAGTCTCACACAATATTTGTCTTTTTGTGATTGGTTTATTTCTTTTTTTTTCTTTTTGGTTTTTCTTGAGACAGGGTCTCACTATGCAGTTCAAACTGGTCTTGAGTTCACTTTGTAGCCCAGGCTGGTCTTGAACTCACAATGATCCTCCTGCCTCAGCATCCCGAGTGCTGGGATTACAGAGGTGCGCCACCATGCCCAGCTTGTGATTGGTTTATTTCATTTTGGATGGTATCCTCAAGGTTCATGTTATAGTATGGGCCAGAATTTCCTGCCTTTTTAAGCCTGAGTAATATTCCTTTGTATGTGTGTTCCACACTCACTTTGTCCATTTGCTCTGTCTCGGTACTGTGCTAACCGATTGCACCACTGGAGCTCCTGTCCGTTCACTCTGCAGTGGACACTGCAGTTGCCTCTGCCTTTGGCTGTTGTGAATAATGGTGCTGTGAACATGGGTACACAGATATTTGTCTGTCTGTGTTTTCAGTTCTTTTTCTTTTGTTTTCTTTGCAGTTCTGTTTTGAGGGTATACCCAGAAGTGGAATTGTTGGGTTATGTATACAGTAGCTTGACTCTTAATGTTTTGAGAAACTAAATATTTTTTCAAAAGATTATAAACTAGTCTAAGAGACCAGCATTGAAGGATGGTACAGCCAGTCTAGGTGTGTGCCTGTGATGCAGCTCCTTAGTGTTACACTCTCAACATCTTTAATAATATGGGGAAATGATTACTTTAAGTGAAAAGAGCAATATAATCTTAACTGTGTTTTAAAAGCTGGGTGACGAGATAGCTAAGATAATTGTACTACTAATTTCTATTGGTTTATTGAAAGGAACAGTTAATGTTTAATTGTTTGATCAGTCTTGCATACCTATATTTGGTAATCTGAGCAACTGCTTTGAAGATAACAATAAGTAATACAGCAACCATTGTTGATTTCCTATCATCTTGTTTTGAAATTCTGTATCATTTTAATAGTTTTTGTGTTGTTTTGTTTTTGTTAGTTTTTGTTCTTTTCTCTTTAAAATAAAAAAAAAAGCTGGACGTGGTGGCACAGGCCTGTAATCCTAGCACTCAGGAGACAGAGGCAGGAGGATCACTGTGAGTTTGAGGCCAG
>NW_004955485.1:7452694-7528376 GCF_000276665.1 Chinchilla lanigera | reverse complement strand
TCTCAAAAAACCAAAACCAAAACCAAAACCAAAAAAACCCACCAAAAAAACTGTATCAGCTAGGGTCTGGTGGCATACACCTGTAACTACTCAGTATGCTGAGTCAGGAGGATTGCTTGAGTCCAGGAGTTTGAGGTCATCCTGGGCAACATAGAGAGATCATAGTCATTTAAAAAAAAGAAAGAAAGAGAAAAAAAAAACTTACATAAAAACTGATGGGAAATATCTGAAGTGTTAATTAAAAAGTCAGATGATTTTTACGTGTCTTAGACTCATCTGTATCTTCTGTACTTAAATAGGCACTGTTTTATTTTCTAGAAGAAAGATACAAAAAGCTTTGAAGAATTCCCATTATTGACTATATGAAATCCAGACCCTTCCAGGGTGGCAGAGTTCTTTATACTCTGGCTATAATCCCCTTTTTTGTTCTTTTTTTTTTTTTTGAGATAAGGTCTTGCTATGTAGTCTCGGCTGGCCTTGAACTTACTGTGTATCCTAGGCTGGGCTGGAACTCATACTGACCCTCCTGCCTCAGCTTCCGAAGTACTGAGATTACAGGTGTGTGTCAGCGTGCCTGGCTTCTAATCCCTATTTTTTTATCTTTTGTCCAAAACCCCTAACCCCATAACTGCATGTCACATATGCACAATGTGTGTTCCTGCATATGTATGTGTCTTTGCTGCGTATGTCCCGGTGTCCGTGTGTCTGTGCTCTGCATGTAGTCAGAACACCTCTACTTGCGCTCATGTCCTACAGGACGCTTGGTGCTGCCTGTCAGAAAGTCTGCTCAGCCTCGTTAGAATCCCAGTTTCCCTGGAGACTGCTACTCCTGAATTTATACCACTTATCCTATGCTCTGCCATGAAAAGCTCAGATTTCTTAATTCTCCTTGGTCTTTAAATTGCTACTTCTGTAATTCTTACTGTGCCTGTCTGAAGTCTCTTGCTTTTTTCTGGCTCATTCTTACCTTCTCCCTTACAGCTTCATACATTTTGGAAAGTTTCCATCACAGAAAAGTTTACATACTGGTACAATGAGTTCTTGCATACCTTTTGTGTAGATTACAGTTGTTAGTATTTGGTCGCATTTCTCCTTTTCTGTACATATGTGTGTGTGTGTGTGTGTGTGTGTGCACAAACATAGGTATCTTTTTTCCCCTGAACTGTTGATCATTAGAAATACGTTGCAGACATCATGACACTACCCTAAATACGTCAGTGTGTCCCTTAAGTACGTGGATATTCTTTGGATTAAGGCCAGTGCTGCTGTGACAGTCAAGACATTTCACATCAGTTACAAATATGTCATCTGATATCTAATCCATACTTGTCATGTTTCTTTGATGTCCCTTTATTTAGAATGGTTCCTCTGCTTTTTTTTTCTTTCATGATATTGACGTTTTTGTTGGTATCCGGAGTTGAACTCAGGACCTCATGCTTGCCAGGCAGGCCCTGCGCCCTGAGCTAAATCCCCGGCCCTAGTATTGAAGTTTTTCGAGTCTAGGCTGGTTGTATAATGTTCCACAATCTGAATTTGTCTTATTTCCTTACAGTTAGAATCAGGGTTAGTTTTTTCTTTTTAGCAAGAATGCCACAATCTAAAACCCTCCCTTAATAATAAGTGAACGATACTGTTTGGAGATTGTGTACATATTCTGTGTGCCCTATAAACTGTGATCCGGTGGTTTTCCGTCCCACTCTTCCTTGAAAGAGTATCATTCTACAGAGTCTTCCTGGCCCGCCCTCGCCCAGAGCGGACTGTTTGTCTTCCAGTCGTGTGAGCAGGCGGTGATCGAGTGGGAAGACAGTAGTGAATGTAGTGCGTCTGTCACCAGACCATTTTGACCCTGTGGCCTGTGAGCGCTTTAGCACAGGGCAGGCCTGGGGCCTGACCTGTTGTGACGACTTCCATAAATACTGGGCATGAAATGCACGAGACGGTGTAGGAGGTGCAGAGCGAGGCTGCCTGTCCCAAGAGGAGCACCTTGAGGAGCACCGGGGAGAAGTCCCGAAGGCAGTTTGCAAGCAGAGAATGGGTTCCCCGTTGCTGCAGGGAATATTACGAAGTGCTTTAGCCATGAGAGGACAGAGGTGACTTTTGGGCACTCCTGAAAAAGGCCAAAGGGCCGGGGAGGGGACAGTACTGGGAAAGGCGCGGAGTCAGAGGGGTTGGTGGGGAGACTTGTGAGTAGGTGCTTCGGGTCTCAGGAGCCTTGTTCTGTGGAGAGTGTATGCACTGACTGTTCTTTGCGTATACTGATTGTTGTCCTAAGTCTTTCCCGTCTGCTTTTACGAATACCTAAAAGCGTTTAGTGATACTAAGTGAACATTTCTGTGACAGAAGTGCCTCTCACTGGGGCAGTTTCTATCATGGAAGACTTTTTTTGGCAGTGGAAATCGAGCTCAGAACCTCGCGCTTGCGGGCAGGTGCTGTCCTGCTGAGCTGTGTCCCGGCTCCAGGGAGGACTTTTAGGAGCACCTGTGGTCACTGCTGTACTCAATGTGGGGTTTCAGGGCGTGGCCTTTCCCTTGTGTGGCGCCTGGGCCGGGATCCCTTCCTCCTGTGTGGGGTAGGCTGAGCCTTCAGGGAAGCACGTTCATAACTGAACACCCACGAGCTGTTGCTGCTTCAGTTCTGAACCTTGGTGTTTTCTGTAGCCTGCAGGAGTTACTTAACTACTTTTCGTTTATACCCAGGAAGGACTTTCAGCACTTTGAGAAAAGCCCGGGAGCCATGGCATGGTGCTTCCTCTCCAGCCTGTTCCTTTGCACGTCGGAGAAATCTCAGCACGCTGGTGTAAGGTCAAACCTGGAGAGAAAGTGTTGTCTTCTGAGAGAATTAAACACCTGCCGTATTTCATAGATTAGCATCCATTTTTCTTGAAAATACAATTCTACATATGTACTTAGTAACTCATCAAGTGCTAGACCTTTTGCTCACAGTTAATGCTGGTGAGATGGGAAACGCAAGCCATGAGAAGATCTTTCTGGAAGAGGTGCTGTTTTCCACTCAGTGCTGCCGTCCTGGGGCAGCTTGTGGCGCCTCCCCCCGCTGCTCCGCGTCCTCTCGTCCCGTGTTTGGAAACTTCCTCCGGCACGTGTTCTAGTCATGCCCTCCTTTCATTGTGTTTGTAGTGCTTCATAGGTCTGTAATCCTTTTACGGTTTCCTGGGATTTAAAATCAGCCCATAAAGGGCTCCACTTTACATTTACGGGCCATTTCTCACATTGTTCCAAAGCTGTGAATGCGTTCAGCTAGGGCAAAGCTTTCGAGTTGAAGTGGCTTTGTTTCTGTGTCTTAGAACCGTGTCTTAGTTTGCTGGTGGCTTTTCATCATGATTTTAAATATTGCTGGGGGGATGAATATGGCCTGGGATATTCATAAAAGGAAGAGGAAAGGGAGAAACACAGAAAATGGAGAGATAACGATGTTGGTTTTGTAATCTGTCATGCTCTAATTTTTTTCTGTGTGATGGTGGAGACTGAACCCGGGTCTTCACAGCGAGCTGCGTCTCCACGCCCTTTTTGTTGAGACCGGGCCTCCTTAAGTTGGGCGGCTGGGCTCTAACGTGTGAGCTCGCCTCAGCTCTGCGCCCCACAGCCAGCTTGTCACTCCTTTGAAGCCTGCATTGTTTCTTGTCGTGGTCCCGTGTGCGCAGTGCGGTGAGGACAGGCGCAGCGCTGCAGGAGGAGCAGCGTCGCCCGAGAGAAGTGCAGGTGGGAGGTGAGCGGAGGAGGCTGCCTGGCGTCTGCTCCCTGACAGGAAATTTGGGTGCAGAGAGAGATTATTATAGGGAAGTGTGATACGGTGGGAGGGGGTAGTGACTCTGCATAGACCCGCAGGGAAACGAGTGTGGCTGTGATGCGGAGGGTGTGCGTGCGTGTCGGGGTGCCTGTGGGTGGCGGAGAGTGCAGCTGGGAAAGTGGGCAGCGCCTCGGTGGCTAAGCCAGGGCGGACCGTGCAGGGCGCTAGTTCCCGAGAGCAGGAACGGACCGGGAAGTATCAGGCTGAGCAAGTGCCGTGAGACTCGCTGCACCTGGCCGGGGCTCTGCCCCGTGTGCGGGAGCCTGCTGAGAGGACTGGGGGCGCAGAGCCTGGCGTCACCGGCGGGTGGGGACCGCGGGGCTTGTGGCTGCGCGGGGAGGATGGTGCGGGGAGCCGACTCGAAGATGCTGACAGGTCTGCCAGACCCTCTGGGCGATACCGAGGGAGGTAAGCTGTGGATGTTTCTGTGCACTTGACACACTCGGGCCGTTGGGCGTGGCATTAGCGAGACCTGAGGACTGGCAGTCTGGTCCACTTCGGGCATTCAGGCCACTGCTGTCTCTCCTTCCAGGAGCAGAAGCTTCGGTTTGGAGCACTCTTACGGAAACCTGCTGACTGCAGTGTCCCGCTGCTGTGCGTGGAAGCTCGATTTGGGCAGTTGACTCGCGGCCCTGCGTGTTGCACATGTATCGTTTTGATCACTAGCGCCTTCTGCTGAGGGGACCCATCCAAGCCAGCTGACTGAGAATAGGCCTGACGGTGCGGGTGCAGTTCACCAGTCCGCTGATCATTTTGGTTTATTGAGCCCGTACTGCATTGTTTTAGTTACAGAAAATGCGTAAAACATGAGCACTGCAGAACTTACCTTCTAGTTGAGGATAGCTTCAAATATATGAGTTCCGTGGGCATGGTGGTGCACGCCTGTCATCTGGCACTTGGGAAGCAGAGGTGGGAGGATCACCATGAGTTCGAGGCCAACCTGGGCTACTTAGTGAGTTCAAAACTAGCCAGAACTGCATAGTGAGACTATACCTCAAAAAACCAAAAAATGCCAGGCGTGGTGGCACATGCCTGTAATCCCAGCACTCAGGAGGCTGAGGCAGGAGGATCGTTGCAAGGTCAAGGCCAGCCTGGGCTACAAAGTGAGCTCATGGCCAGCCTGAACTGCATAGTGAGACTCTGTCTCAAAAAGACCAAAAAAAAAAAAAAAAAAGAGTTCTGTATGGTCACTGCCCTGGGGAGATACATGCAAGATGCTTTGGGAGCCCCAGCCAAGGGCCTTGGCCTGAGAGTTGCTTTCAGGTGGACGGTGATCATTTCAGTCATTATGTGGTAATCTTTCTTGAAACAGAAAAGACTATCGGTATTGTCAGGCAAAAATGTGTAGAAAGTACTAGTTGGTTAATTTGGTATGGGAAAAATGCTAAGGTGAAACACCAAGGTAAAAATTAAAGACTTACAAGGCTGGAGGTTCAGGTCAGCGAAGAGCTTCGCTGATGAATCGCCTGAAGCACTGCCTCATGAAATAGTGCAAGGAGCAGTGTCTCCGTGTGTTATGACTGAGCGCCTGCTCTCAATAACGCCGTGTAGTTGCTTTGTAGTATAGTATTTATATTTCATCAGCCGCTGTTTTCCTTTCAAAGTGATCTGGGAGAAGTAGCTGTAATTTGAAGGAGATAATTTTCTGTTTTCCAGGTTACTGATTATAAAGCAAGGATTTCAAGGTACAAGTCACTTTTATCAGTAATTTGTTCTATGGAAACTCTAATAGAACACACTGTAAGTGACGCACACGCAGACATTGCTTCCTCTTCTGCAGTCTGTGCCCTCCTTGGGGCAGTGGAGGTTCTTTCTTCTGAGCTGTGTCGTGCTGTTGGCCTGAGTGTGCCTGCCTGCTTTTCACGAGGACTTGCCAAACTCAGCTTGGCTGTTTTGCTGTGTTTTGTGGTTATTTCTCTAAACTTTTTAGAAACCGATTTTAATGCACTTTATTTATTTGTGCATTTTGGTTTTTTTGGACGGGACTCGAACTCAGGACCTTGTACTTGCCAGGCGGGTGCTCGTGCTGCTCAGCTGTATCCCCAGCCCCTTTTTAATGCACTTTAAAAATGTTCAATTAGTATTCTTTTAAATAAGCTTTTGGGGTCATGGATGTAGTTCAGCAGCCCAGCGCCTGCCTGGCAAGCACAAGGCCCCGAGTTCAATTCCTGGTACCAAAAAAAAGCTTGTTAGAAAGCTGGGTGTGGTGGTGTACACCTGTAATCCCAGCACTTTGGAGGCTGAGACAGGAGGATCATCACAAGTTTGAGGCCAGCCTGGGCTACATATGAGTTCAAAGCCAGCCTGAACTGCAGAGTGAGACCCTGTCTCAAAAAAGCTTGTTGGAGGTCAGTGGAGCAGCGCCAGTGAGCACTGGCGAGCACTGGTGCTGGCTTTCCCGAGGAACTTGGTATCTAGGACAACTGGTGTTTGTGTCCTCTGGCAGAAGCCCTGTCTGTGGATGTGTTATATAGCTGATATATATATATATATATATAGTGTCATATATATATATATATGGTGTCATATATATTCTGATCTATCTGTCTATCTACCTATCTATCTGCATCTACCTACCCACCTACCTATTTATCTGGATGTGGTGTCAAATGCTGTAATCCCAGCTACTCAGGAGGCTGAGGTAGGAGGATTGAAAGTTCAAGGTTCACCTAGACCATTTAGTTAGACCCTGTCTCAGTGGGGATGTAGTTCAGTGGTAGGGTGCCTAGCATGCATCAGGCCCTGGGTTCAGTCTCTTGTACTGCCAAAAAACAAATTATGTGCACACACGCAGACACAGACACAGATGCACAGACAGATCAGTGTAACCAAAACTCAGGTGTAGTCCTGCTTCCCTGTGCTTCTGGGCTGGAAACACATGGATGTGCTGATAGGCCGGCAGCGCCTCTCTGTATGTTGGTGGTGTCATTGTAAAGCCAGTGGTGTGTTACAAGGAAACAATTGGAACCGACCGTGCCAAGTAAAGCAGTATTTCCTACTGCTGAGTGCAAAGGAGAAAGTGAAATTTTGGTATGTGTTCATTTATCTATTCTCTTGAGTCCGTTTACTGAACTTTAGAATGTCAGCATCTCACTCATCTGCTATATTATGGCACTTTCTAGACCATGACTTGAGATTTCTCAGTGAAGAATTATGGGACATAAAATGCTAAAGATAAAAGATGCTGATTTTAGGTTTTTATTTAAATTGTTACTTAAGCCGCCCTGGTGGTGCACACTTGTAATCCCAGCCCTGCGGAGGCTGAGGCAAGAGAATCGTGAGTTCAAGGCCAGCCTGAACTATGTAGTGAGACCCTGTCTCAAAAAAGCCAAAAGACCAAAAAACAAAAACAAAAAAATAAATAGTTACTTAAAATTTGTAATCTTGTGAAAGGGAAGAGTTTAGAAAATAATAACTGTATCTCCATTGATTGAGTTTTCACTCTGCGCCAGGTACTATGCTATTTAACTTTACCTGTTAGCAACCCTAAGAAGTAGTTATTATTAGTCCTAATGTGTAAGTTAGAGAACCTGAAGCTCAGAAAGATTGACTGTTAATCCAAACATGTCAGATTCATTGGGTTAAGACATGCCTAGCAGATCAGTGGAGCATGGTCTTGGCCATGCCTGTGTGGGTCATGGAGGTGTGACCTCAGATGCTGTGTGTGATCCCTTGCACACTCCTCTCTGGTACTGGTCCTCTGCCCTGCTTCCTTGCTGCACTGAACTAAGTGGCTATGCTTCACCATAGCCTTCAACCATGAGGTTTCTGCATGGGAGCCAGCAAGCAAACCATGGACTGGCTTCCTTGTAACTGTGAGCCAGATTGAACCTCTCCTTTGAGTTGTGAACGTTGGGTATTGTGTCTCAGTCACAATGAAGCTGGCTGATACAGAAAACTGGTGCTGGCAATGCGGTCATTGCTAGGACTGTACCTGACCATGCGGTGCAGAAGCCTTTGGAACAGGTTTGCAGGAAGAGTTTGGAAAGGTTTGGAGGTGCTGGCTAGAGAAGCCCTGAATCATCAAGATACTACCCAAGCTCAAGAGGGTAAAAGTGTCGACTTTCCACTTGCGAAGAGGGTTCTTGGGACCCTGCTCAAGAAGAACCTCTTAGGGAATAGGTTTCCTGGGCTTCATTTCACTGTGCTCAGCCATCCAGGAACTCAGAAGCTACTGTAGCCGTGATCCAAGGGGGCCTGGCTGCTGCTTCTGTGGACCACTGACCTTGGTGTTGTCTGCGTGGTGCTGGTTTTACTGGCGTGCAGAATGGAAGAGTTGTGGGTCAGTGAGGCTTTCATCCAAATTTCAAAGGAGGGCCAGACAAGGAGCCTCTGAAGAGGCAGTGCATGAAGCTATAGGAAGGAAGCCAGAGTTGGGAGTAGAGAGCCCAGGAAGTTGGAGAGGCCCAGAGCATGGAACATCTGCAGAGGGAGCTACAGGCTGTGAGCAGAACCAGCCCAGGACAGATGACTTGTGGGTTGCAACACACAACTGTGTGGGGCCAGCTGTGCCATTTGGAACTCACATTTTACCACTGCATGGATATAGATGCACAGGATTGAATGAGTGCCCTGCTGTGTTATTTTTATCCTTCTTTACTCTCCTTTTTGATGGGAATGTTTACCTAGGGCCATTATATCCTGAGATTATGTAAATCATTTTTGACCCTTGTAGAGGTTCACAGCTAAGAGTTGGCGTTGAATCTCAGAAAAGACTTGGACT
Organism: Chinchilla lanigera; assembly: GCF_000276665.1. NCBI lineage: Eukaryota > Metazoa > Chordata > Mammalia > Rodentia > Chinchillidae > Chinchilla > Chinchilla lanigera. Next base: position 7,519,849 of record NW_004955485.1, on the reverse strand, counting down.
TCAACTTTTGAAAAATGCTGGAACTGTTGAGACTTTGGAAGAAGGGCTTACTGAATTTCTGCGTGTATGTGGGATAGGTGCATTAGGTTAGGGGATTGCGAGCTTGTTCTTGTCTTAATGTCGGGATTAAGTGTGGTTTAAGGCCATGTGTGTGGGTGTGCATTTGAAAGGGGTGAATTGGGACTGTGAGTCCTGATACCTTAACTTCATGGGATGGGTGAAGCCCGCCCTGGGTGTAACTTCAGTCCCTGGGCTGCTCCCTCCTGGCACTGCTCCCCTGCTCGGCTTCCCTGCTGCCCTAGGCTGAGCCACGCTACCCACCACACGCTGCGACCTTCCTGCCTCGGAGCCGTCGACAGACTGAGCTCCTCGAAACCGTGTGCTCCATGAGCCACTCCTGCAGGTTTCGAATGTCAGGTGTGTCAGCCGCAGGAGGCCCGCAGAGAGGCCACGTCACTTACACAGGATACTCAGTAAGGAGGGGGCAGAATGGGAACTGAATCTCAAAGATGCTGGATCGCTGTGCTGTTCTGTAGGTAAAATTAAAGTCATATGTAGTACATTTTGGGTACGTTTATAAATCAGTTAATGTATGAGACAGTGAGGGTCCTGATGTCAATTAACCTCTCACGTCTCCTGTTCCATTTTGCAGAGGTGTTTGGGGGTCTGCTGTGTGTCGTGCGTGGTGCTGCTAGGCTGATGTGGACCATGCAGAGATGGGAGTCTTTTTTTTTTTTTTTTGAGGTAGGATCTTGCTCGGTAGCCCAGGCTGGCTTCAAACGTGCAGGGATCTCCCTGCCTCAGCCTCCTGAGTGCCAGGATTACAGGTGTTTGCCACCATGCCTGCAGAGAGGACGCAGTCTTGCACCTGCCTGGTGCAGGCATCTGCAGCTGTGTTTTAATTAGCAGAGCGAAGGAAACCATAGTAGTTACTGTGTCAGCTGGAACTTAGAAAGAATGTTGCTAAGAACTACTTGGGGCGTGGTGTGGGGACTTCAAGGGGGAGGCGTCTTCTTTATAGGCTCTTGGGTAAGGTTTCTGCTGGTAGCGAGAGGGGTAGGCGAGGCTGTTACCGCCTGAGGGATGCCTGCACAAAGCCCCGGGGGAACGAGTGGTGGGAGGTGGGGCCGGGCAGGTGACCTGTCCAGAAGGGAAAGACTTCGAGTGCTAGAATAAGTAACTGGACCTGTGTGGATGAGGCAGTTCTTTTCCCATTAATACTTACCAATCATCTATTATCTTCAGTCACTATTTTTGTATTTGGAAATCAATAAACCATTGTTTTGAGAGTTATATGGCTTTGCTTCTCACCAAGGACAGCTCTTTTAATAGACTTTGTTGTTAGGACTCCCTCACATCTGAGGGCTTGACTTTGTCCTTGGAATGAAGCACAGACAGAAGAAAACCATCTTTTTGAGACAAAGATTTCTTAATTTAATTTGATACAGTTTGAGGTGCCACATGGAAATCAGTGTGGCGTTTTGAACTATGTTAAGACTGGTAGACTGCATATTTGGTATTAGAGTTTGAATATCCCTTATCCGAAATGCTTGGGACCAGAAATATTTCTGATTTTGTTTTTTTTTTCAGATTTTGAAATATGTGCATTGACTTTACTGATTGAACATCCCTAACCCTCCAAAACCTGAAGCTTTTTGAGCAATATGTCAGCTCTGAAGTTGCTCTGGGAGAGAAACTGGAAGTCCATCCCAACAAAGATATTTCATTTAGAACTTGGTGGATACTTTGAATGTTGAGCGCTGTATTGCTCTTGTAGTTTTGCGTACCGTTGTGACTGGCGCACACTTTGCAGATCATGACTAAAAGGTTATGGAAAGGATAGTAATTAAAGTCTTGTGAAATCTTTTGTTGTTGTTACATTAATGTTATTGCAATAAAACAAGCAACCAGTATTTAACTATTGAATTAATGCCATTTGTTTTTCATTATCTGTTTTCACCATGGAGATAAAACTTTTTACTTATCATTTATTTGTTTGTAACATAACTTATACTCCATAGTATTGTAATTTTTTTGTTTCCCTTTTAATGCTATGTCTTAAAATCAATATAATTTAATTAAATTATTTATTTTCTGATACTGGGGATTTAACGTGGAGACCTCACACTAAGCTGTATCCCCAGTCCTTTTTTAAAATTTTGAGATACGATCTTCCTAAGTCACTCAGTTGCCCAGGCTGGGTTTCGACTTGTGATCCTCTTGCCTCAGTGCCATAGGCAGGGACCACCATGTCTGGCTTTAAAGTCAGTGCTATTTTACTTTTTTTTTTTTGGTACCAGGAATCAAACTCAGGACCTTGCATTTGCCAGGCAGGCCCTGTGCCCTGAGGTATATCCCCAGCCCAAAGCTATTTTATTTTATTATTTATTCATTTATTTATTTTGTGCTGGGAACTGAACTCATAACCTCACACTTGCAAGGCAGGCCCTGTGCCACTGAGCTATATCCCCGGCCCCAATGCTATTTTAAATAGCTACAGAGAAATAATCCCCTCAGAGGGATCAGAGCAATCTCATCTCCCTGTTATACTTTCTCCAGCAAATAATGTGGCCTAAAATAGACACCACCATGCTGGTGTAATGTATCACTGAGTAATTTGATGCTTTTGTTTTAACAGGTACTTAACCCTTCACAGTGAGCCAAAGGCTGGGAATCTGAAACAAAGTTTTTTGTTTTATTTATTTATTGTCTTTTTGAGACAAAGTTTCACTGTACAGTTCAGGCTGGCCTTGAACTCACGTTGTAGCCCAGGTTGGCCCTATGATCCTCCTGCCTCAGCCTCCTGAATGCTGGGATTACAGGTATGTGCCACCATGCCCGGGCAAGAAGATTTACTTACGTGTAAAGACTTAATAAAATATTTTTGGCAATGCTGAGACTGTTTCTGTAGTAACTCACTTCAAGCATATCTGAAAAGAAATACATTTTTTGTTTTTTTGAGATTCACAGTATAGTCAGAAAGCTATTTAGAGTTCACATCACAAGCAAGTAAAACGGGTGCATATTTAGGTGTCAAGCCTGGTTTTGAATGTAAGGAAGAGATTACCACAGATGTAAGAACAGTGAGTAGGTTTCGTGGTAGGAAAGGGTGGTTGGTGTCTTTGTCCACAAACTGGGAAGATCGCAAGCCATAAAAATGGCTTATTTGCCTTATGATTGTGGAGCCCGGGAGGACCACGATCCAGAGGCTGCGTCTGGTGAGGGCCTTCGTGCTGCTTTACGGTCTGGTAGAGGGGCAGGCGAGCAGGCACCCACAAGGAGTGTGAAAATCAGGCCAAGCCGCACCCCTTCCTCAGGAATACTCCTGTGATCCGTAGTTCCCCCCTGCAGTCGTGACACTGACCCGTTTCTGAGACCAGAGCCCTCGTGACCGGACGAGCTTTCAAAGATCCCACCTCTTCATACTATTGCAATGGCGATTAAATTTCAACATGATCTGGAGGTATCGGCTGGTGGTTTCATAAATATTTGCTGTAAGATAAATCGTGAAACCTTACAAACTGGTTCCATACACCTGTCATGTAGCTCTCTTTCATTCTCCACTATTACAGCAAAATTCTTCATCTCTCTTTTTTTTCTTTTGTACCAGGGATCAAACTCGGACCCTGCTCTTCATGTCTTTTTTTGTGTGTGTGTCTTTTTGAGACAGGGTCTCACTATGCAGTTCAGGCTGGCCTTGAGCTCACTTTGTAGCCCAGGCTGGTCTCGAACTCGCAACAATCCTCCTGCCTCAGCCTCCTGAGTGCTGGAATTACAGACCTGCGCCACCACGCCCAGCTTTCTTCATGTCTTAACCAGACCTAGTTTCACTTTTTCTCTGGGCCTTTACACTTGGTTCACCTCCTGCTTGGAGAGCTCTTGCTCTAGTTCTTCTAAGAATTCATTTGTTGTGTGTGTTGTTGTTGTTCAGGCTGGCCTTGAACTCACTAAGTAGCCCAAGATGGCCTCAGACGGGTTGAGGTCCTCCTCCATCAGCTCCCGAGCACTGGGGTTACAGGCGTGCCCCTCGGGCTCTGGTCTGTTCTGTCTGTGGGTTCTGACCTCCAGGGTCCACTTTTCATTGAGACCTTGTAGCTCTGCCCCTTCTGTCCTGGCCTCCAGCCCCCAACCCCACCTGCTCCTTTCCAGTTTTAACTGCATATATTATCTGAATGTCTGCTTTACTGTGATGGTGTTGGTTACTCACCTCAAGGATAAATTCCATCCCAGGCAAGGTCCTTGTCAATCTTGTTTGGAACTGTGATGTCAGCCTAGTAGTGCATCTCTTAACATTCGCAAGGCGAGGCACAGTCCCTCAAGTGGCTGTGCTTAGTCTCTCATGGATGTTTATCCCAGGTAAGAACAGACCTGGAGCGTTATTTATGCTCACCTTCACGCTCTGCACATAAAGTTGTTTTAGCAGATACTAAGATACTAATGGAGCTAGCACTTAGTAAATTAAAACAAGAGTGAAATTTCAGAAACATTGCCTTTGGGTCAGACAAAATGCAGAAGGTGTCCTGGTGCCTTGAGGGAGAAGGCCCTGGCAGCAGCTCCACCACATTATGACTAAGAAATATATTTTTACAAAGGAAAAATTAAATGTTTTTATAAGCCAAGAAGCTACAGTCTTGAAGCTCTACATGGAGTATTTGACATGGTTTAAACTCTCAGGGTGGTTATTAATGAGGAAAAGGCCAGTGTCTCATTCAAAAGTGTCTAGTATAAAAGGGAAATTTACCTTGGTTTTGGCTACTGAAATTAATACACTATGGCCAGCTTAGCATTTGAGTTGTAAAAATTCAGTTATATTATACAAAACTGTTACTTTGAAGATACTGCTCTTTCTCTATAGTAATCTGAGAATAGCCAGGTGGGTCCTCTTATGGCACGCAGCAGCGGTGGTGAGCCTATGGCCCGCATGCCTCAGTGAGCTGTTTGTATCACTGACGCACTGGGATAGGATAAGGTTTTTTTGAGCCTGTTGAAAATTTTTTAGAATTGTCTAATCATGCTAATGAAAAACAATTCTGACATGAAATAAGGCATTTACATTTTTAAAAAAGAAGATAATGCCACCTTGGTAATAAGAGAAATGCAAATGGAAAAGCAAGATGCCAATTTTTGCCTAATTATCAAAACATATATCTGGGCATGGTGGCACACGCCTGTAATCCCAGCACTCGGGAGGCAGAGACAGGAGGATTGTTGTGGGTTCAAGACCAGCCTGGGCTACAAAGTGAGCTCAAGGCCAGTCTGAACTGCAAGGTGAGACCCTGTCTCAAAAAGACCAAAAAAGAAAAAAATTTTTTTTTTCTTTTTTTGGTCCTGGGAATCAAACTCAAAGCCTTATGCATGCCAGGCAAGCACTTTTATCACTGAGTTACATCCCTAGCCCTTCCCAAAAATATTCTTTTAATGGCAAATTAAATACTGATCTGGGTATGAAGTGATAGTGGAATTGACACTTCCTTTCTGCTAAACATTTTTATTGGGACTTTGGATAATAATTCTAAGTCATCTTTCTTGAGGATTTGGTCTAATTCAGGCACAGAGACAGTTAGCAAAGTACTAGTTATACTGGAAAAATATTAACAAAACCAGGTGTGGTAGTGCACATCTGTAATCTTAGCGCTTGGAAGGCTGAGGCAGGAGGATTGTCATGAGTTTGAGGCCAACCTAGACCATAGTGAGTTCAAGGTCAGCCTGATCTATATAGTGAGATCCTGTCTCCAAAAACAAAACAAAACAAAACAAAACAACCCCCTCTGAAAAATACTAAGAACAATTTAAATGCTCAATAAAGGGAGAATTAGTTGAATCAAGTTTGATGTTCCAAATGGAGAATTATCATATATCTGTTATAATGATGCTTCTAAAGCATCATCAGCTGGGGATGGTGGCACATGCCTGTAATCCCACAACTTAGGAGGCTGAGGCAGGAGGATGAATTTGAGGCCAGTGTGGGCTATATAGTGAGTTCAAGACCAGCCTACACTATATAGTGAGACCCTGTCTTCCCAAAAAACGGCATCACTAGTAACTTGGGAAAGTTTCACAGTGCCGGGTGCACTGTGTGTGAGTGTGTGTATATGAACACTCATACTGCACATATATATAGGTGTATATATCCAGTTTTAACAACTTTGTAATGTATTTGTATAGAACAATTTAAAAATCATTAAGAAACAAAATATTTTCAAATTTTTCCAAAATTTCTTCAATAACTTTTATTCTATGATCAGAAAGAAGTGAATAAATATTAGTATAAGCTCATGATTTTGAACAAATGGGCCTAAATATTTCACTGCAGTAGGCTAGAATTTTGCTGTGTGAATCATAACGCATTATACTTATGGAGAAGTGATTTTTTTGTTGTTGTTTTTGTTTGTTTGTTTGTTTTCCTGTATCGGGAATCGAACTCATGACCTTGCACTTGCCAGGCAGGCACTGTGCCGCTGAGCTAAATCCCCAGCCCTGGAGAAGTGATTTTGATAGCATTTAATATTTACCTAGATCTTGGAGCCTTTCATAAGAAATATTTCCCATAGGTAAATTTTTGCGTGTAGATGGGCAGTGTGAAGTCCTGAGAACTTGCACCTGCAGTCACCTGGCCAGTCAGTGTAGATGAACTCCAAACTTTGATGAGAACCTCAAGTCTGTGAAAACACTTCTGCGTTGCAGAATAGGTGATGTGAACAGGTACAATGGGAGAAACACTAAATAAGTAAGCAGTTTCTGAAGGGGAAACTGTTCAACACGGGGAAAAGAGGAACTCCTTGTCCTTGACTTCCCCCCGCGGCTCGCCCGGCCTTGGCCTCACCGAAGCGCGGTAACCTCGGATCCCGGCCCTGGGACTCGCTCCCAGCTAAGGTCCAGATAGCCGTCTAGTGGAAAGGAGGCGCTCAGAAAGACTTTCCCCCAGACACCCAATATCGTGTTTGTTCAGTTGGCTTGTCCAAACAATTGCTCTGTGTTTCCACCAGGGTAACATCAACTTAGCATGAAGATTAAAGCTGTTCTCCATCTGCTTTATCTGCCGTTCTTAATTAGAACCTGATGACAGAAATCAACTTTGATTCAGGCTCAGTGTTGCTGGAGAGTCTCACTATTATTGTAGACATTTTTTCTTTTTTTAATTAACCACGTTGATTCTGAGCATCTATATGGCAGAAGAGTGGGGGAAAAAAAGAGATGATGTTCTTCATTTAAACAGTTATCCAGCAAGCCCTGCGCTGGCTGCTGGGGGCATTTAGAGTTGCTTCAAGTCTGGTAGAGGAGCTAACGCGTGCACACAACGGTGTAAACACAAATATGAGGCGGAGAGCGCTCAAGGGGCAGGCACAGAGTGCTGGACTTCGGAGGAACAGCTATTTCTGGTCTTGGCATGGTGTCTTCTTGAGTTCTCTTTTAGAATGTAAACAAGTGGGCCGTTTACACGCTTTATTTTGCTTTAAGAGACAAGCAAAGAGGCAGATGTTTGTATGTAAATCCTTCAGATGATCAGTGGACTTCAGAGTCGCTTAATTGTTTTGTTTTGTTCCCTCTCTCCCTCCCTCCACAGTCTAGCTATGCAGTTCAGGCTGGTCTTGAGCTGTGTGCCTAGGCTGTCCTCAAACTCACTGCGATCCTCCTGCCTCAGCCTCCTGAGTGCTAGGGTTACAGGTGTGCACTACCATGCCCAGCTTTTTGTTTTCATTTTCCCCTGTTTTTTTGAGGGAGGGTCCATGTCATGATCCTGTTTCTCCCGAGTGCTGGGGTTAAGTGTGAACCGTCTCACCCAGCTTGTGTGTCAGCACAGTTACCGAGCCTAACCCCAAGGAGCTTGCAGTCTACCAATTTTGATGAAGTGTAATTAAAATTGCTTTTAGACATAGTTACCTGGGCCGTTTAGATTCGAGCAGTGGAGAAACTGACAGCGTGGTAGCGGATCTGGCGGCCTGTAAGGGGCGGAGTTCGTTCACTGGGCGCGCTCAGCCCGCAGGCAGGGTGGTGGGGTCGGAGCGGAAGGAGGGCTGGCTCTGCTGCTGGCCGGTTTTGAACTGTGTGAGTTGTACTTTGCCTTTCTGTCCCGCAGCCCTCCCCTCTTTAGAACACAGTTTCCGGGAGCGTCCGTGAGATAGGGCATGTCCCTGAGGCTCCCCCGTGCAGTGCTGCGCTCTGAGAACTGTGTGAGCCGTGAGCAGTGGGGCCTTTCGGGGGGTGTAGGCAGCAAGGGCTCCTCCGGGTGAGTGGGACCGAGACCTTTATGAAAGATGCTTTCCTCGGTGTTTGATGATTCAGAGACTGTGGCCTCAATGGGCCAAATGTGCTGCCCCCTTGGTCTTGGACTACGCAGCCTCCGGAACTCTGAGGAGTAAATTTCTGTTTGTTATAAATTCTCCAGTCTGCGGCATTCTGTTGCGGCAGCACGGACTAAGACCTGTGTCCCACCTGAGTGATTTGGAGGGGCAGCCACCAACCGTGAAAAATTAAAATGCTCTCAATAGTCTTTTTTTCTTTTTCCTTTCAGGGGAATCTTTTACTGTCAAAATGGGATGGCTTATATTTCATAAAATGTTTTTCTAGTCAGGCGAGGTGGCGCACACCTGTAATCCCAGCACTCGGGAGGCTGAGGCAGGAGGATCGCTGCAAGTTCGAGACCAGCCTGGGATACAAAGTGAGATCAAGGCCAGCTTGAACTACATAGTGAGACCCTGTCCCAAAAAGACAAAAAAGAACAAAGAAAAAAAGAAAAATGTGTTTCTTATGGGTGTCTTACTTATTTGGAAGTCTGAATTCAGAAGAAAAGTGGCAAATTACTTTTTTTCTGACTGTAGTTATGTGCCTCCTTTCAGGAATATAATCGGCTCAGACTAGTTTAATAGTTAATAGTTGCTATTTCCCTCAAAATTGAACTTATTAGAGTCTCAGTAACTACTATACCTCATGAAAGATTACCAGTGGTGCATTCTTTCTTTGTTTTTTTTTGTTTTTATTTTTTTTGTCATTTTGGAGACAGGGTCTCGCTACACAGTTCAGGCTGGTCTTGAGCTCACTATGTAACCCAGTCTGTCCTTGAACTTGCAATGATCCTCCTGCTTCAGCCTCCCAAATGCTGGGATTACAGTGTGCCGCCATGCCTGGCTCAGTGCTCGCTCTTGTAATCCAGGCATTGCAGGAGCCTGAGGCATGAGGGTTGCCAGTTCAAGCCCAGCCCGAATAATTTAGCAGGTTAGTAAGACCATGTCACAAAATAAAAAATTCGAGAAGGGTTAGGGATATAGCTCAGTGTGAGGCCTTGGCTGGTCTAGCCCCTGTCTGGGAGCAGGGGCTTTCAAACCTCCAGGGCCCAAGTCGAGCGCATCAGCTGTCTCACATGGAGCAGGGCCCAGGCGGGGCCTGGTGCAGTCTCGCGCCCCGGGTCCAGTTCCTTGGCACTTGAAACAGGAACCCTTTCCTTGGCTGTCCCTGGGTTTTTCCTTAGACCGCCCGGGTTGGTTTAAAGCATTACCAACTGCAGTAGCTATAATGGTAGCCTTTCTCTTTTGTCTCTCCTCTGGGTCCTGATGGTTGAACACAGAGAAAGGTCGTGTCCAGCGATCGGGCCGTGGGTGTCTGTGGCCCCGTCTAAGGTTTTGTTGCTTGTGCCGGGCGTCTGGGGCTGACTGACAGGTGAAGTGCTGCTTCTCTCTCCTCGGAAGACGGGCCTCGGTACACTTGCAGAAGGCTTGTGATACTCCGTTAGGAGACAGAGCAGGGTTTTCCTCTGTGTCCTGTTCAGGCCCCACCCACTTCCTCATAGGTAAGGCACCTTTTCGTCCGCACCCTAAGCGCGCAGGCACACGCAGCACCCTTTCCAGTGCGTGCTGAGTACTGTAGTTCCAGCTTGGCGCTGTGAAGGTCGGATACTTTTCCCGGGGTGGCTTCCCTTGCTTTTCAAAGCATATTGTTCATCGGCATAGTTCCTAAGCTCTTGTGGGAGTCTCTGTCTTTCATCCGAGGTACAGCAAATGGCCAGGGTGTATTGGGCAGCTCGCCATGATAAATCAAAAGCAAGGGTCCAAGTTTGGAGCCCATCTGCAGGCTTACCAGGGTCTTCTGACAGTTGGCCTCATTGGCCCTTGCACTGTTGCACATCTGCTACTGAAAAAGAAATCTGCGCCCCCTTCCACCCTGAGATGTCTTTCAGGGGTGGGGCGGGTTGTGAGCCACTGAGAGGCACCACTTCGGGTTCGACTGCGGGCCCTAAAGCTGTCTGTGTGGGCCCAGGGGAGCTCAGGGCTGCTGAGGAGGCTGCTGAGGGCGCTGCTGAGGGCGCGGGGGGATATGAGGCTCCTCTGGGGCGCTGGAGTCCCCTGGCCCCTTAGAGGGGATGGACCTGATTTATTGGTCTGAGGACGCTAAGGGGGAGGTCGAGGAGACCTTCTAGTGTGGTTATCCTCCCTAAATAGATTAATATGAACGAGATCCCTGAGAGACAGATGGGGATCTTAGCGCAGGGTCCTTCAGGGTATCTTTGTCTTCCTGGGCCTGCACTAAGAACCGTAGCTCCCTCTGACAAAGACGCACAAAGGCCTAAGCATAAGGCATCTCTCTGCACCTGTTACGGTCCCAGGGGAAAGGCTGTACCTGGAGAGTGCTCTCATCGTTTACAGTGCCGTCCGTTTGTCCATCCTTGGCCACCTCCCAGTTCATATGGAACCCAGGCCACATGGCAGTGGTAGATAGGCTGTCCTTGTTTTAAATCGTCAGGATCAGACCTGCCCCATTCATCAGGGGTACGGCCTGGTGGCGGAGTTGGTGGCATCTGTGTGTGACGAGATCCAACAAGCTCCTGTCTGGTTGTCTCGGGACCTACAGGGAGAAGGAGACGGCTGGGCCTGCACTGCTTCAGGTGGTGCCCACGCACAAGGAGGAGAGCTGAGGTCCGCAAGGCGCCCTGCGAGACTTCACACAACCTGGACAGACGTCTCTATCGGAAGCGCAGGGTGATGTAGGCATCATTTACCAAAGAAGATGTGTCCATGTTGGGACCCTTAGCTCCTTAGGACTGGGGCTGGGCCGTCTGTTGGCCTGCCTCGTCCAAACTCCCAGGAGGTGATGGCAGAACGCTCCCAAGCAGCGTCCTCTTAACCATGTCGTTGGAGCCCTGGATGGCCCAACGTGTGTTTATGCTAAGCCTCTTGATGGCCAGCCTGGTATTTCAGGTCTCTTGACGACTCTGCTTACCGGTGTGAAACCGTGTGGGGAAACATCTGCTACCGATGGGGAAGGTGCTGAGCGCAGGATGGCTGTCTCTGTACACTCACGGTGACTTTAGTTAGGGTTTTCGGGGGTAAAGGCTGTTCTGTTCTGGCACCAGGCACAGGTCTTTAGTTTATCTGTGCTTACACAGGGAAGCACAAAAGTCAGGCGGTGATGGCCACAGGCAGGCTCTTGGAGTGCTGAGGTGCTTGCTTTTGGCCAGAAGCCTTGGGCATTTAAAAACGGACGAGTGTATTTCCCTTGCTTTTGTGGGCCGCGTCTGCCCCGCCATATGCACACGCGTTTGCCCAGGCAGCCCTGGGTTCCAGTTTTAGCTTTGTCCCCAGAGGTTTCCTGAGTTTTTAAAGTGATAATGCACAGTGTTCCTTTCTGTGTGGGAAGAAAGAAAAAGGTTCTTCTGGTGTTCTCACAAGCCCAGACACTCTCCAGATTCAGAGGCTGAGCTTGTAAGGCCAGTTATTAAAAAAAGAAAAGACAAAGGAGATAGAGGGAAAACAAGGTGGCAGAGGCCAGTCATGCCCCCCCACATAAAAGTCACTCACAGTCATAAGAAGACAAGATGGCGGCTGGCCTTGTGGCAAGGCAGTGCGGCTGCCGGTCACACCGCGACTTAATGTCGTGGCACTCCTGACCAAACACACTGAGGAAAAGCCATTTACAAACTGGAGTAAGTGAAGGCCAGGCTAACGTAGCAAAATACACAGCAAACAAACACGTGGGCAACAAGGCATACCAGAGAGTGGATGCAAGTGGCTAGCAAGAAAACCAAAAGCCTACCTGTCCTTCCCCATCCCCACGGCCGGGCCAGGAAGCCCCTCCCTGCGGAGGGGGGAGAGTCCCCTGATTCCTGGCTTATGGGAGAGAGTAAGGGAAAGAAGGAGAGCAGAAAAAGCCTTGCAGAGAGAAACAGAAGTTGTGCCCAGCATGGGCCTTACGGTGGTCTTTGCTCTTGTGGCTGGCCACACCCAGATGTTATCTCCTGGCTGGCTCACCAAAATGTTCTCAGGTAGTTCCTTTTTTTTTTTTTTTTTTCCATTTTCCCAATTTCTTAGGAGAGTAAATAATTTTCAGAGATAACATAGCAAAACTGAAGTCCACCATTTGAGAGGTAAAGTTGCTAGGAGGTTCTAAGCTTCAGTGTCTGTTGTCTTTTCAGAGTGGTGGGTGCTGACACCTCTTACTTATTGATAAAGGCCTTTATCAGGCTGAGGGGCTTTATCTAATTGGATTTTTTAGTGAGATTTTTAGACATGATATTTTTTCTAGTGTGGGAATCTGAGGCTTTGGTCGAGGCATGGAGCCGTATTTTCTGGTGTCTCCTTGAGTTCTGCACTTGTTGACTTGCAGATTTCATATTCAGCTGTCAAAATTTGCTTGTGTCCAGTGTTGGAACGTGACTTGTGATTTCTGTACTTACCTGGTTAAATTGGAAATCCCTGGAAAGAATAGACTGAAATGTTTTCCAAAATACTGGACGGGATTTGGAGCTGGTCTGCTAGAGGGTGAGGCTAGGAGAGGAGGGTGTTACGAGTTTTACATTTCGGTTTTTGCCACTGTCTCTGGTACTGTTGCAGAGCGTCTTGTTTAGGTGGTGCCTCTTCCTTGTAGATTTTGTAAGTTAGCATTATCCATACTCACTGAGTGAGTCTATGTGAGGTGTAATGAAAAGTAAATGGATGAGGACCGTAGTCCTTTTTCTAAGAAATTCACTGTGGAATTAAGAGGTTAGGATAAAAGAGACAGAGATAAACGCGCTGGGCCCAAAGCTCCACACACCTTCAGGTGCAGTCTGTCACAGAGGGAGCTGGGATGGTGCACAGGGCCAGCTGTGCGTGGACCGAGGTGCTCACAGCCGCCCTCCCTAAGCGACTGAGCCAGGGCACGGAGTCACAGAAGTTCTGCGGGGTGCTGGGGGCAGAGCGCAGGCTCTTGGGTGCCCCTCCTGTTTTCAGAACAGCTCGATGGAGGTGTAATTTGCACATCGCAAAGTCCACCCATGTTAAGTGTGCAGTTAAATGACACCACGGCACATTTACAGAGTTATGCAACCGTTACCCCAGCGCAGTCGGGGAACTTCTGCTGTGTTCCTCGAAGTCCTCTCCTTGATTTATAGCCATTCCGTGCTGTCATGTCCCGCCCCAAGCACCCGCTGGTCTGCTATGTCTGTCGGTTTACCCCGTCTAGAAACTTCAGATAAACAGAATCGGAAGACATCCTTCCTGTCTGGCCCCTTTCAGCTGTTCTTGTGACTCAGCCGTGGCTCGCACATACCTGTAGTTTGTTCGCTTTGCCTGGGGAACCACGCTTTGTTTACCGGTGTGCTCGCGGATGGACGTTTGCACTGCTTCCAGGCTGGTATGAGTAATGCCCAAGGGGCATCTGCAGAAATGTTTATGTGGCTATATGGTTTCATTTCTCCTAGGAAGATCCTAGGAATGAAATTGCTTAGGTCCAATAGTAAGTATGTATTTGTCCTTTTTAGAAACTACCAAACCATTCTCCATAGCAGCTGCATCATTTCACAAACTAGGAGCATTTGAGTGGCCGGGTTTATCCTCTTCTTTGTCAGCACTTGGTATTGCCAGTCTCATAACACCCACGTCAGAGGTAGGGTAATGGTATCTTAGTGTGATTTTACTTAGTATTTCCCTAGTGATTAGGAATCCTGCCCACCCCTACCTTACCCCCTATTTGGTGCTGAGGGTTGACCCCAGGGGCTCACATATACTAAGCAGGAGCTCTTAATGAACCCCGCCCCTAGGAATGAGTCCCTTTTAATATTGTAAACTTTATGAGAAGTTTCAGAGAAAGCTCCTTTATAGCAAGGACGGTTGATACATGGTTCATTAGCTCTCTTTTTAAAGTTCTTGAAATAATTTTTGTATGGAACGAATCCAGAGAGTATTTTGTCATCAGCAACTGTTTGTTGACTTGCATTTACTTTTTCTTTTTGAGATCTGTAAAATTATCTTCTGCTACAAACTGTGAGGTGCCTGTGATCTGCCTGTTGCTTTTGTGTGCCACAGTGAGACAGACGGGCCACAAGAAGCTCCCGACTCCTGACTCATTCTTCCTGTCGGCTGGAGGGGGTGCCGTTCAGACAGTGCTGTCTGCCCCTCGCCCTGGCTCCCCTCTGGTCCCCTTGCATCCCGCTGGACCGGGGCGGTTTGCGTCAGTGTCCGCTCTGGCTCTCCACGGGTGTCCTGCCTGGTATTGCCGTGACTGTTAGACTTTGGAGAAGGGAGAGGGCACCCCAGAGTGGCTAAGATCAGGAAGGGAGGGATCCGGGCCGGTACCCAGCATGCACAGCAGGCCTTCCAGAAGATTCCGGGCTTTCAGCCCTCACCCTCGCCGAAACAGGCCCGTAAGTGGCTACACAAGTAGCACTTCCCAGGCACTCCTTGAGTTTTGGTCTAGGAGGGCTCCCCCTGTCTCCCCCGTGTACTGAGCACACTGCTGCAACACAGGCCCTGCTAAAATAAAGACTTGCTTTGGGTTCCTGTAAACCTGCTTGTAAACCTGGTCGGGATTTATTTCTCGTAGTGTGGGCTCCAAAAGTCCTGTAAGTCTCCGCGGACTTTTATCCTGAGTAGTGTGGACAGAGTGGGTAAACAGAGGCCAGCGGCCAGTGAAGACCAGCAGCAGAGATCTAGCTCCTGGCAGAGTTGACCTACGGTATCCAGCACAAGCTGGCATTGGACTGTGACGGCTGAAGTGGCAGTGACCAGCCTCAGGCGGTGTCAGCTACGGGCACCCAGCATTACCTGGTGTGATCTGGTGACATCAGATCTGCTGGTAGAGCTGCAGTTTGCTGATTCATGATTTCCATCTGTATCAAGCAAAAGACCCAGGGCTGGTTGGCAACACCAGGAATAAAGACTGGTTTTGCTTTTTAAATGGGGGCTGAGGATGTAGCTTAGTGATGGGTCACTTCCCTGGCATGTGTGAGGCTATGGGTTTAAACCCCAACACTGCCAAAAAGGTGGGCATTTTCCCTCCCTTCACCACTGGGAATTGAGGTCTCACACACGCTAGGCAAAGTGCTCTACCACTGAGCTACATCTCCAGCCAGGGTTTGGTGTTAGGAATTAGTCTCTGGGACATTTTAGGGAGGAAGGCTCCCGTAAGACAAAGAGGAAAGAAGCAAAACTTTTCCACAGTTGTCATGTTTTTTGTACTAAGTTTGGAAAATGATGCTGTGCAATGTAGATATCTTCAATTAATTTATTCAGATTTTTCATTTCTTTATAAAAATGAAAATAATAAAGCTAGGTGAAGTGCTACATGCCCGTGATCCCAGCATTCAGGAGGCTGAGGCAGGAGGAGCAGGGCAAGTTGGAGGCCAACCTGGGCTAGTGAGTTCAAGGCCAGCCTGAACTATGTAGCAAGACCCTGTCTCATAAAACAAACAAACAAAAACCCCCCAACAAACAAGAATACAACAACAATAACAACAGCAACAAAATACCCAAAGAACAACGACAAAACAAAAAACCATAGGGAGGAATATACATAAGAGTTAAGTCCCTCCCCACTCCATCATTGTCATTACTGTTAGGAATTTGGTTTATTTACTTTTAGACCATTTTCTGTGTAGATATGAACATACTCAGTGGTGTTTTGTGGTTGATTTTTCAGAAATGAAATTAAAAGTGTATGTACTGCTCTAAAATTAGGTTTTAAAAATTTGGCTCAGTATACAAGGGATGTGCATGCATGTAGATTTGCCTTTTTTTCCTGGCTGCGTAACATTTCTTTGTATGACTCTACTACAGTTAACTACTGATGAAGTGTCAGGTTTTTATATACTAATGCTAATATGTTTCAGTCTCCCAACACTGGTTATGTTCATCTTCAAGGTTTTTGCCTATTCAATAAAGGAAAAATAGCTCATTGTCATAATTTTTATTTCTTTAGTGAGACTAGATGCTTTTTTAAATGTTTATTAGCAATTGTACTTTTGTGAATTGCCTCTTGCTTGGCTTATTTTTCTTTGCATTATATCTTATGATTAATTGATAGATCTTCATGTATTATAGACATGTTAATTAATTATTTACTTATTTTTGAAACAAGGTCTCACGATGTAGTTCAGGCTGGCCTTGAGCTCACTTTGTAGCCCAGGCTGGTCTTGAACTTGCACCAATCCTCCTGCCTCAGCCTCCTGAGTGCTGGGATTGAGTGTTGGGATTATAGGTGTGCGCCACCATGCCCGGCAGTTTTGACTTTTTCTGTTGTCCAGTCTGTCATTTATAGCTCTGAGATTTGGAGTCCTGCCTAGAGTTGCTGTGCTTCAGTTTGAACTTGAAGGGCGCCTGTCTTCCGGTTCAGGGGCTCCTAGTCTTGGGGGCATCGGAGCCCTTTGGCTTGTGTGTGACGGTTTCCACCTAGGATGTCCTTCCTCGGCAGATCAGGTATGCGGGGTCCAATGTTTTGTTTTGCTTTGTTTTTATTTTGAACGGAGAAGCTTCCTGATGATTCTGGTTAAAACCCTTATTAAAAGCCATTATATGTAAAGCAGAGTGTTGCTTCCTTCCGGTTAGAGTTCTAATTCTTGTTCTGTTTTGGCCCTCCGTGGGAGGGTGCTGGGAGCAGGGGTGTTTGGCTCCTTTGCCGGTGCTCGCTGAGCACTGCTGGCAGGTCTGGGGAGCCGGAAGGGGAGGACTCGCGCTCGGGCGGGACTGCTGTGCCTTGTGCCCTGCAACAGTCAAATTTTTGGCTCCTGAGCCGTTCTATTGAAACAAACCGAAGACCTGAGCATATTTCACTGAGAGTAAAGTGCATGTTCTTTTCACATGTTAATGTTTATGAAATGGAAATGCTGGCTTGTCATAATTTACTTTTTAGTGTATACAGTAACGGCTCATCTTGGCCATCTTAGATTCAGTAAGTTACGGGTAGATTTTGATTCTCAGCCTGGCGTGGTAGCACCTGCCTGTAATCCCAGCACTCTGGAATGCTGAGGCGGGGAGATCACAAGTTCAACCCCAGCCTGGGCAACTTAGTGAGACTCTGTCACAAAACAGAAAGAGTACATCAGTACAACTTCGCCTTCGCTGGTCTTTATGATCCTGAGTGGTCTCTTCTCTAGGCCCTCCCCCATGAGTCTTATACATGGCTTCCAGATTGCTGTTCCTGAACTGTGATTCTCATCAAGTTAGTACTTTATGTGATAGCTCTTTTCCTGGAACTGGGGATTGAACTGGTGGCCTCAGCACTGAGCTATGTGCCCATCCCTTCTTTATTTTGAGAAAGGTCTCACTAAGTTGTTAAATTTCCCAGGCTAAGGTTGAACTAGTGATCCACCTGCCTCAGCCTCTCAGAGCACTGGCATGACGAGTGTGTGCTATCACGCCCAGCTTTATGTAATAGCTTTTAATAGCAAACTACTGTAACACTTTCAGGCTTCCCCTAACCCCAAGGTCTAAGTTAGGTACCCACCTTGGTACTGTCTGACAAGATGACTCTTACAGCATGTATTCCACTCCTTATAATTGGTTGTTTTAAAACCCTTTACTATAAGCTTCAAGAAGATAGGGGTCATATTTTCATCTCTGGACTCTCAAGGTTGGAAGTATGTTCTGGGTTTAATGTTTGTTGAGTGAATAAACAGGAATCCCTTACCTTCTCTCTCATTTTACCACTTCCATGTCTTGGCCCTTTTCTAAGATGTTGGTAATCTCATCGTGCAGCTTGCCTTGGCTCTTAAAACTTCAACTTTGCGTGCTGATAATTGGTACAGTTGGGTTTTGAGGACAGAGAGGCTTAATATATTATTCTCTCCATCATAAAAAAGGTAGCCACACATGGTAGCTCTTGCCTATAACCCTTGTGCTTGGGAGGCTGAGGCAAGAGGATCTCTGTGAGTTTAAGGCCAGCCTGGACTACACAGTGAGTTTAACAAGCCTGGCCTGAACTACCTTTTGAGACTTTGACTAAATAAGCCAAAACCAAACAAACAAATAAAAAGGTAGAGAAGTAGAAGACACTAACTCTGTGAAAGTAGTTCCCTGAAGGTCTGTCCCTGTCTGACTGCAGAGTGGAGAAGACCTGGTAGGCAGACCGTGACAAGCTCTTACGAGCCGCTCTCACGGATGTTTGTGTTTCAGGGGGATTGTTTGTTTCTCAAGCTGTAGTTTCCTGATGCTTTGGGGACTTGATCTAAAGGTCCTTGAGATTCCTTGTGATTTTTTTTGAAAGTGTTTAATTAAAGCTTTAGAAATTAGTATAAATATCGTCAGGGTCATCTGGACGATCACGTGGTCACTGAGCCCCGCCACCTGACTTTTGAGTCAGCACCAGCTCACACTGCCCCAGTGTGACTGCTGTGGGCCGGTGACGCGGACTGAATGGCGCCGTGTTCGTGCCCAGGGAGCGTGAAGACACGCTGTGTGGCGGCCGCACCCCGTGTGGCGGGGCGTAGGAGGGCGGGTGTGCTGTGTGAGTGGGCCCCGGCTCACCAGTGGAGACACTGTGGTTTTAACAGAATAATGTTACCAGTCTCACCAAGTTGCTAATCATTTGAAACTGTTTATTTCGTAGTTTTTTCTTTGCAAGCATTTTTATTTATTTATTTGTTTTTTGGTATCAGGAATTGAACTCAGGACCGTGCGCTTGCCAGGCGGGTGCTGTGCCCCTGAGCTGTGTCCTGGACCCTGCAAGCATTTTTACATGGCTGCTCTTAGGTTTATTCACTGTTAACACTGGAAATCCTTGTTTTTTTTCCTCTGCAAAACCTGTGCCTTGGGAAATGCTGTCCTCATGTGCAAAGGAGCCAGTCTTTTCTAGGGACGGTGAGGCCTGAGTTCCAGGCAGGTCAACACTGGGTCCTCTGCCTGGGAGGCTTCCACCTTATCCAGGCCGGCGGTGTCAGGAGCAGTGTTTAGAGATGTGCCAGAGTCGGGATAATCCAGCAAGGGGAATCAGAAGCATCGTGGCTGGGAAAGGGTCTGGAAAGATCAGGGAATTCTAGAGCTGTGCTGTCTAAGCAGTGACCTGTATTCACATGTGACTGGAGATTTAAATGAGCTGCATTTGCATAAAATGCGAGCACGAAAATTCTGCCACACTGGATGTATTTCGAGTGCCCACTAGCCCCTTGTACTCAGCGGCTACTGTGCTGGCTGCTGATAGGCCGTTTCCACCGTCACTGCGATTCTGTTGGACAGCGCCTCTCTAGAGGGAGTCACAGAGGATGGCCGGGAGCCCGAGCAAGGGCGAGGCAGAGAGGAGGAGGAGCGGTGAGCAGGAGCGGTGAGCAGGAGCGGCCACTGTGGACAGGTTCTCAGGCCACTCCTGCCCCAGACTCTCTGCCCAGGCTCACTCCCTGATGGTTTTGTTTTGTTTTGTTTTTGACATAAGGTCTCACTTTGTAGCCCAGGCTGGCCTTGAACTTACCATGATCCTCCTGCCTCAGCCTCCCGAGTACTGGGATTACAGGTTTACAGGCATGTGCCACCATGCCCAGCTCCCTGCTGAGTTCATCTGGGTTGTTGTTTTGTGTTTTAATAAAGTTTTAATTTTAGAAAGGTTTTAGATTTACAAAACAATGTGCAAATATAATAGTGCCACGTTGTTTCCCATTAACATCTTCTGTCAGTATGCGTCACTACTGAGTGAAGTCTGTATTTTATTCTGGTTTATTTTTACTTTCAGTCCTTTTTTTTTTTTTCCCCAGCATCCCACCTCCCTTGGAGACTGCATTACTTGTAATGGACGTACAGGCTGGGCTTCTGGCTCGGCAAGATTCTCAGGGTTCCCTTGTTTTTGTTGATTTTGACAATTGTAAGGCGGCGTAACTGGGTCTTCTGTGGTGTGATTTGTCTCCACATTTCTTTTGGGAAGAAGACAATTGAAAGCGCCGTTCTCTCACCCTCACTTCAGGGGCCTCCTGTGGACATGACGCTGCACCATGGGTATTGACCCGGTCACCACTGCAGCAGTCAAACCCGCGCGTTTGAAACCGCCTTGTGCTTTTGTTGACAAGCCCCAAATTTATTTTGCAACCAGAACCCTTGTCAGCTCCAGATTCATATACAGCGTACGACCATCTGTTCACCAGCACCCCTTGGGCCAGGCCCAGTTTATGTTTCTTATTAGTAGCGAGGACTTTGTTTTTTTTGTGGGGGGGTGATCCAGTCATGTAGTAAATATACATGCTGTGTGATGTGTTTTGTAGTTGTGGAAGTTTAGGTCTGTAAGGGGCACTGTCGGTTTAGTCTTGCCTTTTCGTTTCACATAGCACTTAGAGTATAACTCTTGTGAGGCTGCTGGTTGGTAATAGCAAAGATTTGTTGAATGAGTGAGTGCATGGGTGAAGATATGGATAAAGATCATGTAGATAAAAAACCTGAAACCCAGAAAACATCAGAAACCCTAGAAAAAATCGTAGAAACATCTGTGGTCACACAGTTAGTGCAACAGCCAGGGCTACATCATTTAAGAAAGCTGAAGATAAAAAGCCAGGCATGAAGGTGCGCATCTATAATCCCAGCACTCGGGAGGCTGAGGCAGGAGGATCACCGCCAGTGCAAGGACAGCCTGGGCTACACAGTGAGTGCAAGGCCAGCCTGAACTGCGTGGTGAGAACCTGTCTCTAAACAGCAACAACAGCAATGAAAAACCAAAGATGACTTCAGAAAGTGTTACACATTAACAGAATCAGAGAAACACTGACACAAATTCTGTGTTACTTCTCAGTAGCTGGAAGTAGGAGAGCTCTAACTGAAAGCTTTAAAAGCTACAGCGGTGTTCCCAATCTTTAAGTGTACCAGCTTCTGGTAAGAAAAAGATTGGTATTATTAGTGATTTTAAAGAAACCTACGTAAAAGGCTCAGGAGTGCTGGGGCTGGGGATGCAGCTTAGTGGGGCTGGGCCTGGCTGAGGCCTGGGTTTGGGCCTCAGAACCAGGCTTTGGGAGGGAGCTTACGAAACACACTTCCTAGACCTAGACGTTTCTTTTGACAGTCGAAGACCAGATTGTGGTTTAAATATAATTATGTGAGAATCATGTCATTATTCATTTTAAGAAATTTTAGGGTCTGTTGACGACTGAATTTTGCTAACAGTCCTTAACATGAAAGGGAAGACCTGCTGGGCCTGGTAGTGCATGCCTGTAATCCCAGCACTTGGGAGGCTGAGGCAGGAGGATTGTTGCAAGTTTGAGACCAGCCTGGGCTACAAAGTGAGCTCAAGGTCAGCCGGAACTGCACAGTGAGACCCTGCTCAAAAGGACCAAAAAAAAAAAAAGAAAGGGAAGACCTTTCTGCAGCAGGTGGATATAACTTCTGGTTTGTGTAGGAAACCCTACCAGATCTTGAGAATTCTAAATTGATTAGATTGTTTTGTCTGTTTCTTTCAAAACAGCTGGAATAGTTGATTTTCCTACCCCTCTGGAGTGTGTTCTTTCCTCTTCACCTTATACTTAACTGCACTAGGAGCCTCCTCTGTGGCCTCATGTCTGACACAGCTGAGGTTCTGTAGACGCCTCTGAGAACGTCAGAGCTCTTGCCTCCCCTGCTGTTCATCAGCAGAGCTTGTGGCCAGGTACTGTACATGACCCTAAACTGTCTGGAAGATCAGTGTCATTTGTCTTCTCTTGGCAGCCTCCGGGTACGTTCTTGCTGACATGTCACCTGGTACTACTTCGGACTCTACCTTTATTTTTGACACAACGTCTTTCTATGTAGTTCAGGCTGGTGTTGAATTTACCATGTAGCCCAGACTGGTCTAGAACTCACAGCAGTCCTCCCGCCTCAGCGTCAAGTGCCGGGATTACAGGTGTGCGCCACCACGCCCTTGCTTCTTACTGCCTACTCATAGGCCTCCTTCTTCTGGACATCAAATCCCCTAACTTTATGGCCCCAAACCTCATGAGGACACGAGGACCGAGAAGCTTCTTGTGGCTAGACAAAGACTTTATGCCTTATACTCTAGCAAGGTGTGTTTTGGTTGTGTTTTTAAATGACCAGTTCAGGATGGTGAAATGGATCCACTGAAGCTACTGTGTCATTATCAGCAACAGCGTATCAAGGGGCCAGGGTAATGGCGGGACCAGGAGCATGAGGACCCTTTAGTTTTCTAGACAGAGGCCGACAGGCCCTGCCCGCTGGAGAGAGCTCTCGGGCATGGTGACGGCTGGCACGCTCGGACTTTGGAGGATCTCCCATTGCCTGGACACCCACGGGCTGTGATAGCGGTGGGCCTGTCCAGTTCTTAAGCTGTGCCTTCCCCTGGATGCTGTTCCGTGCTGGCCGCACTAACAGCCACTGACTGCGCAGGACTCCGGCTCAGGGCTTTCTCGGGGATGACTTACCAGTCCCCAGACTGGGTGCTGTGCTCGGCTGGCTGCACTTAGCTCATGGCTGGAGAGGACTGGGGGCCCCAGGTGGCCGAGGCCCTTGCTCTGGCTGTCAGCTGGCGCTCGTGTTTCCTGCATGTGGGGAAGAGCACGCAGGGTCCCAAGGGTGCAGTCGAAGCCTGGAGCGCTGTGCCGTGCCCAGTGTGAGTCCGGACCAGGAGGCCGCTGGGTCTGCGCTGGAAGCAGGAGCGACATACACACTGAAGGCCTGGACTGGAGCTCCGTGAATCGAAGCGGCCTCCCTTCTTACGCTCCCTTTTGCGCTGTCCTGGTGCGCTCCTCCTAGGGTGGGTCTTCCACACCCACAACTGAGTTGAGCGTTTGGTACTCACATTGACGTAATGTAGGTAGCTACCACGTTACCTGTTTATTGCCACAGGCGCTACTTGCTTGCTTTATTTATCTATTTATTTAGTAAGACAGGAGCTTGCTAAGTCACTAAGTTGCCTAGGCTGGGCTCAAACTCATGATCTTTCTGTCTTAGCTTCCCAGAGGAATTAGAGTCTTTTTTTTTCTTTTTTATTTGAAGGGGGAACAGTGCCTCATCAGACATAGTCAAGGCTGGTATTGAACTCATTATGTAGCCCAGGCTACCCTTGAAAGTGTGTTGATCCTCCTGCCTCAGCCTCCCAAGTACTTAGACTGCAGGTATGCATCACTCTACCCCACCTTAATGACTGAGGCTCAGTAAATATCTGGAAGGAGACTTGAGATTCTGTAGTAGTAGCTGAGGGGTAGTAAGAGAAGGCTTCAGAGACAGCATAATGTGGAGCCAAGTCTTGAAAAGTGGATAATTTTAACCAGGGTCTCAGAGGTGGGCAGACAGCATTTCTGCACTACTGGTATCCAGCAAACACAGTCATGAGTGCCAGATCCTGGACGTTCAAAGATATGTCACGATCTCTCCAAGGAAGGGCTCCAGACCGTCTCGGGATGTAGCAGCACCAGGAGGTAGAAGGGGAGGATTCACCTGTAGGAGAGAGTTTGTCTGAGGGTCAGCGTCTGCAGGAGGACGGAGTAAGCACAGGTGACCAAGGGGGTGAAAGCTGAGCAGAGGAAGCCAGTAGCCAAAGATGGACATAGGGCTGTGTGTGTGTGTGTGTGTGTGTGTGTGTGTGTACGTGTGTCTGTCTGTCTACAGGAGGAAGGTGGAGAGTCTTAGGTAGTAAGCTGCAGACTCGGTGTAGCTGATAAATGAGCTTCTCCCGAAGTGCTCGCACACATCAGTAATGTGGTGCAGACAGGGTCTGAGTGTTTTCAGTTACTGGACCAAAACCATTGTGTGTATCAGTGACAAGGAGCGTCTGCATGGGAGGCTGGCTGTTATTACGATTCATGAGTTAATGGGTAGTGATTTTTTTTTACCTTACTATAGTTACATTGGGCTTTGTGAGTTTACAAAAACCGTTGCTGTATTGTGTCAGGGTGAAAGTAACAGTAGAAAACGATTAGTTTGTGGTGATAGATTCCTATTCTCCCTCCTTCTGCTGAGGGGACGGTGTCATCACCCTCGTTTGTGGAGAGCCAGAGGAAGAGAATAGACACCTGATTCCCGCCCGCTTCCCTCAGGGACCCCTGTAAGGTGCAGGGCTTTTGCTGTTTTCAGTATTCGGGCTTGAGCCCAGGGAGTGCTGAGCTATACTCCTGGCCCTTTCATTTTTTATCCTTCAGAAGGATCTCATTAAGTGGCTGTGCCTGAGCTTGGCCTTAGCCGCCCGAGTAGTTGGCCTTCCAGGTGTGCGCTGCCCCGCGTGGCTTTCGCGTTGTGATGGCAGGGCGGAGCGCTGTACGCTGCGCTGGACATGGCACCAGGACGGCCCAGGACCTGTGAACGTTAGCTTCTTTGGTTCAGGGTTGCTGCTCGCAAGCATCATGTGAAATGTGGGGCAGGTGATACTATTTTCCTTAAATCACAGAGGATACGAAGGCTGCAAAGATAGTAGGGCGGAAGTCAAGGCCATGTCCACTGCCTTATCTCTGAGGCCTTACTGGGAAGGCCTGAACTGTGTCAGGCAATTCTGGGACCCACCCACTGCGTATACCCTGTGACTTGGTGTGGAAAACTGCGAAGGTATTGAACCAAGGTAGGGCCCCGAACTGTTGCTAAATTCCCAGGCACTAGCGCTTTTGGGCCGAGGCCTGTGGCTGCCTATAGGTGCAAATAGAAGTTAATGACATGCATGCTGTGACACACTTGCATATGCCCACAGAGGAATACCCTAGGTCTTGGTTTATGAAAGCTTTGCTTAGGTATCATTCTGAGAATCTTATATAAAGCATAGACATTTTTCTGGGAAAAATGCATGTTTGCAAAGACACACACCTGCTGGAACCTTCAGTGAGCTCCACTCAGGGTTTGCGGACTTCACCTGGGTTGAGTGGATTGAAATTCTTGTCCTTCATAAAATTCTCCCCATTTTTTAGCGAGCGGCATTAACTGCACGTAAAACCAGCATTAAGAAGTCATCCATCTATAGTGGAGTTTGTATTTTTATAGAGTTGAGTTTATATTTTCTTTTTGTTCTCTTGGCTTCCTTATGTACACTAGTTACTAGTTACTAGTACTAGGGATTGAAGCCAGGGCCTTCACACTGAGCTATATCTCAAGTCCCACTGACATCCCTTTTCCCTTAATTTTTCATTTGAGGCCAGGTCTCACTAAGTAAGTTGCCCAGGCTGGACTTGAACTTGCAGTCCTCCTGCCTCAGTCTCCAAGAGTGCGGGGATTACAGGCGTGCGCCACCATGTCCAGTTCTGATTTTAATTCTGAACGCTGAGTTCCACCAGGTGACAGGAGTTAGGTATAACAGGCTGCCTTTGCAGTAGCTTCTGCCATTCCTAAAGCTTTGGCAGCATGTCAGGAGAAGCTGGGAACAGTTCATTATCTTCTCAGCTGTCCAAAATTGTCCCTAAAGAATTCAGGCAGCAATTTCTGTGATACTTGACTAGTCAAGGTTAAATTGCTCCTCAGTATTGAGTAATTTGTGCCTTTTCTAAAGGCTTAGCTGTGTGGTCCTTTTTTCTCTTTTTCTACTTTTTTGGAGGGTCTCTACTTCAGCATATAGTGTTATTTTTATGTAGGTTGCTTTATATGTTAGAGAAGAAAAAAATACTTGGTTTTTGTGGGTTTTTAAAGTAGATCAGAATTAACTGCACACACACACAGACTCCTGTAATTTGGGGGGCTTCTTCAATACCCTTTCATGTGTCTTAACTCCAGGGCTCCCACTGCCCCAAAGGTGCCTCTGATTTCAGAGCGGTACTGTTCGTAATACTTGGAACAGTCCTTTTAGTCCCGTGTCCATTAACCTTTCAAGACGATAGGGCACGCATCTGAGAGGGTGGGGTTGGAGCAGGCCTGCTTTTGTCCCCAAGCACTGTTACCGTCCTTCTTCTGATACTTGTAGTGGGGTACAATGATTTTTTTTTTTTTTTTTTTTGGTTCCAGGAATCGAGCTCAGGACCTTGTGCTTGCCAGGCAGACACCGTGTCGCTGAGTTACATCCCTGGCCCCAGTTTTTGAGGTCATTTCATCCTCCTTCTGTGCACCCCTCCTTTTGTATTTTGGAGTGTGAGGGGAGACTGCATTTGTCCTTTCGGTCGTGTGTGAGGTTTTGGATGGCTATTTGAGGACATGGAGCTTCAAAGATTTCCATGCCAAGTTACCTGTGGTTTCTTTTACCCCATTCTTCAAGCAAAATGGAGAATGTGATTATAGTTGGGAAAGTAAAGAATAGGGAGCTCTTTCCTCTCTCTAGAATGAGCCCCAAACTTTACATATTTTTTCTTCCATTCTCTTTTTCAAAAAATTAATTTTGTCGGTATGTTTTGGGTGTACACAATCATCATGCTCACCGTCGGGAATCCGTGCCTGTGCGTGAGAGCTCCTGCTTCTCTCTTCCCCATTCCGCTCCCCTCCCTTCAACCCAACCTTTGTGTTTTCCACTGTGGTTCTAGGACAGTTTTAATTCTGAAAGGCCAAGCCTTTCTTTTCTTTGTTGTCCACATGAAATCCTCCAGAAAGAGATGGAAATAACTAACCGGAGAAAGCAAGACACTGATTAAGAAGGCTGTCTCTTTTTTTTTTTTTTTTTTGGATTTTTTTTTTTTTATTTTTCTCCGGTACCAGGAACCGAACTCACGACCTTGCGCTTGCCAAGCAGGCGCTTTTGCTGCTGAGCTAAATCCCCAGCAACCCCCCCCCCTTTTTTTTTTTTTTAAGAAGGCTGTCTCTTGTGATTCCGTTGCTATGGGATTACTTCCTCTCCTGTTCTTAAATTATATGACTTCAGGATTTGAGCTGTTCCATCTAGTTTCCTTCATGACACTGATCACACTTTTTCATATTTGGCTTGCTTAAGTCCTAGAATTTTGATTTTGTTTTTCTGTATCTTAAATTATATCATCTGAAGTAAAACAGACTAACTTGGAATATTTGAGCGAAGATGAAGGCCAGTCTAAACTAGTATAATATCTTAAATATAGAGTATTTTTCCAGGAATGCTGTATTATTATGAAAGACTTGAACCTCAGTGTGTTACTTAGGGTTGTTAAAGAATTTGCAGTTACCTGAGTCTTGGCTTTGCACGTGAATGGGTGCTTCTAAGTACTGGAGACTGCTTAGTTTCTGCATGGTTTAACTAGCAACTCTGACAGTCTTGACTTAACTATTACTCAGTAACACTCTTTTCCTCCGTAGCATAGGGGTAAAGGTAGCTCGGCTTTGTGAAACACTACGTTATGATTCGGTAGAGTGAGATACTGGGGTCTTTTGGGAGAAAATTCAGCTCTTCTCATTCTGTGTTTGTGTTTACATGGCCGTTACATCTGCCATACGCACAGCTGGATGTGTTATGTGCCTGCGTATTTGTAGGCAAGTTGGGCAAATAATTTGGCTTTTTTTGGTAGTACTGCGGATTGAGCCCAGGGCCTTTGCACTGAGCAACATCCCCAGTCCTTCTTTATTTGAGGCAGGGTCTCACAACTTGCTAATTTGCCCAGGCTGGGCTTGAACTTTTGATTCTCCTGCCTCAGGCTGCTAAACCAGTGGGATTACAGGCGTATGCCATTGTGCTGGGTTTGAGCAAGTAATCGCTGGTGAGATTCCTGCCTCAGAAAGGTTAAGTGTGATTCATACATTGTCATCCTCTTACTTGCTCCCACAGTAAAGGCATTTGCCAGAGACTGCCTGGGTGCCTTCTCTGGGGGAGGGGTGGCCTAGCTTGGGAGCAGCCACGTCCAGTCTGTGTGGAATGCACACGCTAGAGGGGCTTTGGGAGAGGGGTGGAGGCTGAGCTTTGCACTGCCTGCCTGCAGGTGAGAGGCAGCGATTCCACGCCTGCCACCAGGTCTGGGCAAGGAGTATGAAGTGACCTCAAAAACTGGGGCGGGGGTGTAGCTCAGCGACACGGTGCCTTGGTCAGGGGAGTATGTAGCTGCTTTTCACCAGTTGTTTGTTCTCGGTCCCTGTCTTAGTTGGTTTTGTGACTGGCTCATGGAACTAGCTAATTAGGAAGTATTAACTGAGGGAACAGACAACACATCCCTCCTCTGAGCCGCCAGTGCGGTATTTGGGCTTCCTGTCGCTGTGTGTGTTGTGCGGTGCTGGGCTGCTGTGAGGATGGGGAGGTGTATACATTCCCACTAGCCAGAGTGGCTTTGCTGGGCACGTGCTGCCAGGCTTCCTCAAGCCTGCAGTCTCATTTTCTAGAAACGATCTTTTCCAGGAAGAATTTGAAGACCTGTTGTTGCCAAGGAGAGAGCTTTTCTGAGTTGTACGTTAGGAGAGGCTGGTTTATCCTGTTTTACCTTTTAATTGGTCAAAAGCTATAACTTGTGTACAGCTGTCCCTTAAACAATTCTATTATCTGATAACTTTGGCATTCTGTTTTGTTTTGTCTGTGGCCTTTTGCTTATGGTGTTCTTCCTCACACTGTTTGTGATTTGGGTTTGTGAGTAGCCCCCTCCCTGCTCTGCAGAGCAGAGCTTGATCAGTGGGAATCCTATGTAACTGCTTGAGGGTGTGTCCTTAGGTTTCAAGACCCTCAATAATGAAAATTTAAGCTGCAAGCCTGCACATAGTGCAGACCTGCCATTGAAAATTATCAGGTAGCTGTGTGTGATCACACACACCTGTCGTCTCAGTTACTTGGGAGGCTGAGGCAGGAGGATCACTTGGGCTTAGCAGGTTGGGGGCAGCCTGGGGCAGCATAGTGAGACCTTATGTCAAAACATAAAATAGTTTTCAGGGTAGACTTTTTCTTCCCTGTGACCCAGAGCCTCAGGGTGTCACAGAGACCCCCACAGCAACGAGGACAAACTCACTTCTGGGTTCTAAACCTGCTACTCATTAAAAGCGTGATTTGTGGTGTCTTCTTTTGGCCCTGAAGATGCTGAATAGTAACAAAAACCAGAGCAGAGCTGACTTTCATTTTGCCCCTGTGTCTTTTATTACCTTAAAACCCTGGGCCAGGCCCCGGCTCCGCTCTGCACCCGGGTGCGTTAGTCACTAGGGAGCGTCTTCTCTAAAGGCTGAGAGCGCAGTGATGAGCCCTGCGTTACAGAGCCGGCCGCATTCTCCGTCAGGACTGAAGACCCGAAGGTAAGACACTTCCAGGGACGTTCAGCGGCCAGTGAGGACCTTGGAGTCCCCAGTCACTCCCTAAACCTGTGGTCACTGATTTCAGCAGAGCCTCCATGGACTGAGAGAAATAATCACTTCGTGGAGACCAGGCTGCCTCCTCCAGCAGCAAGGACTTCTCCCACGCCACTCTGCAGAGCCAGGCCTGAGATCACGATTAACCAGACCCTGCCCACCCTGCTACTCCATAGAAAGTGGAGGCATTCTTTGGTTTCCTGGGCCAGTCTGACCCTGCACTTCCTTCCTTACTTATTTAATTTGTGGTACTGGACGTTTTACCCGGGGCCTAGGTCCTTCGCTATTTCCCTAGACTGCTCTTTCGTTTTTATTTTTGAGATAGGGTTTTGATGAGTGATCAAGTTGCCCAGGCTGAGCTCACACTTGCGACCCTCCTGTGTCGGCCTCCCGGGATGCTGGGGTTACAGACTGCACCACACCCGGCAGTCTGAGCCCGTTCCTTAGCGCTGTGCCCGCGTCAGCTCCTCAGGCTGAAGTCCCTCCCCATTTTCTTTTACTTCTGAATTCTGCCTTCCCCTTCCGCCTGATGAGTCTGCCTGTGCCTCTTGCTGACGCCTCCTGAAGTTCTTTTTCTGTGATGATGAACGAGCACCTGTTTCACAGAGGTCTCCTGTCGGGGGACCTTCTCAGTCTCTGTCTGGTGACGAGCAGGCGCAGATGAGGTCCTTAGAATCTTACTTCGCGTGGTGGGAAGATTCGTTGTGCTGTTCCACTTCCCTAAAGGCATCTCCCCTTGGTGGTTCTAGATTTAAGTAGAAGTTTTAGTTTCTTCTCCCTGTTTCATCAGAGTCGTAGGCACAGAATTTACTCTAGCGGCTTTAAGTAGGAGGGGCTTACAAAATTGCTGGAAGGGCCGAAGGAACAGATTCTAGGTTTACTGGTCCAAATATTTATTGGACAGTTGTTGTGTGCTGCTTTTTGAGTGCTTGGGGTGACATATTAGTGGACAAGGCAAACTGAGGTCCTTGTCCTGTGGAGTTTACGTTCTAGCAGGGTTCTACCAGACAGCTAACAAAAGAGCCAGCAGCTGGCTGAGGCTTTGGAAGCTGGCCCAGAGCCCCAGAGGCATTGCCGTGGCGAGGAGGCCTGCACGATGCTGTCCGTCCCAGAGCCCTGCTCCTCCGTTTGACACCAAGGTCCGTGCGGAGCCGGTGAGCAGACCCGGCAACTTCTGCGGACACTGCTGCAGGAAAGTCGGCTGCCTCGACTGTGCTGTGTGTTGAGGTAGCAGATCCCCCTCAAAGGAGGGTCTTCAGTCTGTCTTTGCACGTCCATGCTAGTGTGTGCAGTGGGGCCTGACTGTTATAAGGGAGCACAGCTTCCAGGCGGCCTGGGGAGGGGCTTTTTTAACTTTGCGGTCTCCACAGTACAGAGCAGACACCTTCGAGGAAAGGAGAGTGGGTGCCAATGCCAGTGCCCACACTTGCGTCTGCACTGTCCTGTGGGCATGGGTTGCTGCCCACCAGCCCAGGAAAGCAGCAGCGCACAAGCCTCCGGGTTTTAGTTCTTTCTGCTCTTCTGGAACCTGAGGTTTTCTCCTCCTTGGCAGCCCAGCTTTACCTTTGAAATGACGTTTCTTCAATGTAGAGGTCTTAAGGAAAGTTTTCGGGTTGTATAGCCCACATACAGTCAGAATTAGTGTTCCTAGCGTGTGACTGCTTAATTGGCCATGATATTTTATTAGTTTATGTGGAGTGTCTTACTTCTGGCAGCAGTGGCGGCTGTGGAAAAATGCTAGTCATTAAGCTGATTTGAAGTTTTAGGACACAGCCCAGTGTACTGACCTCTTTAGGACACTGTGATTGATTCCTTGCATGTTGAAAAAGGAATGTAGCTTTAAAAATTAACATATAGGAAAACTGGCTGTGTCCAGCAGACTGTGACTTTTAACAGTAGGTGCAGATTTTGTCAATGATTCCCAAGGTCAGGATACGGAACAGCGCTGTCACCCAGAAACAGTCTCTCTGGCCATCTCTTTGGTCACAGCAGACCCCCACTAGTGATTTGTTCTAGTTGTTTATGGGAATGCTTTGGACTTTTGTCTAATGCATTTCTGCATCTGTTGAAATTATCATGTGGTTATTCTTTAGATTTTAATATGATAAGAGTGCAGTATTGAACATATTTGGGTAAACCCTACCTGTCACGGTTATTATTGATTTGATTTTGTTTGTTTATTTGTTTTGTTTTGGGGTGTGATTATGTGGTACTGGGGATTGAACCCAAGGCCCTCTCATGTATGCTAGGCAAGTGCTCCACCACTGATGTCTATTCCCACCCAAGCCCAGCTGTTTTTAGATTTTATTTTGAATTAGGGTCTTGCCGAGTTGCCCAGGCTGGCTTTGGAACAGCGATGCTCCTGCCTCAGCCCCTGGGATTACTGGAGGTGCACTGGAACACCCTGTTTGGTTTGCTAATATTTTGTTGAAGTTTTATAGATATGTTTATGAGGGGAACTGGTCTGCACTTTTCTCAACAGTGGTGTTGTCTGCTTTTGGTGTCATGTTAAAGCTGGTCTCATATGATGAGTTGGGAAATGTACTTTTTCTATTTTTTGCAAAGATTATATTTAATTGATGTTAATTATTTGAAAAACATTTGGTAGAATTTATCATGGATACTATTCTGGGTCTAGAATTTCTTTTCCCAGAAGGGGTTTATAACTACAATTAAAATTTATTATTACAGGACTAGTCATGTTAACCTGTTTCATCTTGAATGACTTGATAGTTGTGAGTTTTTGAGGAATTGGCCCATCAAGTAAACTGTTGAATGTATATGCATAGAATTGTTTGTAGCATTCTCTTATCCTTTTTTTTTTTTTTAAGGAAGAAAGCAAATGGTTTATTTTGTCTTTGTTCTACTCAAAAGCATATACACAAGATAGTTAAGACAGTTATATAGCTAGCTTCTCTTAGTGCCTTGAAAAGATTGCTTTGTTCTAATATGTATTTTTTTTTTATTTTAAAGAGTAAAAGGATAACATAGTAATAGGGGGTGCTTACCGAATTACAGACAAAGTGGTAGGAAATTATCAATGGTTGTTGTTTTACATATTGTTATCTACCAAGTAGTTTCTCAGGAAAACAAATAGACAAATAATAGTGAGTTACAGACGAAAGTGGTAGGTTATGATCAATGGTTGTTGTACTATACTTTGGTATCTTCAAAGTGGTTTCTAAAGAAAATAAATAGAGCTATACATGAGTGACCAATTGAATATTCATTGACTATTCTCATTGGTTGTTGTAGGAAACACATAGTAATAAACATACATCCATTTACAGAATAGCATAGGAACAATACAAACATTACAGAGTTATGGACAGATTGGTAGGAAAATATCAATGGCTGCTGTAAAACATGGTGGTATCTTCAAAGTGGTTTCTCAGGAAGACAGAGATACACAAGAAAGATCTAACAAGTAGTTACAGCCTAATGGTTGTGAAAAATAGCATTTTGCCTCCTTACCAGTGACTCCTGTCGCTGAGGTGTGATGGCTGGAAGGAAGGCCAGGATTGAAAAGCAGGACCGAGAGACTTGCACCTATGTCTAGCAACAGGCTGTTTTCTTTTTCCTCCATAGTCATGATTACCTGGGGCTCCTCCGTGGAGATGACAGTCTGGCTAGAGGGAGAAGGCAGAGTATGCCCCGGGCCCCCTCATTCCTGTTAGACTAATGGGTAGGATGGGTCTGAGCTCTGGGTCCTCCGCTTCAGAGGGCAGACCGATCTCCAGTGGTCACCTTTGCATTCAGGGCATGGCCCAGGGGGCTTCTTAGGGCAGTTCCTCTTGAAGTGGCCTGGCTTTTAACAGTGATAGCAGATGAATGCAGTTGTCAAGTTCTTCTTGGGGCCCTGAGAATCAGAGTTAGGGTCTGTCTCTTATCCTTTTGATGTCTGTAGAGTCTGTTATGATAGCTCCTTTTTTTTTGCTCCTAATAATATAACTTGTGTTATGTTTGTTTGTTTTTCCTTTGTTAGTTTTGCTAGAGGTTTATCAGTTTCATCAATGTTTCCAGAGAGCCAAAGTTTGGCTTCATTGATTTCTTATTTTTCTGTTTTCAGTAGTGAGAATATTAATGCCTCTTGCTTTTCATTTCATTGATTCTCTTATACCTACAAATTCTGCTATATTTTAAAAAAATTTTATTGTCAGGGGCTTTTTATTATCAGTTTGTGAAATTTTATTCTGTAATGTAATACAGTTAAGAGTTCTTTGATCTGTGTACAGATTGATGTGAAAGTTCAAGAACATTTGTATTACTTTAATGCTTTCACTTTACATTCTAGTACTGTACCACAATTACACTTCCTTTCTTAGATAGCATTTTTTCTAATGGCCTTTTTTTCCCTTGAAGTACAGTATTTGCCTTTCTGTAACCTCAATTTATTTTCAGATTCTCTGTTATGTAGTGTATTCTATTAAGTTCTGTTTCCTCCCATCCCAAACCTTCCCCTGGAGTCTGTCATTCCAGACTAGACTGCGGCTCTCTAGATCATTGTATCTCTGTGATCACCGTCATCCTGAAGCTTCCCATGATTGTTCCCTGGCTTATTTCCCGGGTCCTGTGTGTCTGCTTTCTTAGCACACTGCCTGGTTAAGTTGGAGCGTATCTTTAAGGATCTTCCTAAGGAAAGACAGAGAAAAATACACCCTCAGCCTTTACATTTAATGGCTGATCGGGATGGGAATGGAACTTTAGGTTGAAAAGAATTTTCACAGAATATTTATGGATTGCACCCCTAGTCTGACAGCACTTGGTCATAATGATAGGGAGGCCAGATTTATCCTAATTATTACTGCCTTGAAGGTGACTGGTTTCTTTTATTTGGAAGCTTTTCAAAATTTTCTCCATGTGCTTGATACTTTGAAAGATACAGTGTATCTTGGAATTGACCTTTAACACTTAGTTGTATTGGCCGTTTGTAAACCATTTTTAGTTTGAAGATACTTGTTCTTTCCAAGTACGATGTGGATAGTTTCTTCTTGTTTTCTCTTTCTGGACCTCACAGTCTGCTGCTGGAACTCCATTGTGGTTAGTGACTGCTGTGTAACACCATATCCTGGAAGTCAGTGGCTTTAAAACATTCCTGTTTTGTCCACAGATTCTGTGGGTGTCAAACAAGGCACAGCAGGGATGGCATCTTTGTACCCTGGCGGTGGAAGCGCAGCTGAGAGACCTGGCCCACTGTGGATGACGGGGTCATCTGGTGACTGGTGAATCACAGCCTGGCAACTGGGCTTGGCCAGGACTGACCAGCGCTCCTACACATACGTTTATGGTCTCTCTGTATAACCTGACTTGTGCTCTGGGGGCTGGGTTCTGAAAAGAGGTTCTGCACAAAGCCTCTGGAGATAGAATGTCCAGAGTTAGCAACCCAAGAGGACCCGGAGAAGCTGCACCATTTCTGCCCCATCCCTTGGGTACTAGTGAGTCAGAAGGGTCAGCTCAGGTGCAGGGGGCGGGCACTAGCCTCTGTGTCACTCCAGTACAGACGAGGAGACCAGTGCAGCACTAGATTTGGATCCTTTTTTTCTTGAGACAGAGTCTTCACTGCGTAGTTCAGGCTGCTCTTGAACTCTCTGTATAGCTCAGGCTGGTCTCAAACTCAAGGTGATCCTCCTGCCTCAGCCTCTCAGGCACTGGGATGACAGGTGTGTGCCATCATGCCCGGCTTAGATTTGGATTCTACTGGAAAGGTGATGCGTCTCTCTGGGCACTGGGATGTGTAAATTTTGATGATTGCTGCAGGTGGACCCTTGCTTGTGAAGAGTGTTTCTGTAGTCGAGAGCCCACACACGCAAATACTGGAGTTTGTCCAACGAGAGGTGACCACTGTGGACGTGCAGTGAGTAGACTTAAGGGCTGGGTCGGAGCAGGAGAGAGTAAAGCCGGGCTTGCGCACTTGGCAAGCAGGGTGCGGGGAGATGGTGGGGAGGGCGGCCGGGGCCAGTCACGGTTGGACAGGTCAGTGAGAGAGAGGGAGCAGGTGAGCAGGCCGCACCTCACGGGAACCACCGGGGCCGAAGGGCGGGCCTGTGGGCGAGGGCGCCTCGCCCTGGGACCTCGTAGTACCAAGGCGAATCCAAGTTTCCTGCTGCCGGAGGCTGTCTCGGGGCAGAGTGACCCGCTGGATTTCATGGTACTTTAGGTGGGTGTTTTCCCTTCTTTGAAATCTAATATTTTTTTAAGATAAATGAGAATGGAAAAACCTCCCTCAGATAACTAACAATGGATATTTGAAAATCCATATTATCATGTCAGTGTGTTCTTCAAACTAAGGGGAATGAATGTGTTCACAATAGTAATTCATTGATAATTCATTGCTATTTTCTAATCCCCAAAGAGAAGATGAACACCCTTTCATTTCTGAGTTTGAGGTACTGTTTGGAAACATGTAATTCAGGCACTGTGGAGCGCGAATGTGTAGCGTGGGCATCCCCGCAGTGCGCTCGGAAGCAGCCCTCGGTTTTGTTGGTTTGGTGCATGGTAACAGCCACAGCCAAAGCAGTAAGGAAGAAAAGCTGCGTTCCTTAAGGGCCCACTTTTCCTCTTCTCATACTACCGTGTTAAATGTTATGTTTTATGGTGTCACCAGGTAATGCTTAGTTTACTCCGCTAACCCACAAGTTATTGAATTCATATTAATACTGAATTGCAAGCTGGGCGTGGTGGCACACACCTGTAATCCCAGCACTCGAGAGGCTGAGGCAGGAGGATTGCTGGGAGTTTGAGGCCAGCCTGGGCTACAAAGTGAGCTGAAGGCCAGCCTGAACTGCATAGCAAGACCCTGTCTCAGAAAGAAAAAAACAAAAACAAAAAAACCCCAGCAAACTAAACAAAAAACTGAATACTGTATTTAATACATTTTAACAACTCAAATAGCTTGTTATGAAAAATCCTATCATAACTTTATTGCTGTGGAAAAATTTCTTGATTTTAACACTCTTTAGGAATATAACTTATAATCTAGATGTTGAGTATATGAAGTTTGTTTGAAATGCTGCTGAATAATTTAAATATAATGCAAAACCAAATATGAGATACAGGTTCTTTGTTTTAATATTTATGAGTATGCAGCATCTGTCTGCAGAGCAGAGACCATGTGCTGTACACCAGCTGTATTTAAATCTGTGAGGTATTTGTTAGGTATGATTTACTATGGGAAGGCAATTCAGAAAAAGACTCAAGTTGTTGTATAGATTCAAGTCACCATTTTATCCTATACAGTTTTTCAGCTAAAGACAAAGTTAAATCAATGTTAATATCAAACCAGGTTACATTTACTTGGATTTTGTTGACGCTGACATTAGATTTCTAACATGATTCTGTAGCTCGTTTGCTCCCCCTTTAAAAATGACTTTGAGTGCATCATAACGTGTGTAGCAGGTAAAAAGGTAAAACACCGAGAGACTAAAAGACAAAGAGGTGTTGCGTGAGAATTCATGAAGGTGTGGGACCAACCCGCTGGGGACTAAGCAGTCGTATACTTAGCATGACCTGCACTGCACTGAGTAGGTGCCATGTTTATCGCTTTACGGCCGTTTTTAACCGTTTCTGGGTGGCTTGATAAGTTATAGTTTGTAAAGTTGACTTTGATGTCACATTAAATTCTAGTCACCCAGCAGCTCTTACAAAATTTTCCCAGGAGCCACAGATGTCGCTCAGTGGTGGAGCATCCGTCTGGTGTGAGGAAGGCCCCAGGTTCTGCTTCAGCCCTGAGAACATTTTTCCCTGGGCGCTTGTGTCCTGGTGTGTCAGAGCGGGGTTAGACCTCCGGTACACGGCGGCCCGGCGTGTGGTGTGCTCTTTGGATCAGTTGTGACGTGAAGTGTGGCTGGACGCTCAGTGGATGCTGACAGCCTGGAGCGGCCAAGCAGTTTTACCTGGATCTAGAGCAGGGTGGCCCTGCGGGGTGTTACTGAGTAGATGCCCAAGGAAATGAGAATGCGCTGGCTCACCACATCAGTGTGCATAATTGACAGGTTACTCAATACTTTCAAAGATAAGTACTTCCTACTTTCTTTTCTTTAGCTATCAAATGCAACTCCATGTAAATATTGTATTATAACGTATTTTCTGACTATTTTGTTATAGATTACAAAAAAGTAAACAAATCGAAGGAACTTGGAAAAACACTGCCTTACTGCTGGAAAGGATGGCTTTAAAAATTATCAATATAATTGTAGTGAAATCAATATTATCCCTTAAAAGGGGAGAAGGTAGCTCAGTGTCATGGTGCACACATGTAATCCCAGCACTTAGGAGGCTGAGGCAGGAGGATCCCCACAAGTTTGAGGCCAGCCTGGGCTACTAGGGAGTTTAAGGCCAGCCTGAATTACAATGTGAGGCCCTGTCTCAAAAAAAGAGAGTGGGGAGGTAAGCACCGAGATTGGAAAGAAACAAGTAAAAACTCTGTACTTGCGATAATTTGACCTTGTATGTGGAAGATGCTCAGAAATCCACTACAGAGCTATCAGAACTAGTAAGTTCAGCTGAGTGGCAGAGCAGGAGAGCAGTGTGCAGAAGTCACTTATAGTCTGTACACTGCCAGTGAGCAGTCTGATAATGGAATTAAAAGTTTCACTAACAGCAGAAGAAAATACTTAGGAATAAATTTAACAAAAGTACTATAAAACTTACATTCTGCAAACTACAAAAATCATTAAGGCAGTAAAGATTTCAATGAACGGAAAGACATTCCATTTTCGTGCACCCATAGGTCTGTGAATCTGTTTTTTTGTTTTTGATTTTGTTCCAGTACCAGGAATTGAACTCACGACCTTGAATTTGCCAGGCAGGCGCTGTGCCGCTGAGCTAAATCCCCAGCCCCGAGGTCTGTGAATCTGAAGAGTTAGTATCGTTAGCATGGCAGTGCTCCGCAGATGCCCTGCACATTCAACACGATCATCGATGTCTCAGCCGGCCCAAGGGGGCAAACTGATCCTAAAATCTGTGTGAAAATGCAAGGCCCCAAGACAAGCAAAACAGTCTCGAAAAAGAACTTTCAGGCCAGGCGTGGTGCTGCACTCTGGTAATCTCAGCACTCAGGAGGCAGAGGCGGGAGGACTGCCACGGGTTCGAGGCCTGCCTGAACTATGAGCAAGACCCGGTCTCAAAAAAATAAGAAACCAGAAAAGAAAGAAAGAGAACTTTCAAAACTTACTGTTGGCCAAGAAGCCCCTGAAAAGATACACACTGCCACCTGCTATTTGGGAAGTGCAGTGCACACTACAGTGAGGCAGCAGCTCACGCGCACCAGGACGGTTGTAATAAAAAAGGGCAGGTGACACTTGTTGGCAAGGATGGGGGAAACTCGAACCCTGGTCCATTACTGGGGGGATGTGCAATGGTGTGGCCACTCGGAACAGTCCGGCAGCTGCTCAGAATGTTAAACGTGGTCCCTGGGGGACCCAGTGATCCTGCTCCTAGGTGTCTGCTCAAAAGAAGTGAGACCATGTCCGCGTGAGAACTGGTACACAAACACATCCAAAAGCATATGGGAACTTTGAAAATCAGTAAGTGAATTTATCAATATTGCTTGACTAAAGGTTAATATACAAGAAAGCCAACTATACTTATATAGAGCAGCCACCAAAAATCATTAAATAGACTAAAATCCCTGACAGTAGTGACATAGGAGATTAGGGCGTGGCAAAACCGGCTGGGGAAGTAGGCGTGGCCTGTTAACTACAAAATCCCAGAGCGCATGTGTAGAACAGTTCCCCAGGCCCGCACGGGATTTCTGAGTGCTAAGTCAGGTTTCCAGTAGGATGGCCTCATCCTGACGTCAGCCGGAGGAGTCGGGTCCCAGACCCGGCTCAGGACTGGTAAAGAGAAGTTCTCAGGGATGGTCAGTTCTCAGGAAAAGTAGATAAGCTGTTCCTTTTTTAAATTGGCAGGGTCAAGCTGGGTGTGGTGGCACACTCCTCCTGCAAAAGGAGGAGACCAGTTTGAGCCCACAAAGCTCAAGGCATCGTGACAAGACAGGGTGGCAGCCAGCCAAGTTGATGTAGGGGAAGAAACTCCCGACCTGCTAGGTGGCTGGGACGAGTTCTGTCTAAAATCAAAGAATGAATTTTAAGGACCTCGGAGGTTAGGAGCAGAATATATTTATTAGGGGGAAGAAAGCTCCTGTCAGAGACAGAAGGGGGCCTGAGTGGGTTGCCAAGGACCCTGCCTTTTCTAGGGATTTTATAGAGCAAAACCATAAGGCAAGGCGGGTCCCAGGTGGGAAAATGGAATATTGCAAGGAGGGCGTGAGGTGGGACAAAACTAGGGTCAGCCAATAAGATTACGAGCATAACTGCTCAGGTAAAATTGGTCAAGTCAGGGTCAAAGCGAAAGCGAGTCACATAGCAAGGGGGCACGAATCCAGAACAGCAGTTCTTCATGTAGGGCTTGGGTCAGTGCTCTTCCTGCTCTCTCAGGGTGCTCTAGCAGTCAATCCCTGATGTTTATCTGTAGGGAAGTATGTGGGTGCGTTTGTTTTCTCTTTTGTCTTGGGGTCTGGCCCTCAGTGGAGGTGCCTGCTCCCCACAGCTGCAAGGCATCTCATTTTCTGCCCTGGCTCCTTCGAGGGCCCCGTCTGACTGCCGTAACGTTTCTGCCTAACTGCAGGCCTCCTACTGACTGAGCGGAAAAATCAAAACAGAACACGGCACTTAGGAGAGAAACAAAGCATGTGCCCAGAGGGCCCTACCTGCTCTCCTGGCTGGCTTGGCCAGATGTGTCCCTGGGTTTGGGGAGCTGCAGTCTCCTGGAGGTGGTTTCTAGATTCCTTCTGTCCCGAGCAAAGAATTGGTCAAGAGAAGCACAAAAAGTAGCAAAGTTTTATTAAAGGTGGAAAGAGAAACGGGCTCTGCAGAGCGAGTCTGGGCCAAGGAAAAGCGGGAAGACAACTGCACCT
The DNA here is from genome assembly GCF_000276665.1 of Chinchilla lanigera. NCBI lineage: Eukaryota > Metazoa > Chordata > Mammalia > Rodentia > Chinchillidae > Chinchilla > Chinchilla lanigera. The sequence goes on along the minus strand of NW_004955485.1, from coordinate 7,479,673 downwards.
GCCGTGGGAAGGCAGCCGCCGTGCTGGAGCGAGCTCAGCAGCTGACTCATTCCTTGTTTTTAAGTTGAGACAGGGCCTCGCTCTGTAGCTCAGGCCGGCCTTGAGCTCATGCCGAGCCTCCTGCCTCCATCTCCTGAGCGCTGGGATTGCAGGCAGGCACCACCATGCCCGGCTGGTTCTTAAACGCCGTACCAGCACTGGGTTCCTGGAATGATTTATGTTGTATGTGATGGGCATGTACCTGAATTGGTTGACTTATATTTTATTTTATCGTTATTGTTGTTGTTACGGTTGTGGTTTTAGTGGTACTGGTGCTAGAACCCAGGGCCTTAGCACTGACATATATCCATAGCCCTTTTAATTAAAAAAAAAAAAAAAAAATTGAGATGAGTCTCCCTAATGTGGCCAAGGCTGGCCTGGAACTTAGGCTCCCCTGCCTCGGCCTCCTAGGTAGCTGAGAGTCCAGGTAAGCACCACTGTGTCTGGCATATTTTAGTACTTTAAGAATTCTAAGCCAGATATAGCGGCACACATCTGCAATATCTGGGGAGGTGAGGGAGGAGGAGTAAAAGTTCAAACCCAGCCTGGGTAACTTAGTGACTTGGCAGCACCCTGACTCACACTTTACAGAGGGCTGGGGTACAGCTCAGTAGGTGTGCTCTGGAGTCAATTCCTAGTATCCCACCCCCCCTAAAAAAATTGCCCCTGTGTTCATTACTGGAGGAGATTGGACTACAATAGTCCCTATTGAATCTTCATTAGATTTTTTTTTTTTTTTTTTTTTGTGTGTGTGTGTGTGTGTGTGTGTTTTTCTCCGGTACCGGGAACCGAACTCACGACCTTGCGCTTGCCAGGCAGGCGCTTTGCCGCTGAGCTAAATCCCCAGCCCCTTCGTTAGATTTTATAGTGGCCTCATGAAATGGAAACTTCCTTTTGTGTGTGTGTGTGTGCGCCAAGGAATCGAACTCAGAACCTTGTGCTTGCCAAGTAAACGCCGTACTGCTAAGCTCTACCCCGGCCCCTGGCCTAATGAAATGAATCTGGGAAGCGTTTGCATGCTTTCTGTGTCTGGAAGAGTTTGTGTAAGATGGTTACTGTTTCTTATCTAAATGTTTGGAAGGGTTAACTGTTGAAGTGGTCTGGGTCCAGAGTTTCTTTAAGGGAAAGTCTTTCGTGATGGGTTTAGTATATTTTATAAATAAAAGAAGACTACATTTCTTCCTTTTTACTTTTTATTGGTTATTAAGATTAATGAGTTTCATTTTGGCAGATTCATACAGGCACATACTTCGATACTTTTCAGTTTTTCTTTTCAGTGAAATTTTCCTTGTAGAGTTTAGATTGAATCATAGCTATTTTATTTTATTTGAAGCTATTGTAGATGGAAGTATTTTCCTGATTTCTTTCTCAGCTCATCCATTATGTGTGTTCTGTAGAGCTAATGAGTTTTAAAGTTTGATTTTATATTCTGCTACATTGCTAAATTCATTTATCAGCTGTAAAAGTCTTCTGGTGAACACTTCAGGGTCTTCTAAGTGTAGGCTCATATCATCTACAAACAAGGATAATTTGACTTTTTCCCTTTCTATCTGAACCTCTTTTATATGTTTTCTGGCTTAATTTTTTCTAGCTAAAATTTCAAGAACTGTGTTGAATAAGAATGGTGAGAATGTATATCTTTTCCTTGTTCCTGATCTATTTATTTTAATGAGCTTTTATGTTTTATTACTGTTGCAGTTACATTTCTCTCATTGCTGAGATAAAACACCCGACACTCAGAATTGAGGAAGGAAAGGTTTATTTAGCTCACAGTTTGTGGAAGTTTCAGTCTATAATTGGCTGGCTCCAAGGCAGGGTGGCACATGGCAGAGGGCAACAGTTCATCGGAAGACAGCAAGAGCAGCAAGAGCACAAGGGGAGGAGCAGCGGGAAGCAGCCTCTTTCCCTCCCTTTCATTGTATGCAGAGTACCCGCCCCAGGGCGGGTGTAGCACTCACACCCACAATCCCAGCATTGGACCATGAATCAGTGGTCTCTAGATGCCTCCTCCATGACTGCAGGATTCTTTAGGGGGAACACCCAGCCACAAACCATAACAATTAGGAACTTACCTGTTTGGACTTTCAAATATTATAGTCCCAGCTACTGTGGAGGCTGAGGCAGAAGGATTACTTGAGTCTGGGAGTTCAGAGCCAGCCCTGGATAACAAAGCAAGACACGTTCCTTTTTTATTTTTATTTGTAATTTTTTTAGTTTTTTGAGACAGGGTCTACCTGTGCAGTTCATGCTGGCCTTGAGCTTACTACACACTATGAGGCCCAGGCTGGTCTTGAGCATACGGCAATCCTCGAGTCCCAGCCTCAAAAGTGGTAGGATTACAAGTGTGCACCACCATGCCCGAAACATTTTTTTTTTTTTTAAATTTTGAGACAGGGTCTCACTATGTAGTGTAGGCTGGCTTTGAAGTCACCTATGTAGCCCAGGCTGGCCTCAAACTCACAGTGATCCTCCTGCTTCGGAGGATCTTGAGTGCTGGAATTACAGGCATCCGCCACCACGCCCAGCCCTGGCACATGTTTGTTTGTTTGTTTAAATTATGTTTATCGATACATTTTAGGTATACATAGTGCTCACATTCACCATAGGAAATTTGTACCTGTACATGACACAACTTGATTCTTTTCTCCCCCCATTCTCCTACCCTCCTTATTTACAAAAGCTTTGTTTCCCCCTTTTTTTCCCCCCTTGGGGAATTAAACTCAGGGCCCTGTGCATGCTAGGCAAGCATTCTACATCCCCAACCCACCCCATTTTTTTGAGACAGGATCTCGCTATGTAGTGCAGGCTGGCCTTAAACTTGCTTATGTAGCCCAGGCTGCCTGGAGCTCATGGTGATCCTCCTGCCTCAGCCTCCTGAGTGCTGGGATTACAGGTGTGCACCACCATACCTGACCCTGGGACATCTTTTAACAGTAATAATAAAAAGATTTAGCTGTGCGTGGTGGTGCACACCTGTAATCTCAGTATTAACATACATACATATTAAGCTCAAAACTGGTACATAGTTTAGTGAGTCTTTGGTATTTTTTAATTAGCTGATTTGATTGATTATAAAATTGAGAGAAGTATGCAATTCATTCAGAAGTTTTCTTTTAGACATTCATAGTCTTATTATACCTTAGATTAGAAATATATTTCTGATTTGTGTTAGTTTGGTGGGTTTTCTATAAAAACTATTAAAAGCTATAGCTACTAATAGTTTATAAATATGGAAATATACCCAAATATTTTAATTTTTGTAGGTTTTGTTTTCAGATTCTAATAGAATGATTATCCAAATATGCATATATATGTAAATCAGTATTTTTGCTGTGTTATATTTAATGAGAGTCAGACCTTTAATTAAAACTTAATTTTGGAAAGAAAGCATGAGAGAACATATTAAAGTTTAGGGATGAATATTTTTATATCAGCTTTTAAAATTAGTCTTAAAAACTGCCCCACTTACTCTCACACTGCTGAAATCATTTTGTAAGGTTGTTTGACCTTAACAACGTACCTTTTTGCCAGAACATTCTACTTTTAAGAATTTATTTTTAATAGCCGGGCATAGTGGCATACGCCTATAATCCCAGCACTCAGGAAGCTGAGGCAGGAGGATTGTGGTGTGTTTGAGACCAGCCTGGGCTACAAAGTGAGCTCAAGGCCAGCCTGAATTGCATAGAGACACTGTCTCAAAAAGACCAAAAAAAAAAAAAAAAATTATTTTTAAGAAGAAACTGGACATGTCTACAGGAGGGATATAAGAACGTTTATTGTAGCATCCCTTGTAAGAGTAAGACACTGAGAGCCCTAGGAATGTCACCAGGTGAGTTGTGGTGTAGCCACACAATGCCGAGTGATATAGCCACCGAACACAGTGTCCTTAATTCTGTTAGAGGAAAAGGCAGACTTGAGTTGTGGAACAGTGGTCTTCAGCCTTTTTGGCATGAGGGGCGGTTATGGCTTGTGTCTGGATGTCCCCCCAAAGCCTCATGTGGTCATAGCTAGAGGTTTCTCAGAGGCGGCTGGACCTAGCGCGTGAGACGGATTCCTGGTACGGTGCTGGGGTGACGGGTGTGTGATTACTAACGGGTCTGCTGATTGGATTGGCACCGCCTTAACTCCAGGAGCCTGGACAGAGTATAAAAGGGGCAGAAGGATGCTGTTAAGGCCCCTTGCTGCTTAGCTACCTTCTGTCTGCCCTGAACTGTTCTCCTCTGCGAAGCAGCTCTGCCTTGGAGCCAGCCGATGAAGGACTGAAACCCGTACACACTGTGAGCCAGATAAACTTTTCCTCCCTTAACTTTGGGTGTGGGGTGTTTTGTCTCAGCAACGAGAAAAGTAACGATGACGGATGGGTTTCACGGAAGTCGGTTTCTCTAAGGATGGGGTGGAGGGGAATGATTTTGGGATGATTCACGTGCATTGCATTTATTGTGCACTTTATTTCTGTTATTACTACCTTGTAATATATAATGGACTAATTATACACCTCACCATAATTCAGACCCAGTGGGAGCCCTCAGCTTGACTTCCTGCACGCGACGGTCCCGTCTCAGCGTCTGGGCGGCAGCGATAGCTGCAGCGTGTGCGTGAGACCAGCCCACTGCGCCCCGTGCTGAGTGCTGCCCGTGCGGAAACCCCCGCTTCACAGAGCTGGGCGCTGGAAGCAGAAACCGCTCTTCAGCACTTCCTCAGTGCCTGCGGCCCTCTCGGGATGCGCTCCCTTGGCTTTCATTCAGAACATGTAGATTTAGATTATGTGGGGAAAAGGGTTCTAGGCAGACTTCATGATTTGTGATCATAGACACTTCGCACAGTGATAGAGTGAAACAGACGGCCGATTCTTAAAACCTGTAATGAAAAAGAAGACTTCATGGGTTTGATTAGACAAGACTGAGAATGGGACTCCGGAGGGTGAGACTTGTGAAAAAGCTGTTAAAAGTGAGGACAGGGCACTAACTATGACTCAGATGTCAGGCAGGATTGAAGACGCATTTGATGGTGATCGCTACATAAATATCATGAAATAGACTCCACCATTTTGGGTTTTAGCTTGTGCCTTAAAGGAATTGGTGGCCAGAGAGGGTCAAGGGAATTTATCTGTTTGAGGTACAATTTTTGATACAATAGCAGATTCAGGCAAGTATATAAAACTGCGAAATGTTCACCTTGTAAAAGCAAGAAGACATGCTGCTGTTGTGAGTGACCGTCCTGCCAAATTGTGGCAGTCCTTTTTGAGACAGCGTCGCGCTCTGCAGCTCAGGCTGGCCTTGAGCTCACTGTGTAGCCCAGGCTGGTCCCACATTTATGGCGATCCTCCTGCCTCAGCCTCTTGAATGCTGGGATGACAGCATTGTGACACCTGGGCCACAGCAGTTTGTAATTTTTAATAATACTTAGATTCGTAGTAGCATGTCGCAAACCTTGACAGCTTAGCAGTTGTGGAATAAGCACCTTGTGTACTGTGTTCATGATTGAAGCTGTAATTGCCTCCAGGTTGTGCACTAGTCTGTAAAACTGTTGAAGGATAGCTGTTCAGTTGTTTCCCCAGCCGGACGTGGTGGCGCACGCCTGTAATCCCAGCACTCGGGAGGCTGAGGCAGGAGGATGGTTGCAAGTTTGAGACCAGCCTGGGCTACAAAGTGAGCTCAAGGCCAGCCTGAACTGCATAGCGAGATTCTATCTCAAAAAGACCAAAAAAAAAAAATTGTTTTCCCAGTAAACGTTTTTCTTATTTGTGAAAAACAAAAACAAAGTGCATATGACATATCGCCGTGCACACCCTCCTGAAACGTGTGTCCCACAGAATAAACATCTTTCCCTCGTCCACACTGGCAGACCCCTCAGCCTGGCTCCACACCACCGCGTGACTCACTGGTCCTCCCTGACCGCCATGCCTCAGCAACCTCTGCCGTTGCATCAGCTTGTGTAGTTGTGTTGCTTGCTGAAAGAGGAATACATACCACTTTTTTTTTTTTTTTCTGTACTGGTAATCAAGCTCAGGAGCTTGCACTTGCCAGGCGGGCACTGTGCCTCTGAGCTATATCCCTGGCCCTACATGCCACTGTTTGAACTGCAGCTTCTCCTAAAAGTTCATGACAAATGCCCTTACTGGCAGGCAGGACCAACTCTTCACCAAGTAAAGGGCTTGTTGTAGTCAGGGTTTTCAAGGAAAACAACACAGGACACATCATGTATGGGATTATTTTATAATAGTCACCCAAAGAGTCATATACAAAGACAGTGCAGGGAACCTGTCCACACACTAAAAACCCAAAGAATCCAGCTGAGGGCCTGGATCCCATGGTGGTGTCCTGTATGAGTCCAGCTGAAGACCTGGACATTGCATGACAATGTCCCATGCAAGTCTGTTTCAAGGATTTGTGCTGGGAAGGCCCAGAGGCCAGCTAGAAAGTCTGTGCCAGTGGGATGAAGGACCTGTGCCAGCAGGCAGAGGGATCTGCACTGGAGCCAGGAAGCCACGCTCAGAGTAAGGACCAGAGCTCCCCCAAAGTGAACTAGTTTCTTTTAACTTACTAAGAAGAAAGTTTTGTGCTGATACTGTATAGACAAGATACCATGCCTTTATCTTCTACTCTGAGTGTCTACTAAGAAGACAACAAAGTGCAGTGTATCATCTGTTGTAACTGTCCTACTAACCTGTTTTGAAACTCGGTTTCATTGTTATGTTCATCTTTTTTTCTCTTTAAAACAAAACAAAACAAAACAAAAACAAACAAAGTGAACCACAGCCATTCTCAGTGACAACAAGGTCCCGGGCTCCTCTGACGATGAGAACAGCCAAGTTCATATCAGCAATGCCAGCATGACGAGCTCCTCCTGGAGAACCAACAGCGCCCCAGCAGCTCGTCCTCTGCTCCAGTTCTCCTCTTTATTTCGTTGGCGACAGTCCCCGGGTGGGCCCCCCCCCCCCAGCACCACACTGATTCAGTTCAGCTGGGTGTTACAAGTTGACCGCCCGGTGTCATCCACCGCCGGGCTTCTGAGTTTAGCAGTGCCGTTAGCCACTAAGAAGGGTGCTCTCGGTGCAGACTCGTTGGATCAGGTGGGGGCCTTCAGTGAATGCTTCAGTGTTTTGTTTTCATAATTTTTGTTCTTTCTTTTGAAAAACTCCAAAGACGTGTCTTTTAATGCAAGGCGCTTTTTCTTTCTTTGTGGTGAAGCAGGTTGGAAGGTTTCACGGCTTCTTTGGACAGCTGGTTACCACATATTCCCCAGAACAGCCTTGGAGAACGTTCATCATCTGTTGGAACTGACTTGTAATTTCAGTCAGACTTCTCTTCATCTAAGGGCAGCTTTCTTTTGTTGGCAGTCTTAAGAGTCTTCTGCTGTCTCCTTAGGTTTCTCCCCCTTGTCAAAGAAACTCTCCAGTGATACTTTTTTTATGAATTCATTTTGGCTGGGGCGGAGCTTGCTGGCCTACCACAGCTGTGACTGAGACAAGTGCGCAGTGAAGGGAAAAGGCACAGACAAAGCGGTAAATAAAATAGTGGGTGGGCCAGGCGTGGACTGAAATACGTCCTGGTTCTGATTTAAAGCCTGCACCGTGCCAGGCAGGGTGTGCACACTTGTAATCCCAGCCCTCGGGAGGCCGGGGCAGGAGGATTGCCAAGAGTTGGATGCCAGCCTCAACCACAGAGTGAGCCCTCGCCTCAAAAAAAAAAAAAGTCTGCCACCATGTGCACCGTGTACAGTCGAAGTACATAACTCACTTGCCACTGTAAAGCCCGCCACCAGCTGCAGCTCGTCCCTTGCCAGTCATGAACAAATTTTTTTGTTTTTGTTTTTTTGAGACATGGTCTTGCTATGTAATCCAGGCTGCCTTGAACTCACTGTGTATCCCAGGCTGACCTCAAACTTGTGGTGATCCTCCTGCCTCACCCTCCTGAGTGCTGGGATTATAACTGTGCGTTACCATACCCAACAGGATTTTTCTTTTTTTTTTTTGTCTTTTTTGAGTAGGGTCTTGCTATGCGGTTCAGGCTGGCCTTGAGCTCACTTTGTAGCCCAGGCTGGTCTTGAACTCACAACAATCCTCCTGCCTCAGCCTCCTAAGTGCTGGGATTACAGGTGTGTACCACCGTGCCCAGACAGACAGGGTTTTGATATGAGACTGCAAGTGGTTGATTTATTATGGTCTTTGTGTTATCAAACCTTTCTGCTGATGTTAATCCATATTTGCAGCTGTTCCCAAATGCTAGCATCACTGCCTCAGATCCACCTCAGCTCACAGATATTAGATTCTCATAAGAAGTGTGCAACCTAGATCACTTGCGTGTGCAGTTCCTGGAAGGATTCCCACTCCAGCAGGATCTAAAGCCGCTGCTGGCCTGGCAGGAAGCAGAGCTCAGGTGGTAATGCATGTGATGGGGAGTGGCTGTCAAGACAGATGAAGCTTCGCTCTCACCTGTTACACACCTGGGTTCCTCACAGCTCACGAACTGATACTGCCATGGCCCAGGGTTTGTGGACTCCTGTTATAGAAGACAGAGCAGAAAGGAGAGGATGCGGTGTACATAGAAAAGTAGGAGTGTGAGTGTCATTATCTCACAAAATAATAAATTAAATCACAGAATACTGTCTATAGTTGATGGAAAAGAAGATAAATACATAACCACATTAAAGTTACAAAGCTAATCAGTGCATACCTCTTAATAAGAAGTACACTCGGGGGCTGGGCATGGTGGCACAGGCCTGTAGTCTCAGCATTTGGGAGGCTGAGACAGGAAGAACACCGTGAGTTCGAGGCCAGCCTAGGCTATGCAAGCAAATTCAAGGCCAGCCTAAACGACATAGTGAGACCCTATCTCAAAAAGAAGACGTACACTGGAAAAGTGGAGCACTGGAGGAGGGAGGTGTAAAAAGACGTGTAAGGAGCTGAGATCTGCAGAGGGCGTCTAAATGGAACACATGGAGGACTTGTAGTGGTCAGGAGCTGTGTACTGTTCTGGAAGGTGGCACTGTTGCTAGCCAATCAGATCATCGTGTAGTACAGCACGTAGAGGGAACTGAAGACTTTTTACTTTCTTATACATAGTTTAGAGACCCTTAGAGGCAAGGCTCTAATTGCAAGTCACTAGCAGGTTACTAAAAATCTCACAAAATGTTGAGAAGAAACATTGTTTAGAGAAATCGGAGTACTTGCTAAAAAGTTAGAGTGTGCTGGAGGAGACAAGTAGGGGGATGTTTAACCATGTAATTTTATGTTGATTAAAACAAAATTTAAGGCTGGAGAAATAGCTCAGGGATAGGACTCTTGCCCAGGATGTGTAAGGCTCTAGGTTCCATCCCCAGCACCTCAGAACAAACTTTAAAGACATTTCCCTGCTGTATTTAACAATACAGAGCAGCATTCATACATATATTCTTCCATAAGAAACTGGATATTGCAAAATAGTATTTATACTGTGACTGCCATTGTTACTTTTTAAGTGCTATATGTGAAATGGAAAAAATGTGGTAAGCAACACCACTTAAGGGTTATTGTATCTTGCATGGTTTTCATTTTCTTACATTTTACACTCTTACATCATTGAAAAAACATTTTGAAGCAATGAGCCTATATTGTAGTACTTCGTTGTGATGGGGGAAACGGTGGTGACATAATGTATGGTAGTTTGGCCAGTGACACACTGTGTGTATAGCCATGGTCCTATAAGATTGTCCTGGAGCTGGAATATTCCCTTTGCCTGGTGACATTATCTCTGTCACACACTGCACGTAACTCAGTTGTTTGTGGTGGTGCTGGTGTAGAAAGACCTACTGTGCTGTTAGTTTTGTAAAATATAGCACATATAATTATATACAGTACATAATACTTGGTAATAAGTGTCTATGTTACTGGTTTACATATTTATTTTTATCTACTTAAAGTTTACTGTAAAACAGTATTAAGCCTGCTGGGTATGGTGATGTAGGCCTATAATCTCAGTACTCTGGGAGGCTGAGGCAGGTGGATCAGAAGTCAGAGCCCAGCCTAAGCAACTTAGCAACTTAGTCTGCAAATTAAAAAATGAGGCGGCTTGGGATGTAGCTCAGTGTGAAGGCCCTGGGCTCAATCCCCAGTATAGAAAAACAAACAAAATAATGCAAGTATTAAATGAAAAGCTGTGTGATTATCAGGTAGGAATAAATTAGAAAAAGAAAATTCAAAAAACAACTAGTAAATGTTTTGTTATTTAATTTTTTCTTTTGTATAGATAATGCTTTCATAATGTACAAAGTTTGTAAAGTATAAAAAGATAGTGAAAAGTCTTCCATCTACTATCAGCACTCTTTACCTAGAGGTGATCAGTGTTATTAATTCTTGCATGCCCTTCTAGAAATAATACAAATAACACATATTTACCACTTCCTCCTTTTTATTGTATATTTTGTGTGTACATTTATACACGTTGCCTTTTCCCCAATGTATATTAAAGATAGTTTATTGGTATATAAAAGAGCATTCTTAGTTTTTTTAAAGCTGTGTAATATTTATTGTGAGCATGTTTCATAATTGATTTATCATTCTCTAATGGATATCCAAGTTGTTTCCAAACTAATTACAGTATTAACATTGCTACAAAGAATTTCCTTATTCATGTATCATTTTACTGGGAGGATCAATTACTAGAAGTAAAATTGCTGAATCAATGTGCATGGATGTTTGCAATTGTTTTTAGTTCTGTCACTGTAACAAAACACCTGAGACAAATGAGCTTACTTAGAGAAAGGTTTATTTGAGCTCACAGTTTGGAGAAGGAGGCCGGGATCCCACAGTACGCTCAAGCACACCTCTAGTGACCCAGGCACCTCCCGGTAGCCCCACTTCTCAAAGTTCTACCACCACCCGATAGCACCAAGCTTGGGGACCACGCCATTATCCATCCGTCTTTGTGGGACATTTTAGATCCAGACTATAGCAGCAATTTGGTAAATTTGGTCAAATTGCCCTCTGATAAAGTTATAGTACTTAACAACCAGCAGCAGCAATGTATGAGAGATCATTATAATATTAGGTCTTACTGATAGTCACTTAAGAATTTGTGTGCCTAAACGAGTGATCCAACTCTAGACCAATGTGATGCATTAAAAATGAGGATAAGGTACATCCTTGTTAGAGGAATAATAGGTAAGGTTCATCGTACCCACAGATCCAGGTGTGTGGAAGATCAGTGGGCACTGCTCAGAAGGAGTGTAAACTGGCAGAAGCTCCACCTAGTATCTGTTCAAATCTTGTTTTGTTACATTTGAAATGTTGGGTTTTGGGGTGCAATGGTATGAAAAAAAATGAATTGGAAAAGGAGAGCGAAAACTTTCAAGGATTACTTGGGTGAAGTAAAGGCTTTTCTGTTTGGAAAGCCAGGTGACAACTGCTGAGTGAGAAATATAACCTAACTGCGGTTTATAAAGCAACGCAATACGAACGTGCCACACACAAGCTTTTGATCGGCGTGTCTTAGATCTTAGGATTTATGGGTCGAGCAAACATTCAAAAGAAACAGGCAGCCGTTTCTTGTACCAGAACAAAATCCAGATGGATAAGTTCTAGGCGAATATGTTCTATGCTCAGTGTGGGGGAAGTCCCTTCTAAGAGTATAAAAATGCCGTAACTCATGAGGAAAAAGATTGGCAGCTTTGTCTTCAATCTGTAAACTGTTAAAAGGCAATCGCACATCAGGATGGATATTTGCAAAGTAAATGACAGCACTAAATATTGAATTTGCAAAGGACCTTTTAAATAAAAATCTTAAAATTACAAGCACATCAGTCAAACAAATAGACAAACCCAGAACATATCAACACAAGGAGGAACAACGGAGTCAGGGAACACGGGACCATGTCACCTCTCCCTGGGAACCAAAGGCACGCCGGGAGTTCACGTCATGCTGCAATTTGTATGCCGCACCCAATAAGCAAAGACCGACAGTGTCTTACGTTGGTGTTATAGAACATCTTAGGTTGATGTCGTAGAAAAACAGACCGAGTCTTGTACTTTTTCTGGAAAGCATTTGGGCACGATATGCAGCAAATTCTAAAATCAACCTTCTCTGACTCATTTTGAGTGTTCTCCTACAGATTTGTAGATTTATTCATATTATTTGTATATAATTTCGAAAAAAACTATTTGCTTGGTATTCACCCCAATCATTTCTTGAATCAGGAAGCTGCTCACTTAGATGATTAAGACATTATTGGGTTTTCATTTCATAATACTTAAGCTGTGAACCTGACGCTTTTTTACTTTTTTTGTACAAGATTAAATTTGAGTATGTCTTGTACATTTCCCAGTGGAAACACAACTTTTTAATGGTTGGAGATGTTTAATAGTGGGCTTGAGAACTTGATAATTTCTAATTATGTGAATGTCCCTTGAAGTTGCATTTTAAACTCCAAGCTTATTACAAAAACACACACCCAGGCCGGGTGCGGTGGCGCACGCATGTAATCCCAGCACTCGGGAGGCTGAGGCAGGAGGATCATTGCAAGTTTGAGGCCAGCCTGGGCTACAAAGTGAGTTTAAGACCAGCCTAAACTTCATAGTGAGACCCTGTCTAAAAAAAAAAAGAAGAAAGCAAAAGCAAAAGCACACACAACCAAAAAAACCAGAAATAATTCTGCTAGAGAACATCATTAGGAAGTCATCCGGTGTACCCGTATTTATCTAAGGTCAGTGAAGCCCAGCAGGGGCTACTGAGCTGAAATTTGAAACTCCCAGGAGGACTGGGAGAGGGAGTCCCTGAGTGCAGGGTCTGTGGGCGCAAGCTCAGTTGGACGGAGCGGAGCAGGTCACAGTGTGCACGCCCGCAGTCCCCACTACTTGGGAGGCTGAGGCAGAAAGTCACTGAGCCCAGGGGCTCGGGGTCAGCCTGGGCAAGCCAATGAGACCCTGTCTGAGACTAACTACAAAAGACTGAAGATGTAGCTTAGTGTGAATACCCTGGGTTCATCCCCCAGTACAAGATGAAACAAAACTGCACTGAGAAAACCACCGTGTGATACATGTAGAATAAACCTGTTGGAACTGACTTTCAAGAGAAAAAAATAGATGATGTATGTTTTTTTAAAAAGCCTTGATTTCAATCCCCGCCCTCCGCCTGCAAAAGGTTAAAATGTATCTGCAGTGATCGGTGTGCTGAAGATCTGAAAAGCACTGGAGAATGTTCTGGAAAAGAGTCCGTACTCGTCATAGTCCGCGGATCCAGCCAGTTGGGCACAGGCTATTTGGGGAACAGTTTAGGATGCTCTGGAGGGAATGTTTGCTGTAGCCTTTCCTTTCCTCTCTTCTCTTTCTTCAAACATAAAATGGGAAGTACGGTGTGAAATAGAGCCTGAAAAGGTAGATTTTTCTTCCCTCCGCCGAAGTGGAAAGGGAGTTCTGGACAATGCCTAATTAAAAATGTGGAGCTAGCATAGCGTAGTAGGCAACAGCGTGAATTTTGGAATTGGACAGACGTGTAGTGCCTAGTCTGTTTCTTGGCTGTACATTCTTTGATTTTTTTTGTTTGTACTGAGAATCGAACTCAGGACCTTGTGCTTGCCAGGAAGGCGCTGTGCCGCTGAGCTACGTCCCCTGCCCCCAGTCTTTGATCTTTGATTTCTTCAGCCCCCCTTCCTCCCTCTGTCCCTCCCTCCCTCCCTCCCTCCCTTCCTTTTTGCGATCCTGGGGGTTGAATTCAGGGCCTCACTCTAGTGCCCTTCTGCTGCACCCCATCCCAGCCCCGGCTCTTAGTTTGTAAACGAAGGTGTAGCTCCCAGGACCTGTTCTGTGGGAGGAAGCTGTTCTGGCCAGTCTGCAAGTACGAGAAGACTTTGAAGGAAGCGGGGCTAGAAACCCAGGGAGTGGCACCTTTAAAAACCTGTTTTGTGCCCTGGTCTCTTCTTCCTGGGGTTCTGGAAATCATTAAATGGGGTCGGCAGGGTCTGGCCTACGGAGCCCTCTCGGTGACTGAGTTATTACTGTCACTGTAGTGGCTGGACGTCTGCTGAAAGCAGGGCAGCCTGCATGGACTGTGCTCCGAGGAGGGCGTGATCAGCTAATCTGGTGGGCTAGATAAAGCTTTTGCTTCAGAAGGTCACTAGTGGAAGGCATTGCACCCGCAATACTCGGTGAGGTGTGACCCTGGGTCGCCTAGCAAAACCAGGGTTTGAAGTAATAGCCTCCTCTCCCCAACCAGAGAGCAGAGTCTGACGCAAGCGGCGCCTTCTAAATGGCTGAGTGGAACGCACCAGGAAAGTTTCCATCTGGGGGGCGGCAATTAGCCCGGATGGGGCCAAAGTGCTGGAAAGTTGCAGGAGCAATTAGAAAGGGCGCCTGTACCGAACGAGTTAAGACTGTGCTGTGCTCTAGTTCAGAAACAAGTTCTGGTGATCGGAAAAAGTTAAAAGTAATTAATTCTGGAGTGAACTCTGTTAGATTAAATTTATTGGGGGGAAATCTTAAATTCTGGAATGAATCTGTAATTTCAGCTCCAAGGTGAAGATTGAGATCAATTGTTGGCATCCAACCCCAACAGGATTTCCCTTAATGGGTTTGGATCTTGAGAACGTAGGTAAGCAAAAGCCATTCCAAGTAATCGCATCTCTCGGCTCGGTAAAGCCTCGGGCCTTTCCCCTCCACCGTCTGGTCGCCTTTTCCCGGTCACCTAGCATGCTGGCCTCTTCCACGCATTGCAGCTCGAAAGCTGTGACCCTCCAGCCAAAATTTTAGACTGGTTCAGTGAAACCCAGGCGCTATTGACTGTGTAGCCACCAGGCAGCGTGCTCAACGCTGGGAGCACAGGGCCGGGAGACCTTGTTCCTGCCCTCCCGGGGGGAGCGCCAGGCAGTGACAGCAAGGCAGGTGGTGCTTCTCGTGGACCGAGCGTTCACCGGGCACTTCAGATCTGCTCTGTGCTGGCCCTGGAGCTTTGTGGGTATTAACTCGGCGCTCACAACTTAAAAATCCACAGGAAATTTTGGTTATCTGTGTGTTAATTTGAAAAATGAATGCAAAGTTTGCTTTTCTTCGGCAGATGAAACCCCTTCATCAAATGCTGCTTACAAACTTGAGTTGAGTTGCTTCAGCTTTTCAAAGCATGCTGAGACATTTACTGTACCTGATATTCCCACGCTTTAATAAGTGAAATGTGTAACTTTCAGTAAAAAAAAAAAAGCACTTAAAAAAACCCAAGCATCTGTTAATGAGCATAATGGTTATACAAATGATTACCCCCCCCACACACACATGTGTATGTATGTATGTACATATGTGTTTATCTATTTTTAAAACAAATTATCTGTTTCTTGAGACAGGGTCTCACGATATAGCCCTGGCTAAACGTGGACTTGTTGTGTATCCCAGGCTGGCCTCAAGTTTGTGACATTTCTACATCAGCTTCTAGATTACAGGTGTGTGCCACCACGCCTGGCTTTTCCTGTGTGTTTAGAAAACAAGCTCATTAACCTAATCAAGGTGAACAGAATTATTACCTCAAGCCTTCTATAGAATTTTGGGTTGGAGACTTAGAACTTGGCCAATATTTCTGTCCAGGCTTGTGATAGTGGGCTAATCCTTTTATAGCAATGGGATTGGCCAAACCTGAACGTCGTTTTGTTTTTTTTTTAATCTTCTGTTTACCCATTTTTGACTGCAATCTCTTACCTCCCTTAGAGGCATGATTCTGCAGACCCTCCCCTGAATGCATCTGTACTATTCTTTTTGCATTGCTAGGACTTTGTCTAATACGCATTCAGAGGCGATCTTTGGGTTGATGGATATAATGGTTCTTATGAATGATACTAGGAACCCCTGTGTCCCGGGCCCGTGCTCAGGACCACATCTAGCACAGCAGTGCCTTTGGTGAGTCAGGAGGAAAGTGTCCCTCTAGACTGATGAATCACAAAAGGCCCAGGCCAAGGCGGAAGGTTCCCTTGTGGAGCCTGCCTGGAATTCACCCTGCGCCAGCCTCTCCCCGCCCCGGTGCTCCTGAGACTTCGCCCCTCTTGAGCACTGTGAAGACTTCATGGATTTTCACAGAATTAGTGGTCACATTGCCATTTGACCCTCTGAACTGGCTCTTGTAGACTTCTTGGCAAAAACAAAATATTCCAACTTCGTTTTGACTTCTTGTGCGGCAGATGGTGTCTGATACTCTTAGGTATCTTAGAGATTTGATTCCATAGCTCCTTGTTCTATTGGATTTCTGATACTGCTTTTCAGTTGACAAAACTCCAAAAGATCTCTTTAGTGAATTACGGTATGTATTTGCATTTAATAAGTTCTTTAAAAACAATCTAGTTGAACAACCTCTGCCTGTCACTTATGTTTGAGTCACAGCTTGTTCCTGCGTCACTTGCAGTGTGCGCTTGCTGACGCTGACGCTGATATGTGTGTGAAGGAACTGTGCTGCTGTTCAGACTCCCGGGGACTTGCACCTCGTTAGATCCTGGCCCTGCAGCCGGCGTGCGAACGTTCTCTGCCTCGTCGATGACTGTGTAATCGTGTTCGGTGGGGACGGACAGGTGGACACCACTTCCTCATATTCCCTCACCCTTGCCCACAGCTGCCACCTCTTGGTGGAGTGAGCGAACCCACCTTATTAGCACTTAGTGGAGAGATGCATGCGGGTATAAGGCCAAGGATGTCGGTTGGTATCTGCCTGGAAAGTACTGATGCAGTGGTACACGCAATGGACAGTGTTCTGGGCACGGAGAGTCCAGCAGCACATGTGATCGTGTCCCAGCTTTCATGGGGTCTGTGTCGAAGTGGGGAAGACGAAGCAAGCAAATCAATGTGAACTATCTCGACAGGCACCATTCAGTGTGCAAGAGACCCAGCGGAGGGCGAGTGATGGGGTGGGGGCCGCTCTTCCGGATGCACAGTCTGCGAAGGCCTGGGGTAAGGGAACGCGGAGCAGACGCCTGAACCGCATGGGGGAGTGAGTGACATGGGAATCTAGGGGAGACTGGCCCGGAAGCAGGCCAGGAGGACCCTTAGGAATGTGTTGGACATATTTTAGGAACAGTAGGAAGTGTCTAAGAAGAGCAAGCAAGGCCAAGAGTGGTGGGAGATGCAGGGAACAGATCCACAGGGAGCAGTGAAGCCTTATGGGTAAGGGAAGTTGCTGTAGTTGCTGGCAATTTTGGTTATCTGTGTGTTAATTTGAAAAATGAATGCAAAGTTTGCTTTTCTTCGGCAGATGAAGAAAAGTTTTTGCTGTGCCGGGCCAAGTGCTGTGCCACAGAGCCATGCCCCCCGGCCCTGCCCCTGTGCCCCCAAGGGTTGGTTTTAAACTTTTTGGGGGGCAGTACTTGGGATTGAACCACGAAGTCACTGGAGGGTCGTGAGCTAAGTGATGTCTTAGTTATCTCTTCAAACAGGTTATTTTGGCTACTCTGCAAAAAATGTACTGTAGGAAGGAATAATAAGGCAGAAAGGTGAGTTAGTGAGCTCAGCTGATGTAATTCAGTGGAAGGGTAATGGTGCAACTCAAATCGGGACAATGAGAGAGCTCAAATTCTGGAGAGAGAGAAAAGTTAAAGACGAGAGTTAGGTTTGGAGCTTAAGCAGCTGTGGGGTGCCCGTCCCCCCATCCCCTAACGGACTCAGGACAAGAAAATGCAGTGTGCTGTGTGTGCTAGGTTCCGCCTGGTGGAGGTGTCCAGGAGGCAGCTGGACTCCAGGAAGTGCTCTCAAAGAAGACATAAACAGGGTGGGTTAGAGTGGATAGATGATACTTAAGCTTTGACACCAAATGATGTCATCACTTAAGTGAATATGTGTGTGGACACAGACGAAAAACCAAAAGTGGGAATGGCCAGGACTCTGGTTTCTAGAGGTCAGAAGGCGTGAGATGACCTAGCCAAGAAGACTGCGATGGCCGTTGAGGAGAGAAACCAATACAGCATGTGGAAGCAGAGTGAGCCTCAAGAAAGGAGCAACAGCCGGGTGTGGTGGTGCACACCTGTAATCCCAGCACTTGGGAGGCTGAGGCAGGGGGATCGCAGTGCGGGTGAGGCCGGCCCGGGCTACAGAGCATGACTGTGTCACAGCCTTCCCTTGAAGAACTGATCATTGGACTGAGCAAAGTCAGAGGTCAAGGAGGTCTTCACAGAAGTGGTTTTCCGGAGGAGAAGTGAAGGTCGACAAAGTGGAGGTGGTGAACGGAGACAGCTCTTGCAAGGGCGTGGCAGTGAGAAGCAGGACGAGGGCGTGATAGCGCGGACACACGGCGGGGCTGGAGATGGTTTCTGTTTCCGAAGAGGGGGCTGTGAGTTACCTGCTAGAGAGAGCTTCGTGCTGGTGGGGAGCCGCTGTATGCGGATTACCCCGGCAGCCTCCTGAATCCTGGGGGTGTGGAGGGGGCACTTGGGGAAGGGAGCAAGTATCAAGCATTTTAGGAAAGAATGAAACCCTAGAACTCAGTTCTGGGGGTGCAGCCAGCTGAGGCCTGGCTAGCTTCTGCTGCCCAAGGTCTCCCGGCTTCTTAGCTTGGCATTTTCATCCACTGGTCGCTGGGTTCTCTGGGATGGTATTGGGAGCCCATCCTGGTTTGCCATATTGTCAGACTATATTACTTCTTCCTCCTAAAATCAGCGAAAAGAAGGCTAAAGAGACGGACAGGAGGGTGGGGCTGAGCCCAGTGGCGGAGCACTTGCTCCTGATGCCCCGGATTCTGTCTCCCGCGAGCAAAAGACGGGTGAAAATGTGCATTTCATCTCCTTTCAGTGAACTCTTCTGCAGCAAGAAGTAGATTGATCTGCGCTTTTTTTTTTGTACCGGGAATCAAACTCACAACCTCGCACTTGCCAGGCAGGTGCTTGGGCCGCTGGGCTACATCCCTGGCCCAAGAAGTAGATTGATTTACTAGCTACAATGATACACTTTTACTATTAGTATTTTTACTTGAATTCTTATTTTGAACATGGGGTTTTATTAATCCATTCAACAAATAATGAGTATCTTCCCTGTGCTGTGAATTATAAGCTTTTGAACTACAATAGTGAACAAATCAGATGAGAATCTCTGCCTTCGTGGAGCTCGCTTTATAGTGGAACATAAAGCTATAAGATAAAAAGATAAAACGTGTCCTCTTTTGTCGGCAGTAGGTTGAATTTATCCCAGGTCGAGGCTCAGCGGAGCAAATAAGATGAGGTGAAAGGGCGAAAGAGCTGTGGTCTGCAGAAAACGGCGGGCAGCGGGCCGGGAGAGGTGGTGCAAGCCCGGAGCCCCGGCTGCCCTGGAGGCCAAGGCGGCACAATTGCAAGTGTGAGGCTACCTGGGTAGTTTAGTGAGACCCTGTACCAAAATAAAACAAGAAAACATGAGAGCCAATGAACCAGAGCTGGTTTGGAGTGGGCACGGAGGCCGGAGGGGGAGGGATGCAGGCCGAGGGAGGCAGGGCTTGCCGGGACTGGGGCGCCAGCGGGCGGCCTGACGAGGCAGCTGTGGGTGGTGGTGGAGTGGGCGCCTGAGGAGGTTGCGGGGAGTGTGAAGGACAAGGTCGAGTGGGTGGCGAAGGAGAAAAGGACGAAGTTAGGATGGAAAGTGGAACGGTAGAAGAGAGACCGCTGCTCCCGCCCGGTGGCTGCCGCTCACTCTGCTTAGGCAGCTGGGAAACGGCGCAAATGCACTGAGCCGTGATTCCCGGGCACCGTCTTACACGGCGGTGAGGCAGGAGCGAGGGCGCCGAGGCCGTCCCGGTGCTTCCATCCTCCTACTCCGCGGTGGGGACAGCCGGGCTCTCCCTCAGTGCAGGAGCCGGACTTGAGACCTCAGGGCGGTGGAGAAGAGCTCTGCCGGGCTGTCCTCTGCAGGAAGCCAGTCTGTTCCCGGTTGGGGGTGCTGCAGTCTCCTGGAGATGGTCTCTGGGTTCTTTCTGTCCAGACAAGCACAAACAGGAGCAAAGTTTTATTAAAGGTAGGAAGAGAAACAGGCTCTGCGGAGTGAGTCTGGGCCGAGTAAAAGGGAGAGAAGGGCACCTACAGCGTGAGGGCGGCCACCGTGCGGGGAGGACTCCGCGGCCAAACTCAGCGCGGACGTCCTTCCGTGCACCCACTGCTCGGCCGGCCTCGGGGCTCGCCTTCCTGTGCGGAGAAGTCCACGCGTGGGACTCGGATCTATTCTGCACTCGAGTCCGGGGATTTCATAATTAACGGGGGACACCTGCTTCCCCAGCCAGCTTTGCGCACCCCAGTCTCACGAAGGCTGAGTCTAGACGTCCCTTCATGTGGTCGTAGGTGGGACTTTCTCTGAGGCCTCTGGATCTGGAGTGTGTGTTGCTGGGATTGAGGGTGTGTGGTTACTAAGTCAGTCCGCTGACGGGTTTGGCACCCGCCCTAGACCGGGTAGCCTACATAGAACACAAAGGGACAGAAAGAAGCTGCTGTTGCCGCGCATAGTTTGGGGCCTTCTCCCCACCCTGACCTGTTTCCCCTCTGCGATGCCCCTCTGCGGTGCTGCCCCGCCTTGGGGCGGCTGGCTGTGGACCGAAGCCTCTACCCACTGTGGGCCAAACAAACCTTTCTTCTTTAACTTTGGGTGTTGGGTGTTGGGTCTCAGCAGCAGGAAAAGTAACAAAGACAAACCTCCTGTCTCATCTTCCCGAGAGACGCATACCCCACAGGTCTTCATGGGGTGCTGAGCGAGGGGAGGTCTCTACCTTCTGCGGCTTCTTCTGACTGGAAGGGGCTGCAGACCCTGCCTTCTGGGAGTATGTGCTCTCCACCGACCTGGGCTGAAGAAGAAAACCCATCAGAGGACAATGAGAAAAGAATTAGTGACCTTGGAGCTGTCAGCTTAATGGCAGAAAAAACGTACCTTTACTCTTACGCTGGGGACGTGGAACCAAAATATGAGGAGCAGGTTAGACTGCCGTGCTTCTTGTGACGGACAAGGTATGGCAAAGAGAGGTCTGATGGTTACCGAGAGACCGAGAGCCATTGCCTAGCATGATTACCAACACAGTGGATCTAGTTAATAGTGGGAGGCTTCATGCAGGTGTCAACTGAAGCTGTGGTGAACTAGGGTCAATAGTGACTCTGTTTGTCTGCAGCCAGAGCAGTACTGGAGTCTTGCTTTCTGAAGAGGAGTCTCAGGTCTTCCAAGGTTTTCAGGAATAGCTTTTTTCTTAGTCTTGTGAAAATTTAGTGACCATTTCCCATGTAGGATTTTTATAGCTGTCACTGTGTCCCTTGAGAGAGGACGAGAATGGTTCCTCTGAACTGGGAGTAAGGTTAAGGTCTTGAGGGCTTCTCTTCTTGCCTCCCTGTCAGCCTTTTGATATCCCAAGGAGACTTGTTTTTGTTTTTTGAAACAGGGTCTCGCTGTGTAGTTCAGGCTGGCTTCAAACTTGCAGCAATCCTCCTGCCTCAGCCTCCTGAGTCCTGGGATTACGGGCATGTGCCACCACGCCTGGCTCCCAAGGAGAATTTAGAGATGTCTCTTTAGGGTCCCTTGCAATAAATGAAGTGACCTGCTTAGGAAGATAGACTACGTCGAAGAGTTGTAGAATTTCCTGCTTGTGTTTTATAGATGATTGTTTATTAGTCATCAAATTCTTTTCAAATTGCTGCGTGGGCAAGCAGCACCAGAAAAGTGTATTTGGAATCTGTACAGATATTTAACTTTTTATCTTTTCCTAATATCAGTGCCCAAGAGCTATTAGCTCTGCCTTTTGAGCAGAGGTCCCTAGGGCAGTGGTGGCTAGCCTATGGTATGTGTGTTACTGTGTTTTTGTTTTTTTAAGACAAAAGATGTTAATTTAAGTTGTTCCTCCTAAACTAAAACCTCAGCATTCAAGTTTAATTGCAGTGTTAGTACTTTGCAACGAATAAGTGGGTTTGGGGTTGCAGTCTGGCACCTGGCCTCTACAAAGTTCACCATCACTGCCCTAGGGGAAGAGGCTTTGCTTCAGCACCTGTTGAGAACTGATGAGTGTGTAACCTGCCTTTTGATATCTTTCCTTCCTCAGTGAGTCACACCTCCTCAGGCTCTTGGAGGGGCGGGTCACTGCTGCCCTGCCTGCTTGCATAGAGATAACCTGTTCTGGAGAATGCCTAACTGCTGGGCCCCTAGACACTGGAGAGGCAGGATTAGGAGTAGTGCACGTTTTATAATAACCTAAGGGGTGTCTAAGAGGACGGCCTGGTCTTTGGCAAGCCATTCCCCTATTAACCACAAGTAATCTTTCATCTCAAGAATCACTCTGACTGATGGGGAGTCAGGACTTCTAGTTTCCGTCCTAAAGTTACTTTTGCAGCTTCTTCTATTAGCATAGGTGTAGCTTCTACTACGCTTAGGCAGGGTGGCCATTCGGCAACCACCCCATCTAACTTTTTGAAAAGTATGGCGCTGGGTAGAGTTCTTGTCCTAATCTTTGAGTCAAGATACGCAAAGTAGTTTCCTCTTTTCTAATAGGCAGAGGAAGAAGGTTTCCCTAGGCCAAGTTTTTATTATACCATGCAGCACGGTCTACCTGTTGGCTACTTAGGTCAGGGAGGCTAGCATAGTCCCAACGGGTAAAATCTGTTTTGGCCTTTGTTGGAACTTGAGAATTGCCCCCAATTTGGTAGTAAATTCCTTCCTATCAAGGGAGTAGGACACTGTGGGACACTTAGAAACTCGTGGTTAAGCGTTTGGCCTTCCAAGTGACATGTCAGAGCAAGAGTAAAGAATCCTAATTAGGGGTCTCCTGGACCCCAACTATGACTGTAGATTTAAAGGAGGGTTTTCCAGAGAAATAAGTCAAAACAGAATGAAGTAATCGAATTACTTCAGCAGCTCCTTCCCGGAAAAGTGGATGTCCATGGATGGGGCATTGTAGGTTCCCTCTGGCCTCTTCAGAGCGGGAAGCGAGGATTGTGACTGGTCTAGCTCCTGTCTGGCAGCAGGGACAGCCCACCTTTCAGGGCCGTGAGTCAGACTCATTGGCTGCTCCATACCCGGAGCAGGGCCCAGGCAGTGGTTTGGTGTAGTCACGTGCCCAGTGTGTCCAGATTTTTCACACTCCGTCATCTTTGGGTTTTCCCTTATATGGTTTGGATGAGTTTAAAGCACTGCCAATTGCAGCAGCTTTACTTCTAGCTTTCCGTTTTTGATCCTCCTCCTGATCCCAGTTGTTGAACACAGAAAAGGCAGCGATTGGGTCATAGGTGTC
Source organism: Chinchilla lanigera (assembly GCF_000276665.1). Lineage (NCBI taxonomy): Eukaryota > Metazoa > Chordata > Mammalia > Rodentia > Chinchillidae > Chinchilla > Chinchilla lanigera. The sequence goes on along the minus strand of NW_004955485.1, from coordinate 7,456,487 downwards.
TTGGGTCCCATATGAAATTTCTTCATTAAACAGATGGGAGAGTCCTATATGTCCCTGAGAGACAGGTGAGGGTCTGAGGACAAGGATTGTCAAAGATAGTTTTCTCTTTCTTGGGGGCCACTCTAAATACCATAGTTGCTGAGCTTTTCCTGAGATAAGGGGTCACAAAAGCCTGAATGTAAAGGATTTTGCCTCACCCTCCATGTTTTAAGCAGAAATGGTTTAACTGAAAAAAATCTCATAATTTAAGTTGCCATCCCATAGCCATCTCTCACAACTTCCTAGTTCATAGTGAACCCAAACATTACCGCAGTCATAGATAGCTAATGATAACATTACTGCTATTCTTTTTTTAAATTGGCAGGATTAAACCTTTCCCACTGCCCAAGGATACAGCCTAGTGGCATCTTCAGGGCGCGGTTCATGTGGTTTCCCACAGCTCATCCATGGCCTGCAGAGAATCCCTCCCACGGGGACTCCCTTAGCCACGCAGAGCCACTTGGTGGCCCTACTTAAGCAGGGTGCGGCCGCTTGAGAAACTGTCTCTCAGGACCCCCCTAGGCATTTTGAGCCACTTGATGGAGCCATTTAAGAAACATTATCTCTTGCATTTACCCAGTAGTAGAAAACTTCCATACTTTGTTTAAGCAGCAGAGACAGAAAGCTCTTTTTTTTTGTTTTGTTTTTGTTTTTTTGTTTTTTTCCCCCGGTACCGGGAATCAAACTCACGACCTTGCGCTTGCCAGGCAGGCGCTGTGCCGCTGAGCTAAACCCCCAACCCCCCAGAAAGCTCTTTTTTAAAGAAACAAACCTTTAAAAATCCTAAGAAAGAGGATGGCTTTGACTCACAGTCACTTAAATTTTACTGGCTTTTCTTTTGTTCTGCTCAGGCTATCAGGCATCTATTTTGTTTTTTTATTTGAGACAAAGTTTCACTATGCAGTTCAGGCTGCCTTGAGCTCACTTTGTAGCCCGGGCTGGCCTCAAACTCACAATGATCCTCCTGCCTCAGCCTCCTGCGTGCTGGGATTCCAGGCGTGTGCCACCATGCCCGGCATCAGGCATCTATTCTTAAATTACCTGCATTTTGTTAGAAGAAACAAGGTACTTTTAATTCAAAAGAAGAGATGGAGGAAGTCCACATGTTCTCTAGAATCAGAGGCTTAGCTCCTGTCTGCAAGGGTGAGATTTTCTGGTGACCATGAGGTCACTTGAAATCACACATGGTGGAACCCGTATGGCTGACCTAAATGGGAGGCCGGTCATATGAGAAGGCAGGATGGTGGCCAGTCATGTGACGAGCCAAGATGGCAACCCTGACCAGGACAACACTCTGAGAAAGAAATGCCATGTAGAGGGAAACCGCAGGTGGAACTTTGCATGCTACCAAGTTACCGGCAGCTGTTTTCCCCCAAAAGAATGAGAAAAGTCATCAAAGTATCACAGAGAACAAAACGAGAAGTCAAAAGGCATACTAAACTCTAGGCTGCACGTGTGGTACTGAACAATCTGTTCTGCAACTGGGTTAACATAAATTTGAAGTAGACCTGTGCTCCTCTTACTGGCTGGAAAATACAGCCGTGCATTCCCCTGCCCACTCCTACATGGTGGGAAGAGCAGGACACAGTTCCCAGAGCCATGAGAAGCCTCCTGAGTTCCCCAGCCGAGGGAGAGAGACAAGGAAAGAAGAAGAAGAAGAAGAAAAGAAAACCTTTGTGGCATTTTAGAGAGAAGCAAAACAAATGTTTCTTTTTGTTTTTTATTTTTTGTGTTTTGAGACAGGGTCTCACTAGGCAGTTCAGGCTGGCATTGAGTTCACTTTTTAGCTGAGGCTGGCCTCCAACTCCCAACGATATCCTCCTGCCTCAGCCTCCTGAGTGCTGGGATTGTAGGCGCGTGCCACCATGCCCAGCTACAAAACAAATGTTTCCAAAGGGCCTTACATGCTCTCCTAGCTGGCTAAGCCAAATACATTACCAAATTTTAGGGGGCTGGAGTCTCCTTCTGGAAGTTGTTTCAAGGTTCTTTCTAAGTAGCACAAAGTTTATTAAAGATAGAAAAAGAAGTAGGCTCTGCAGAGTGAGTTTGGGCCAAGTAAAAGTAGAAATAGAAGTGTACTCTTTTCCTGAGGGTGGGCCAGCATGTGTGAGAGAACATAGTGGTAAAAACTCAATGTAGACGGTTTTGTTTTTGTTTGTATCACCTGCTCCTCAGGCTGACAACTAGACCATCCTGTCAAAACCTGCGCGAGTTCTCACAGTAAGTCCCTATAAAGGACTTTGGGAACTGTTCTGTGCGTGTCTCCTGGGGTTTTGTAATTAATAGGCCACACCTACTTCTCCAGCCAGGCTTGCCTCGCCCTAGTCTCCTGTTTCATAACCAGGCAGGAAGCTAAGGGCTGAGCCTTGAGGCCTGGGTGCTTGTGGGGAGCTGGTGACATGTGCTCCAGCAGTTCTAAGGCAGACTGCAGGAACAGGTGTGAGGATTAAAGGACTGGAGAGGGTGGGTTGCACCAGATCAGCACCTGGCGCTGGGCTCCCCCGGACTTGACGCCAGGGTCATCTTACTCCAGCACTCCCTGTTGTGCTGTGCTGCAGGGACACACAGTCCCACCTCTGCGGGGTGGATTTAGCTTTGGTCACCATGTAAACCTGATTGTCAGCGTTTCCTTTCTTCTGTGGTCTTCAGTCCTCAGAGGAATATCACTCTACCGCATGGCTTCAAAACGGGATTCACAAAAACGGGTTTTCTAGTGACTTTGTGATAAATATCGGTTCCTTTAAGAATTGCTTCTTTTGGGCATGCAAGTGTGTTTTAGTAGTAATTTCAGGCTAAAGAGAGTTGCCTGCAATGAAATAAATTCCCAGTAAAGCAGATTTTTTGAAGGCCAGGTTAGAATTCTTTAAAGTCAGCCTTGTATTCACCTCTGTATTCCTAGGCCCCAATTCACAGACCTGTGAAGATGTGACTGTCGTCTGCCCAGCTGGGCACCCTGGTGGGAGATTTGTTACTGGCTTGGAGTTGCTGACTTTGAGTTCATCCAAGGGGAGTGGTAGGGAAGAATGTACCCCTGCATATGGCCGCGGGAAAAGGAAGAGCCGGGCTTTTTAAAGAGACTTGTGCCCCAGAATTGGTAGATGAAACTTCATAATTTTTAAATAAGCAGTATGTTCGTAATGTTCAGAATGTAAAAGGCTGTCAGAAGTGCAGACTTCCTCCCTCCCGACACTGTCCCCAGGTTGCTTGGCCATTCATCCCCTCCCCAGAGGCAAATCCCGAACACTTCTGCAGATAGTGTCATTACCTACCTCACTAATCTGAAGTGACCTTTCAGATTACAGATAGGTTCAGAGAGAAGAGTAGGCGGTGCTTAGTCACTCTACACCAAGCGTCCTGTTGACTGTTCTGTGCATAATTTATTTAATCTTTGAGGCAACCCTTTGAAGAAGCCACCGTCTGCTTGGCGTGTTTAAACCTCTTTGTTCTGTGTCTTCGCTTGTCAGCTGATGACCTTGCTTCTTCCTGTGAGAGCCATCTTCTGTCCTGTCCCTGTCCTCCCGGTTCCCTCGAGTGTTAGAACTGGCTTCTTGTGGCTGCCTTGTCTCTCCCTAGCCTCAGAGCGACGTTCTGTTAGCTGGGAGCTGGCGCTGGCAGGAGTATTTACATCATGACAATTGGCCCTCCCTGTAAGCGGAGGCCTTTCCTGAGCCAGCCATCACTTCCTCTCCCTTCTTACCGTTTATTGGTTCATTAAAGACAAAGCTTGCTAAACTGCAGAATCATTAAAAATTAT
>NW_004955485.1:7451262-7452094 GCF_000276665.1 Chinchilla lanigera | reverse complement strand
CCTCTGCAGTGTTGGGGTTGCAAGTGTGCACTACCACATCTGGCTATTTCCTAATTTTTAATGTTTCAAAAATAAACAAAAGTAAAGTAGATAATATGCCACAATGCACCTATCACCAGTGTAGTAATTATCAAGATACGGCACCAGGTGTGCTGGCACGTGCCTATCATCCCAGCACTCAGAAGACTGAAGCAAGGATTACCATGAGTTCAAAGCCATGTAGTGAATCCAGGACCAGCATGAACTACACAGTGAGACCCTGCCTCAAAAAACAAAACCAAACATAATCTTGGTGTATTGGCCTTGTTTATCTTTTTTTTCTTTTCTTTTCTTTTCTTTTCTTTCTTTCTTTCTTCCTTTCTTTCTGCCTTTTTGAGACAGGGTTTCACTATACAGTTCAGGCTGCCTTGAAGTCACTTTGTTGCCCAGGCAGGCCTTGAACTCACAATGATCCTCCTGCCTCAGCCTCCTAAGTGCTGGGATTACAGGTGTGCCTATCTTCTTTCTTTTCTAAAATAATTTTTTTTAATGGTACTGGGGATTGAACCTGGCACTTGTGTGTACTACTGAGCTATATCCCTAGCCGTTACTTTATTTTAGGACTGGGTCTTACTATTGCCTCAGCCTCCCAAGTAGCCAGGATTACAAATGTGAATCTCTGTACCTGGCTCTGAAGTATTGTAGAACAAATGCAAGGTATGTTATAGAGCACATGGTATGAGGTAAAACCTCATAATTTTAAAAGTAGACATTTTCTTAAGTAATCATATTGGTATTATAACACCAAACAAAATTAATAATTACATTAACTTTTTTCCTGGTACATTCCAGA
>NW_004955485.1:7449871-7450917 GCF_000276665.1 Chinchilla lanigera | reverse complement strand
ATTTTTTAAAAATTAAAAATTATTTTGAGATAAGGTCTTGCTAAGTCCCCTAGCCTGGCTCACACTGTGCTACCTCAACCTCCTGAGTGGGCATGGCCCACAGCTTGGGGGATACAACTTTTTAGAGATTGGTTGTTAGTTGTTTCATATCATGTCCTGCATTTCAGGTTTGCATAACTGGCCTCTCACGGAATCACTGAAGTCACTTCTCTCTCTTGTGTTTCCCGTGTCTTGGATGCAAAGTCTGGGGAAGGGGGTCGCTAGAGGAGGCGTGTGCTGCGATGCGCACGTGCAGCCTGGCCGTGCAGCCTCGTGTGTGCGGCTGTGGGCGCAGGCTCTGACGCCTGCGTCGTGTCCGCTGTGAAGACGGCCTCCTCCTGCAGAACCGGCAGTCCTCTGGTGGAGCTGGGCACTTCCCGTCAGCCCTTCGCCCGGGGCTCTTAGCACCTCTCAGTCTGTGCCCGAATCCGTTTATCTCCGTGACGCTGGGACATGGTGTTGACCCACTTCATTACGCGTCTTTCCTAAATTCCCTAAATACTGTCTAAATTTAGGCTTTCTTTTCCCTTGGAGCAAGCAATAGAAAGCATTTTCAGAGTTATATAAGCATGGGATTGTTCTGCATTTTCTCTTACCGTTCATAGTTCTTTTTTTCTGCCCTACTTCAATTTCGATCTGTCTATCTACTTGCTTTTACTGACCCTTTGCAGAGGATTCATTGTAGTGTCTGTACAAACAATATACGTAATATTTAAATTACACAATTGTCCCATCAAGTACAGATCTCATAGGTTTGGGAGCAGAAATCTTAGTAAACTGCTTCTTAGTAAACATTGCACTTGTGGATTGACACCTGGAGGTCAACTTGTAACCCCCAGCTGAACTGAGTCGGCATAGTGCTGGGTGTGGGGGGCCCACCTGGGGACTGCTGCCAGCGGCACAAGAGGCAGAACGAGAGAAGAAGGGGAAGGCTGCTGGGAGCTGAGAAGCTGCCAGGTGCTGTTAGAAGCTGTAAGGAGCCGTTGGTTCTCTTGGAGGAGCTCGTC
>NW_004955485.1:7411414-7449151 GCF_000276665.1 Chinchilla lanigera | reverse complement strand
TTGCAAAACCCCAAACTGCAACCCCACTCATCTGGGGAGTACTAGAGAGCAGTCCGGGACCCACACACTTGGTCAGGGAGGCCGCGCTTGTCAGATCATCAGCACCCTCTCACGTGGAAATCAGTTAGGAGACAGCTACTCTATTGCAGGTTTACCTGCCTGTCTTCCCCAATAGACAGTTCCTTGGCAGTGGATGACTCTTACGTGTGTGCGTTTGTGTCTTAATCCCTAGAGCTTTTTTCCCCCCCAAAGACAGGGTCTTGCTCTATAATCCAGGCTGGCTTTGGACTCACTGTGTAGCCTACTGGCCTTGAACTTGAGGCCATCCCCCTGCCTCAGGCTCCCAAGTACTAGGACTGCAGGGGTGCGCCACCATGCCTGGCTCCCTAGTGCTCTTGTGTAATGCTTAGCATACAGTGAGTGCTCAGTAAATACAGCTGTTGGATGAATCCATGACCATGCCAGACAAGGCCGTATGGATCTCTGGTGGATTCTGATTCTAAGCCAGCAGCCTCTGCAGCTGTCAGGGCACTGCTTCGTGTGGGCACCGGTCTGTCCTCTTCTCCATCCTCTGGTCTTCCAGTCTTTCTCCACTCTGCCAACTTCCTTCCGTTTATTGTGCGTCGCGGGCCGCCTGCGTTTATCATCACCCAGTTTCCTGACGCATGCGCAGGAACACAGGTGCAGCGGTTTTGCCCAGTAGCGCCCTGCACAGAGACGAGATTCCTCGGGAAACGCGGAGATGCTCCCAATTCTCTATCCCAGAGCTTGACCGATCGCGGGGACCGAAGCCTTCTGTCTCTCCGCAGAGGACGTGTGGCAGAGGCCGTGGCTGTACGCGCTTGCTTCTTGCTTGGTGGGCCGCCCGCCCCCCCTTGCAGCGCGGGAGCCCCTGGAGGTGAGAGGGAAGCGGGGACGCGCCCTGGCCCGCTGGACCCACCTGGCTGCAGTGCTGTGCTCGGGGAAGCAGCGAGCTGTTGGTAGTGCTGTCCGGAACTCTGACACACGCCTGCTAGGGCTCCCCAGGGGTACAGGTCCTGGGCTTTGTAGCTGAGGAATCCAGTGGTCCCGGGGTGCTGTTTCTGTAGGTATGATAAGGTATTATCCAGGTACATTTAGGATGGTTTTTAACTTCTGAGTCCAGAGGAGCGATCATCCTAACATAATCATTCTCACTTACGGAGAATGCACTAGACTGCCAGGCATTGTTTTTTCAGTTTTTTATAGTATAGTCTCCATTTTACAGATTATTAAAGTGAAAGACCATGAAGGGTAAATGACTTGCTGCCGGTCATTTAACTACACAGTCTGCTGCACATTATGTAGCAGAGTCAAAGGTTCCAAACCTGGACCTGTCCGACATCAGAATTTGCACTATTAATCTCCACTGGTTTCCCTAACATTGTGTGACACATTTTATTTATTTATTTTTGCACGATACCGGGAATTGAACCAAGGGCCTCTTGCGTACCTGGCAAGTGCTAAAGTGCTGGGCTCTAACTCCATGTCTGTGGAGGACCACCTGGGCCGCTCTCCTTGGAGGAGGAGCAATTGTCTCCTCTTTCCATGTATTGATTTGTGCAGAGCTGGCTGGGCTATTTCCTTTTCCCCCCAGTCGGCTTTAAGCGATGCATATCGGTCTAGCTGAGGTGCTGATGGTAATCTTTGAAGATGGCAAGCGTGTTCCCCTGGGCCCCCGTTGTTCCCACGAGTGAGCCAGGACGAGGTGGGATGTGTGAGCCAGTGCTCCACGCTGTTGCCTGGGACCAAGCCTCGGCATAGAGGCCGTGACTTCCTGAGGTGTGGAAGATTACGCATGCGCTGAGTCACCGGCCCCAAAGCATTAGGTACTATCACAATTGTATCATGAAGATTACACCTTGGGCAGGTCCCTCTCTGCATATTGCAGTGGTGATTTCAGGCCTCCTACCTTGCCCAGCTCACAGCACTCACCTGCTTCCCGCCTTTCTCACGGTCACTCATCCTCAAGCCACTCCCTTCCTCATGAATTAATAAAACCTGGTTTGGCCCCAGGTCGAGGCCTTTGTTCCAGATGGCCATCACTGTGGCTGGACTTAGGACCCCTGGGCTCCCCACAACTACAAATATGGCTTAGTGTCTTTATTCTCGCCGTGGGTTGCACTGGAAGTGGTGGGTTGGAATTAACTCACTAGAATGCCATAACTTTTCCATTGGGTTACAAAAAAAAGCTTCCTGAGCCGCAATGAGGACTGGGAAGGGCTCTCTGTATTTGGCACCCAGCGTGGGTTTTTTTATTTTGGATTTTAGTTACGTTAAAGCTCTCACCTACTTTATCCCAAACTCTGAGATCGAGGGTACCAGCTTTGGGAAAAGAAGGACAGAATGTAACTCTCGGAGGGAGTGATCTAAACAGCAGTTTTCACGGTGAGGTAGGGTCTTGCTGAATTGCCCAGGCTGGCTTTGAATTTGTGATCCTCCTGCTTCTGCCTCAGGAGGTGGGATTACAGATGTGTGCCACTCAACCCAGCTTATCACACACATTTAAACTCTTAAAAGCTGTGTTTCCCGGTGAGGGATCGTGGACCAAAGATCCCTTGGTCATCTGAGTCGAGTGTCAGAAACCATGGTGATATTTTAACCCTTCGTATTTGAATATTCGCATCTTGGCTCCCAACCCAACCATGCTGTATGTTTAAGAAGACAACAGAAATTCTTTGAAGATGTTCTCAGGTCTGACAGGAAGGAGCTCAGGGTTTGATTTCGGCTTGTTCTTCAAACTGGCTCCATCTGCAGACAAGCTGTACTGTAACTTTTCTAGAATTTCGTGCCAATAGAAGTTAAAATAATAAAATTAGTACAATTAAATAGGAAATGAAGGTCTTTTATGTACAGGGCCTTAGATTAAGTAACAACAATTAATCACTTTTCTAGGAAACAGTTGCTAAAATTAAAATCAATTGGCAGTCACTGGCTGGCTTCATTTACTGCATTGTGTCCCAGGAAGAAAAATAGTCTCTTCTTATGACCAGATCTTGCAAAGATAATATCATTTTCCCCCTCAATCTTTATTCTCCTTTTCCATTTTCCTATGGTTAGTTTGAGTTGGTTGTTCAACAGGTATTGAATATTGTACACCAGATGCTGTGCTGGTTTTCTTCAGATGTGAAAGAGAACCCTCGTCTTCAGGAATCTCACGGAGGCCTGGGCCAGACCTCACAGAGGAAAGAGTGGTAGCACGGGACGGTACTTGCTCCAACAGAGCTTGTGAAGGCTTGGAGCAGCCCAGCCCACGTGTGCCGGTGAGGCTCGCAGACTCTCCGAGGAGCTGATGCAGGGATTGCGTTGTGTCTCTGAGGAAGAGCAAGGGTTAGGAGCCAAGGGGAAGCCCATGCTTGCAGCAAGGAGAGCGGTGACCTAGCGCATCTGTTTGGACAAGTGTGACAAGTGTGTCCTGGCATGGCGTGAGCGAAGATGGAAGAGACATGACCGGAAAGAGATCTCGTCGTGTGAGGCATTATTGCAAGTCATGCCGAAAGGGTCGAAAAGCTTGTAAATGTAATGGGAAGCCATGGGAAAATGTTAAGCGTCAGATTTGTTTTTGGAAAGATTACTGTGGCAGTAATGAGGTGACTTTGAAGAGACGACCGTAAGAAGAAAGAAAAGGCTGTGACGCCTCAGCAGAGCAATAACAGGGACCTGGGACTCAGGCGGCGGACGACGGTGGTGGAGGAAATGACGCGAGCTATTTAGGACACACGTCTCACGCCGGGAGTTTAATGCAGCCTGGTGCCAGTGTGCGCAGCACAGCGACACGGGGGAGGAGGGATCCAGCCGGCCCCACCAGCTCCCTGTGGCCCGTGCTGGTGCCGGGTGTCAGGAAGCCGAGGAGCGCAGAGGCCAGGTTTGGAGAGAAGGTGGCTGGCTTGGTTTGGGTGTGCTGGCTTTGAGACTCCTTGGGGCAGACGAAGAGGACCAAGTGGCAGATGGAAGATGTTGACATCTGAAGTTGAGAAGGCTGAGCTGGGGCGGTGGGAAGTGCAGATCTGAGCGTCTTCAATCCATGTGCTGCGACTCTGCCGCAGTTATTTGAGTAGCGCATAGTGAAAAGCAGACTTACCATAAAGTTAATCAGGGTTCAGCACCCCGCACGTTCATGGGCGTCTTGCAAGGCTCTGAGGACTCTGGCAAGTGTGTTTGCGCGATCATATGTTTTTATAAAACTTGAAAATCCTGGGTATTTTGGCCAGAATTATTCTTTTCACTTGGACTTACCCTGTTCCTTTCCCTTGTGAAGGGTGATGCGGGAATGGCCCAGGCGTTTCGTCTTGAACTTGGGATGCAGCCCGCGTGGGGCGGTGGGCTCTGTGCCCGAGGGTGAGACTGCCAGCCACCCTGTGCAGGAGAGACATCCGGAAGCGAACCTGCCCACCACACCAGCTCACGTGACCTTATGACACACAGCTGCAGGACCCACGCTGTCCTGAGATGCAAGTGTGTCCCAACACGCTAGCGCTGTGCGAGTAGAAAAGCATGGACTCTCTGAAGCTGAAAACTGGTTGGTAGAAAAGTTTTCCACTCATCTGACGTCTTAGCTTGACCATCTCCGGATAGAAAGGCTCGCCTGCAGGGAGCTGGTGTGGAATGCAGTCCCTGGGGAGCAGGCGCTTACAGGAAGGAAGTGAAATGAGAAGGAAGAAGAAATGAAAGCATGTGCCAGTGAGCTGGTTGCAGCTACAGGCAACAGGTGTTCAGTGCTGTTCCGGAGCTGTGTGAAATGCCAGCAGACAGGTGACTTGGGTCACAGGAGGAGCGAGAGCGGCTTTCCAGCGGAACTCCGAGGCAGAGGCGCGAGGCGCGAGCCATGCCGAGCTGTGCGTGCTGGCGGTGGGAGCGCAGAGCCCGTCAAGCCCAAGCCCAGGTGCTGGCCGCTGTGGCCGGGCAGCAGGAGCAGGCCAGGGGCTGTTGAAGTGGATTTAAGGTGTGCCCAGGACAGAGGATCCTACACACCTGGATACACATTTTCTAAAACCAAAAAACAAGCCAGACATGGTGGTATGCGCCTGTAATCCCAGCACTCAGGTGGCTGAGGCAGGAGGCTCATCGTGAGTTTGAGGCCAGCGTGGCCTATATAGGAGGCCCTGTCTCAAAAAGCAGAATAGAAACATTTTCTCTTGTTAGGGTTCTCATAGTGATGCGTGTATGCAGCTATAAGTCTGCATTCCTACCTTGTTTGTAATAATCACACAAGATAGACATTTCCACGATTACTTTGTTGCACTCAGACTCACAAACTTCAGTCAGAATGCTGCTGTTAACTGTTCCTAGAATTTCTCTTTGCATCTACCATCAATACAAATAGGACCACACTATATATAACATCCCACAGTTTTTTCCTTGATAATGTATTTGGGGCTGGACAGGGCGGCTCACACCTACTGTCCTAGCTACTGGGAAGGCTGAGGCAGGATTGCCAGCTCCAGGCTACCATGGCAACTGAGGCTGTCTCCAAATAAGAAGGGCTGGGGATGTAGCTTATTGGTAGAGTACCCCAAGTTTGATCCCAAATATAGCTAAAAGAGAAAAGTTGGGGTAAAGGGACTTTTCTGGTTGTTTCAGGTACTAGGGCTCAAACCCAGGGCATTTTACGTGCTTGTACAAGTACTCTCTCACTGAACTATACCCTCAGGTCTTTGGTTTTTTCTTTTCTTTTTTGGGGGGTGGGGTGGGGTGGGGCGTTTCCCGTACCAGGAATCGAACTCATGACGTTGCACTTGCCAGACAGGTGCTGTGCCACTGAGCTAAATCCCCAGCCCTTTTGGTTTTTTCTTGAGACAAGGGTTTGCTGGTGCCTGGATCCAACCGTCAGCTTGGATCCTTCTGCCTAGGCCTCCCAACTAGTTGGCATTACAGGGGTGCACCAAATTCTCTGGGTAACTCTTCATAACAATTTGTACAGGTCTGCTATGAGTCTTTGAATGGCGGCACACTTCCACGGTACGGATGTACTAGGATTTATTTAACTAGACTTCTTTTGATGGATGGTTAGGTTGAGTTTTTTTCCCATAAAAATAAACTCTTTTTGTTCACTTCCTATACATTTTGAGAGAGATTGGGGAAAAGAGGAAAGATAGATGATGGGCACTGTGGGAAGAAATTGTGAAGGACTTTACAGCAGAGAATGATCGGTTTTAAACGTCATCTAATGACATCTTTTTTTCCTCTGTCATGACAGTGAAGTGCCTGAGGTTTCTGGAGACATAAACAGAGCAAAATGCCAGGAATTCTTTTATTTTAGGACAGTGAGGAAACCTTGAAATATTTTTATGGTCTTCCGTTTTTTCAAGTTCATTATTTACATAAAATTCACAGAGGAGATAAATACATTAGATTTTGAATTAGATGGTGTTCAGTTTTCCTTCCAACTCCAGTAAATGGTGAAGTTTTATAATTTGATAGGCCTTTCCTTGTATCATATGATTATTCACTGAACACACAGGAGGCTGAGGCAGGAGGATCGCTGTGAGTTCAAGGCCAACCTGGGCTACAAAGTGCGTTCAAGGCCAGCCTGAACTGCATAGTAACACCCTGTCTTGAATAAATATATATTATATATATATATATATATAATTAAAGCATAATTATTTGGGAAGAAGTATGTTTCTCTTGTAAAACTCTCCTGCAGTTAGGCTGGGTGTGATGGCACATGGCAACAGCTGAGACCCTGTCTCAAAAAAAAGAAAACCAAACTCCTGCTTTTACTGGATGTGTGGAAATATTGCCAATCTGTTGAACTATTACCGAACTATCCTCATTTATATACTCTCCAAGGCTGCAAGCCTAAAAGACAGACAGAAATAGGTTCTTTGGTTCTAAGTAAACCCCTCAGTTCTGTAGAAGAGCTCCCTGTCTCTGGGGAGAGAAGGTTCCCATCCTCTGGGCCGGCCGCTCACTAGGAAACACTCCAGTGGTGTGCGGGCGTGTTACAGGCCATCAGAAGAGGTGGGCGGTGCCCAGCATGCCCCGCTATTTATAAGAACATCTCTCCCTGCAAGGTGGGAAAGTCCAGGTCTTTAAATACTGTGGGAGAGAGAATAATGGAAAAAACTCTCAGTATCTTCCTGCGGCCCGGGAGATCTTCTCACAGAGCATTCGGGTGGGCCATTAAGCAAGGCGCATGATGCCTGGGATTTTCTGTTCACTGCTTCTCCCTGGGCTCCTGGCTGGAGGGTCCGGCCCAGACCCGACGAGAGCACCTGCGGGGTCAGAGCTGGCCGCTGCGGTCTGCGCTCTGAGCCTCTCCGGGCGCGTCCTGTCCGCGGGGCCCGCGAGCTGCAGGGCTCGGTGCAGAGGCTGATAGAAGGAGCTGCGCGGGCTGGAGCCGCAGGCGTGGCCTACACTGCTTCCCACGGGCAGAATTCCTGCCTGCAGAAAGCCTTCGTCCTGGTTTTCAGGTCCTCCAACTGCTGACGCCAGGCCTACCCAGAGTAATAACCTTCCTTCCTTAGAGCCGGCCTAGGAGGGGCTTGAATTCCCTCGGAGGACTCCTTCCGAGCGAAACCAAGATTAATGTTTAACTGAATCACTGCGGAACCACGTCGGCGCTGCCTGGAAAATACACCGCTACTGCTGCGAGGGGCTCCGCAGACGTGCGTTTCACCCGGGGTGCGGGTCCCCGCTGCTCTCCCACAGCACGCCGTCAGCCCTGTGTGCCCAGCCAGGGAGCCTGACTGACCCATCTTGTCAGGCTCAGACCCTACTTCTGGGTGTTTTGTTTTTGTTTTTTTTGAGACAAGGCCTTGCTGTGTAGTCCAGGCCGGCCCCAAACTCACAGCGATCCTCCTGCCTCAGCCTCTGGAGTGCTGGGATTAGAGACATGCACCACCATACCCGGCTTTACTTTTGGGCTTTTAAGGGTTGTGTGTAAAACAAAGAAATTCTTGTCAGTTGCATGTTTTTCTTCCTATTGATTGTCGTTTTGTGAGCTTTTTTTTGGTTTAAACTTAAAAGCTAAAGCTTAAGCCTTAAATAACTATAATCATGTACTTCAAAGATGTACTAATAAAAAATGTTTTTTCAAAAAGAGCCAATGTCAATAAAGGACTAAGCCCTTACTTTCCCAGAGAGGCTGTTAAGGTGATGCGTGGGTGTGGCTGTAGAAAGCGGGGGAGGAGGACGCTGCATGCGGGAGAGGGTTTTGCACCGTGACTGTATCACTGCCAGCGTCCTGGGCGTCATGCAGCGCCGCAGTTGGCCGAGATGCTACCCCTGGGGAGAACTGAGTGAAAGGAGATGCGGTTTTGGGCAGACATGCATGGCGTCTTCGTGATTTCTTACAACTGTTTATGAATGTTAGCGCGAAATAAAAAAAACTGACGAATGATTTACCTGGTAAAGCCAAGAATGCTTTCATAATATGAGCAATCATTTCCTACCTCATCTTTTAAAATACTCATACGTTCTTAAGTCATCTTACTTGTTTGTAGTCCTGTGTTGGGAATAAAGTATGTATTCGTTATATATTTGATGAGTGGAAGAAAGTACGCTGGATGGAATAATCGTGACAGTTAAAGATAGTGTTTTTAAAAAAAATCAAGGTCGAATTCTTAGATAAAATATTAGGCATGCTGTAAAAAGATGAAGTCTTCACTTTGAAGTGATCGAGACAGGCATGGCTATAATCTCAAAAAAGAAAGGCCGACACCAGCTAAATCTTCCACCCAGAACAAACTTCTTCTAAATGTGCAGAAGAACGTTTTCAGGAAAATGTCATTTAGCCCAGAATGTTGTACAAATTGAAAATAAAAATATATTCAAGCAGGTGATATAGCTCAGGGGCATAAGTGCCTCGATGGCAAGCGCAAGGTCCTGAGTTTGATCACCTGTAAAAAAAAAAAAGTTCAAAGAACTTAGATAAATTTATCATTAGTGATTCACTCATTCGTTAAATATTTGCATGCCTGTAATATGCCAGGCTGGTATCTGTAGTTTTAATACACTTTAAGAACTTTCCTGACAGATAAATGTGATGTCCTTGAAGACAGCCAGACCTTTCCACTGACACAGCTGGAAAACCCGTGAAGTGCATGCATTAGTTTTTCTTAGTGTACACATTTCTGATCTTACCGCATAAGCATTTTTATGGAGAAGTAAAATTCAGCCAGTCAGTAGGAATAGTTTTGAAGCATTTAAAAAGGTAATTCTTTAAATATTACTGTCCTAAAAGATATTTTCGATTTGAGTTTCCTGCTTTAGATAGTTGTTAGGGACACAGAGGGAAGAAAGGAAGGACGGGGTCAAACTTGGTTTCGGTGTAAGAAATAGGCCTGTTAGGAAATGGTGGTGCCTGGGGTTTAGCGCAGCGGTGCAACACTTTCCTGGCAGGCATGAAGTCATGAGTCCGATTCCCAGTACCAAAAAAAGGAAAAAGGAAAAAATGGTGGCATGCATCTGTCACCCCAGCACCTGGGAGGCTGAGGTGGAAGTGTCCTGAGTTTCAGATCGGCCTGGACTACGCAGTGAGATCTTGTTTCAAAAAACCGAACCAAAAACAGAAAAGCAAACAAAGCCCTAGCGCAGTACTGATAGCAGAAGGGAGCCTGGGCCAGTGCGAGAGCTTCCCTCGCGCAGCCGGGTCGGTGCGGCCCGAGCCCTGGGGCGCTGGCCGGGATGCGCTGCTTTCCGCACTCCATGAACTGCGCGTGACTTGAGTCACTAACGAGGAGGCCTGTCTGCTCTGCTGCTTATTGCTGTTCTGGCTTGTGTCTTTTTCGGGGGCACCCAGGGCCTCGTGCATGCTAAGCACATGAGCTGCATCCCCAGCCCCCAGATTCCCTTAAAAAAGAATCCCTTAGCCGCTCACCACCTCAGTGAATCGACTCCTTTGAGAGGTGTTTGGGAGTGGGAGAGCAGCCCCTGAAGGGGCTGCAGTCAAGATGATTCAGGCTCTACCCAGAAGTGGCCTTAACAGGAAACAGTATCTGTACCAAGTAATCCTCCACCTTCGCCAATAAAGGCTAGGTGTATCTTTTAGGGCAGCCCCAGTCCACCCTCTGCCCCAGCCTGCCTCACGGCGCCATGTGATTGAGGCCTCATGGCCGTGAGCGGTTGGCGGAAGCCGGGCCCGTCTCCGAGAGACACTGGGGAAGCCGCTCACGGGTCAGCCTTGGGAGCTTTTGAAAATAGTCAGGCTTTGGTAGAGGGGGCTTTTGTCTCCTAGAATAGCAACGGTTATCATCACTGAAACCCAGGGCTTTCTATATACAGCGAGTGCGTCTCTATATATACCCACACAGTGTTTACACAGCACTATTTTAAGGCCGGTGTCACATTTTTCTGCTGTGTTTTATGGTGGGAAAAATCTATTGGAAAAAATGCACTTAGCTCTGGTAGGGCTGGTGAGGTAAAATAAGTACTTTGAAGAAAATCATGAAGTTTGTTGTTTTGTCTTAATTTTAACTTTAAGTAATACAGAAATAGCTAAATGATAGCTCCGGAAATGAAATTGTGTTGCTTCTCCTTCGGCAAGTTTAATCATCATAGCTCACAATACCAGACGAGTCCCCATAGCGGCAGGAGGAGCCCTGTGAGAGGGGCGTGAGATTCGCCCACGCGTTCGTTACGGAGATCCATGAAAAATACCTGTATGTGTTTTACAGTGGGTTTTGGAATTCAGGTCTTTTGTTTTTATTTTTGTCTTTTTGAGACGGGGTCTCGCTGTGCAGTTCAGGCTGGCCTTGAGCTCACTTTGTAGCCCAGGCTGGTCTGGAACTCGCAATGATCCTCCTGCCTCAGCCTTCCAAGTGCTGGGATTCCAGGTGTGCACCACCACGCCTGGCTGGGAGTTTTTGTTTTTGTTTTTAGCTGTTGAGGTGAGAGGGAAATAGATCGATACTGGCCTTACCTGCTATCAAGAGAGATGTGGGTGATAGAGCCAGGTATGCCCGAGCCCGGGGCTGTGCAGCGTGGTCTGAGGGTTGTGTTGGGGCGGAAATGAGGGCTGGGGTGCTGTGCTCTCCTTACCTGTCCCGGGTGGGGGGTGGGCCTCAGTGAGGGGACGGGGAGAAGAGCACAGGCCTCACCATGAGGCAGGAGCAGGGGCGGGGCCACAAGAGACATTCAGGTGGCACTCCAGGCGTCCTGCGGTATGGACGAGCCCGTCCACTCCGGGGAGAAGGGAAGTTCCTGGTGTGGATGGCGTCTTGAGTAGGGTTGTACACTGAGAGCAGTGTGTGAGAGCAGGAGAAGGCTCAGGGCAGCGAGGAAGCTTTGTAAGCAGGGTGAGACCCGGATGTGCGAAGCCATCTGCCTGGCTGGGGCGAGAGCGTGTGGGGACCGGCGTGGAAGCTGGGGCGGCTCTGGACGCGGGGCTGCCACGGCCCTGACGTCTCCTCCCAGAGGCTTCCTCCGTAATTCCTCGGGGTTGACAGGAACTGAGCCCGTGAGAACAGTGAATAGCACGGTCACACTGGGACTCACTACCCTTTGCTTTAAGAACCGAGGAGTAAAGGAGAGCCTGGAGCATAGTTACCAGGGTGTGTTCCGCAGGGCTGAGCAGACCGCCGAAGCCGGAGATCAGCGCCGGAAGGAGCTGTCGGCGAAGGGGGGCAGGGACCAAAGCATTGCTCTCCTGTCAGAGGTTTGAAGGCTAATGTTGGGTCTCACCCCTGCCCAGTGTCTCCGGCTCCCGGGGCTGTTCCTTAGATGGCATAGTTTATCGACAGCACCTTTCCTCACTGTGGCCCTGAAGTGCAAGGCCAAGCTGAGCAGCACTCCAGCACAGCTGAGCAGAGCAGGAGGCCTTGCCCCATTCAGGCTGTGCCGCCGCTCAGTTATCACGACCCGGCGTGCTGCTGGACTGAGGGTCAACGCAGGCAAGGGGCAGAGAGGAGCCTGGCCCAGCGGGACAGGCCCCAGGTGGGCTGTGCTGCCCCCTCGGAGGTTAGCCCTCTTCCTCAGCCCCCTCCCACCCGGCCTCTCACGCCCCACTCCCCATCCTCCCTGGGCAGTGGTTCCGCGTGGATCTGTGTATTCACTTAACAGTGAGAAACAGGAGGCAGAGAAAAGACAAAGTTGATTCGGGATCTTACGTCTGGCCCGTTAGGAGTCCAATGCGTCTCCAGATGGGTGAGACTTCAGCAGGGAGGTGTGGTTCTGGAGGACCGGTCAGCCCTGCCGCGACCATGTGGCCGTTTCTCTGCAGTCGAGGCTGCCGGGTCAGAGCAGGCCACTCCAGTGTGCTGCCCTGTCGGAAGCAGAAGTCGGAGTGAAGAAAAGGAAAAAATGAAAAGAAGAAGGAAAAGAAGCAGAGGTAGAAATGGGAGTCGCTCTGGACGAAGACTCCGTCTCTGGACTTGTCCCTTACACTGCCACCCTCGGGTCCTTTATCCATGACTTCCCTTGAGCGCATTTTGTCACCAGAGTCATCCTTCACAACCCTTGACTGCATTTGATACTTTTGGCTGCCTGCTGCTGCTTGAAATCATTTCGCTAAATCATCCTTTTAAAAACTGGCTTCCAAAACTCCCTTCTGTTTATTCTTTCCTTACTGCGCTGGTCACTTTTCCTTAGTCTTCCTTCTGTTTGTTTGTTTGTTTGCTTGAGACAAGGTCTCACCATGTAGTACAGTACATAGTGGCCTTGAACTCACCATGTAGCCCAGGCTGGCCTCAAACTCATGGTGATCCTCCTGCCTCAGCCTCCAGAGTGCTGGAGTTACAGGTGTGCTGTAGAGTACTACAGCTCTGGGCGCAGTCTTACTCAGCCTTCCTTTTGATCATATGTGAACGTCTTAACCTTTAAAACTTGGGGCTGGGCGTGGCGGTTATAATCCCAGCACAGGGAGGCTGAGGGGCCAGGATCTCAGGTCTCCGTCCAGCCTGGGTGAGCTGGCAACCTCGTGAGACCCTCTCAAAATGAAAAACATAAAGGGCTGGGGAAGCTCAGTGCTAAGGTCCTGGGTTCAATCTCCCGTATTTAAAAAAAAAAAAAAAATCCACAAAAGTTCAGCATGCTGTGGCCCGGGTTTCATGCCAGCTCTTTGCTCTTCCATTCTCAAGGTGGTATCACTGGGGGCAGGCCGTGCCCACACTTATCTTCTGGCTCCCAGCTTTGTTCTGTAGCCGACATTTCTTTCTTTCTCTTGCTTGAATTCCGCACTCATGTGTCTGACGCTATACGCGGCATTCCTGCTAGGGTATCGCTGGGCATCTCCTTCAAACTTACTCTCTCCCAAATGGAGCTGATGTCTACTTCCAAACACACCTTCCACGGCCTTCCTCGGTAAATGCCAACTCCTCCCTGCCCAGTGCCAGGCTGAGAAACCTGCGAGTCAGCCTTGACTTTTCTCCTCCCCTTCTTCCTGCCTCCAGTCGGTTGCGCGCCCCGCTGGCTCTGATAGAAAGTCCGTATGTCCAGAGCGCAGCGCAGCGGCACATGCCCATGGTCCCAGCTGCTTTGGAGGCTGAGGCAGGAGCCCACGAGTTTGAGGCCAGCTTGGCAGCATCCCAAGACCCCAGTCAAAATAAAAACGTATGTATATATATGTTTCTAAAACGTATATGTGTATGTGTGTCTGCCCGAGACACCCCGGCCCGGCCCGGCCCGCCCTGCCACGCTCTCCCCCAGCCCCCGGCCGCTCTGACACCACGCACATCAGCGCCTCGCCACTGTTCATAGGGAGCTGTGCCGCCTTCCCCACCCTCCTGTGCACTGGTCCCGCGGCAGGCGGCTCCCTCTCAGGACCAGTGGAATGTTCCTCTGCGAAGCCTCCCCAGCCCCACAGCCGCTGCCTGGGCTCCTGGGTGCCCTTTAGCCTTTTCCTGCCCACCCTGTGTGAAAGGGGAGCCGAGGCACATTTGACGGTGGGACACATGCACAGCCTGTGTCCTTCCTGTCGCCTCGCCGGAACGCGCCCTGCGAGCCAGGGCTTTGTCTTGGTCCCTGTGGTATGAGCCTGGCGCATAGTAGGCATTCAGCGCATATTTAGCGAATGAATACAAGCGTTTGTGTGGCTCTGGTGCATTGATCCTTACACGGCCAAGTATCTTCTGTTTATACATTCTGTCCGCATACCTCACCGGTCTGTTTGTTCACTTGTAAGCTAGACCAAGGCCAAGTCTAATTCTATTTAAAGGATGCCGACTTCCTTGACTGCTAACATGCAAACTGGTTTCCTCGGGAGAGCTCAGTGATGGCAGCAAAATACCTCTTCCCTCTAGGCTTCTTAGGTCTGACGGGGAGAGCATTTTTGTATTTGTCATTACTGTCCCACAGGATTTGCTGTTGGGAACTTTCTTGATTCCTACTTGTTGAATTATCACAGTTTTATGCTGGTAAGCTGGAAGTCCTTGTTTGTTTGCTTGGCTTGATTTTTTTTGTTTGAGACTGGGTCTCACCATGCAGTTCAGGTGCCCTTAAACTCACTGTGTACCCTAGGCTGGCCTCAAATTTGTGGCAGTCCTCCTGCCTCAGCTTCTTGAGTGCTGGGATTACAGGTGTATACCACCATGCCAGCTGGAAGTCTTTCATTTTATGTTATTATTATTGTTGTTATTATTATTATTTTGGTTGAGACAGGGTCTTGCTATGTAGTTCAGACTGGGCTTAAACTCACTCAATAGCCTAGGCTGGTCTCAAACTTGCAGTGATCCTCATGCCTCAGTCTCCCAAGTCCTGGGATTATAGGCCCAGCAGTGCCACATGCCTTTAAAAAAAACATCAAACATTTCCTGTGCTCTGTCCACGGTTAGTGAGGGACCATGACATCACACAGCTTCTGGGACCCCAGGACCCCTGTGCGGAGGGTGCCCCTGGAGTTGTGTGACGTGGCAGGATGGTGGGTATAAAGCATCAGCTCCTGGGGTTTCTGTGGGTTTATTTCCTGTGGGTTGAATGGTGTGCGAGGACCCTATTGGCCCTTTGCTGCGGGTCCATGTGGCTGTGATCAGGGGCTCCTGGTCATTTCGCGTCACCCACCCTCCTGGCTTTCTTCGCCAGCTACCGCAGGCGTCAGTCCCCTGTCTCACCTCGTGGCCCTGACAGGAGCCGTGTGCGGTAGCGGGCATGAGCCTGTGTCTTCACCCGTCCGATCACTGTCGGCCTCGTCGCTGTCCTGTCACTTTTTGCTATTTTCTGAGTATCAAAATACAAATGGTTTGGTCATTCAAAATCTGAGCCTAGAAGTATGCGAATAGGGTAACCCACCGGCCATTCTGGCCCAGCAGAGGAGACGCAGGTGCACTCTGCATCGTGGGGCGGCGGGGTAGGCGCGGGTCGGGTTCGTTACTTCGTCCGCTCCACGGCGAAGACAGGCTCCTCAGGACACATCGCAGCTGCAAAACAGTTTACGTTATTTCCTAACAACTTCTTATTCTGAATTTGAGTGGAGCTGTGCTCATGCGCCCCGCACCCTGAAGACCAAGGCCTCTTCCTCCCTCAGCGCTGGCTTGGTGCCGCCGTCCCCGCCGTCAGGGGCGTGCTCAGCCCGAGAGCGTGTCCGGGCCTCCTCACAACACTATCCTCACTCCGCAGGGTTCACTGTGTTTACTTAATCTGCGCATATTGAAAAGTTATATTTTTGCTCACTGCTGTGTTTTCATTCTTCTCTTTGGAAGTCAAAAGTGCATCAGTTTATGTTCTTGTTTGGGTTTGGCATATTAGTCTTTTACTGCTTTCCCTGAAGTTGCTTTCTGCTTTCTGTCCTGACTGAACTGTGCACCGCTCAGGTTGGGAAAGGCCGCGAATTCTCACTGACCGTGTCTGCGTTGGCGGCCGCTGGCACTTTTGTTCTGGTTCGCTCCTGACGAGGCTGGGAGGCGGGAGGCCCAGGCCTCTGCAGGGGATGGTTAAGGGGGGCAGGTGCACGGAGCCACTGTTCCCCAAAGGCCTGGGTAAGGGGCAGGGGGTCATGTGTGTGTGTGTGGTGTGTGTGCTGTGCACCAGGCTCAGAAAACAGGGCTTCTCACCTCCGAGCTAAAAAAGTGCGGTTCTGGGCGGGTGGACACGTTTCAGAGGTAGAGGGGAGGGCGTCAGTGGCTACCGGGGAGGAAAACTTAATAATTTGCAGTCTAAGAAGCCTAGTTACATGAATGACTTCTCGCAGAGTAAGCCCCTTTCCAGATCTGTGGGTGCCGTGCGGCTGGCATTTCAAGTATGTCCATCTGCATTCAAACGAATCGCTCCAAGACAATCTGATTACGGGTAGTTACTTTGGTGAGAATAGCGCCTCGGTGGAATGGAAACTTCATTTTGAGTCTAATATTAGACCTTGCTTTGGAAAATTCCTTTTAAATGATCACAAGCTGGGAATAGCAAAAGAATTTAACTTTCGACAGACAGCATTCACCAAGAATTTTTAACTGCTTGTGCTGGGTCTCTGGGAACGCAGATGTGAGAAACCCAGTGGGCCCAATTAACTAGCAGAGAGCTGACTTGACTCGGTGTGGGTTTGTATCTGTGGCTGATAAGCTCCCCTCCCGGGCACCTTTGCTGAAAATGTTTTCATTCCTGGGCTGTGAGCAGGCCGGGGATGAAAAGTGTTAGGGTGCCTAATTGTCTCACGGTCGGAATGCCTGGGCTTGCAGCCCCCGCTGCGCGGCCCTACGAGGGGCACGAGAGGGGAGGGCTTGGTTTCGGGGTGTTCCCGGAACATGGTGAACCTGTCCTTGACTTTTGGTCTGTCTGGCTGCTTTGTCTGCGTGAACTCCCCCAAGTGAAGGTGTCAGCTAAGCCTTACGTCCTGCCCCACGGCCTGTCATTTAAAAAGAAATAGAAAGCTTAACTGGTCATGAGGTTTCCAGATTGTGTCTACTTTGGCTTAATTTATGGGTGTGTTTTAGGTGCCTTGACTTGGGAAAAACACTATTGGTGTTTTCAAAGGTTTTCCTAAAATTGAAAAGCATCTTTGATCACTGCGTGTTGTGTAGTGGTGTTTTCTCCTTCCACCTCAGCTGGTCACAAGGTGATGCAGCCTTAGAACTGGGAAGAAACTTTAATGAAAACATAAGCTCACCGGGCAGACTCCTAGCACCGTCTGCGGGGTCCTCGTGTCACCTCTGGCCTTCACACCGGCTCGGGGTGGCCACACCGAGCTCGGTCTTAGAGAGGAGACAAAGCTCAGGAGCGTGGGGTCCATAGTTTGCTTCTTGTTATTGGGCTCCCACTGGCTCAGGAGCGGCCCTGCAGGCCTGAAGCGCAGAACTCCTGACCTTGGGAGCTCAGGGCCCCCTCGCCGTCTGCCATCCCTACAGCAGCAGTTCTGGGACCTTCTTGCCTTAGAGTCCGTTAAACTGGTAAAAATCACTGCGAATCTTTGAACTTTTGTTTATGTGGATTCTGTCTTTTGATATTTACTGCATTTGAGTTATTTAAATTTAAACATATTTACTTTATTAAACATATGTAAATTTCAGTAAATTTACATAATTTACTGAAATTTAAAACATATTTACTCATTACCTCTTTTTTTCCCTAGTGCTAGAGATCAAACCCAGAGCCTCACGCCTGCTAGGCCAGCGCTCGGCCACCAAGCATAAATAACATTTTTATTAAAAATAACCATGTTTCCAAACAAAATAGTAGGAAGAATCGCTTATCTTTCTTTGCACCTCTATTATTTAGCTACATGCAGAGCCGCTGGGCTCTCGTACCTGCTGCATTCTGTCTGTGCAGCATTAGCCTTAGTTGAGGTTCATGAGGAAAATCGGTCCTCACAAAGATAGATGTTTGGGGCTGGGGATTTAGCTCAGTGGCAAAGCGCCTGCCTGGCAAGCGGAAGGTCGTGAGTTCGGTTCCCGGTACCGGAGAAAAACCAAAAAAAAACCAAAAAACAAAAAACAAAGGTGTTTGGAAAAGGGAGAGAGTGGTATTTTTGTAGCTTTTTTGGACAGTGTTCTCCTTTGACACTACACCAAAATTCCCTAAGTGGTAGTTTCTCTCTCTTTTCTTTTGGTTTTTTTGAGACAGTCTCACTGGGTAGCTCAGGCTGGCCTTAAACTTGGGCAGTCCTCTTGCCTCAGCCTCCTGAGTGCTTTGATTATAAAAGTGTACTACCACACCCAGCAGGTGGTAGTTTCTTAAAGGCTAACTACAGTGTGGACTCTGAAATCAGGCCTGGGGACTTTGGTATTCTATCTCATTAAAATCCTTTGGTCTAGCTGGGCATGGTGTTGCATGGCTGTAATCCCAGCACTTGGGAGGCTGAAGCAGCAGGATCCCTGAGTTCAAGGCCAGGCTGGGCTACATAGGGAGACCCTATCTAAAAACAAAATCAAACACAGAACACCAAAAAGAAAAAACAAAACCACAAAACCCAAAATAAAACCACATGAAAAACAACAATAACCCTAAAATGCTTGGGTTTAAAATCATCTTACTGAATTCCGAGTAATATATGTAGATACACCCGCACCCTTTCTCCAGGAAGTAGGTCCTCATTCCTACCCCCAGCCCTTCCTTGGGGGCGTGATCGGCTTAGTGACTTGCTTCCAAAAAGGGAAGGACGAGTGACTTGGCAGGGGGAACACTCCTGTAACGCAGGAGGAGGGCGCGTTAGCACCAGTGCTGTCCTGAGGCGTCCCTCATCTGATGGAACGACAGAACCCACAGCCCAGTGGGATCATGAGAAGCACGGCGGACGGCCAAGGCATTGACAGGCGGCCCGGCCAGTCCTGCTTTAGATCGTCAGTGTCACAGACCAGAAGAGACGGGAGAGGCGGCAGCCAAGTGCGTGCGGTGCTCCAGGCGGGTAATGAGGTGGAGACAGGACACTGGGGGTGAGGGATAGCTCAGTGGCAGAGCGCTTGCCTAGCTTGCTTGAGACCTGGGTTTGATCCCTAGCACTGAAGGGGAAAAATAAGCAAAACAAACAAACAAACAAACAAAAAACACCAAGAGGACAGTTCTGTGAAAACAAGTAAAATCCAAATAAAGTCTGGAGCTTCATAGTCGTGCATCAGTGTTGCTTTCTTCATTTTGGCAAATGTGTCCGGGTAATACACGCGTAACACTGGAAACTTGGGGGAAAGTCTTAGGAACTGTGGACTGTTCTTGCCACTTTTCTGTAAGCCTAAGATTGTTTCTTTAAAGAAAACAAGCCCATTCTTCTATCTTGCACTCCTGAGCGGATCATTTACCCCCGCACGGCTCACTGAATTATGCAGATGTTCAAAGCTGACACCATGTGAAGTGTATTACTTATTATCTTAAAAGTTGCATTCATTAATATCACCACCTACCCCATCAGAAAAGGTCCTTAACTAAAGCTGGGCGTCGTGGCGCATACCTGTAATCCCAGCACTCAGGAGGCTGAGGCAAGATGATTGCTTTGAATTTGAGTTCAAGGCCAGCCTGCAAGACCCTGTCTTAAAAACAAACAAAAAGTCCTTCACCGTTGAGCTGCTGGTGGGTATGAATTTCCAAAAAATTTAAATTTTCTGTTGAAAGCTCAGTTTTTATCATCGGCAGCAAACATAGCCTGTGGTTTTCCTTGACGTGACAGGCTTGTTTTGTTTATTTGCACAATAATATCCACCCAGTACCCAGGTCTAAACAACCATAGTTTATCTATTAGTCATTCTTCCAAGTAAAAATGACATTCAGTGAAAAAAAAAAAGTGGCTTGGGCCTAGGATATAGCCCAACGGCAGAGCACTGGCCTAGCCTGTGGGAGTCTCTGGACTAGGCCTCCTCCCAGCTCAGACTGTCACACAAGTGCCAGAACCTCAGGACAGCTGTCGTGCTTCGGGACACAACGGAAGTGTTCTGTCCTTCCACTGTCCCGTGCTTCTGGCCGTCGTACTGTGCCCTGTCCCCGTGAGGAGGAGCAGAGCACCATGTGCTCGGCCAGTGCTGAGTTCATGCACCAGCTCGGGGGATGAGGCCAACAGCATTTTATGTATTTATTTATTTATTTTTGTCTTTTTGAGACAGGGTCTCGCTATGCAGTTCAGGCTGGACTTCAGCTCACTTCGTAGTCCAGGCTGGCCTCGAACTCACAACGCTCCTCCTGCCTCAGCCTTCCAAGTGCCGGGGTTATAGGCGTGTGCCACCATGCCCAGGCGAGGCCAACAGCATTTTGATATTCCTAGGGAAAGAGTGTGACCTCACTATCCTTAGCGTCCTGAGGCTCCCGGAGGCCCACGCCATACTGCGGGAAGTACTGTGCTCAAGTAAAGTTGCTAAGATGTTACAGAGGAAGAGCTCAGGGAGCCCACAACCACTTCCCTGAGGAAGTGGAGACCTGGGGTACAGGACAGTGTATGAATGACACTCTTCTGGCCCAGCTTTCGTGCTTTCAATGTCCCAGGAAGTTTCCCCATTTGGTTACTGTATTTCCACGCCAGTTTTAAATGCTTCAGTGCATTGGCATCAAGTTTTTGCTACATAAGATTTGCTATTTTTACAGTAATTACATGTAAGACATCACTTGGTAAATCCAGAAAATTACCTCTTAAACTTTGTGTTCTTTCCTCTGAAGGTAAATCTCACCTGGCTATTGTACAGCGGGTAAACAATGAGGGAGAAGGCGATCCGTTTTATGAAGTTCTGGGAATCGTCACCTTAGAAGATGTCATTGAAGAAATCATCAAGTCTGAGATTCTAGATGAAACAGATTTGTACAGTGAGTAGCATTGTCTGGGTGTGACTTCCCCAAACCGCTGCTGTTTCTGTCCTGCTGTCTGAGCCATCTGGCCGTTCTCCTCCAGCGCTGTGTGCTCTTCGTCCTTACACTCAGGGGTGGAGGCTGGTGCCACCTTGCAGTGGGTTGCTGGCCCTTTTGAAGGCAGATCCTGTGACATCAGGTGGCAGTGTTCCTTGGATTTTTGTCTTTTTGAGACAGGGTCTCGCTCTGCAGTTCAGGCTGGCCTTGAGCTCACTTTGTAGCCCAGGCTGGCCTCAAACTTACAATGATACTCCTGCTTCAGCCTCCTGAGTGCTGAGATTACAGGCGTGCACCACCACACCCGCTGGCAGTGTTCTTTTCAAAAGCCAGGTTCTCCTGACAGTTAACCTGCACCTTACATGTCAGAAAAAGGTTTCTTGAATTTCAAACGTATTTTCATTGATGGATTTTTACTAAATTTTCATTTTATACATCTAAGCAAGTTATTTTCAAGTAAATTTGTTTTTCCTTAAGTTTGTACTTAAAAAGCGAGTGGGCTGTGCCACATTGATGGCTGCAGCTGGTGAAATTTCTTGGCTCTGAAACCTGAGGGTCAGGGTGGAGGGGAGGTGCGCAGGCGCAGGCAGTGGGCAGAGGCGCTGGGTGCGACCCCGGCAGGCGGGCCGGCAGGGTACGCGCCAGCACGCTTTTCTGCTGTTCTCTGCTTCTCACCTTCTCTGGGGAGCAGATGGGGATGCGGCGGGGCTCGATGAGGGCAGGAGGAGATGTTGTGGCCAGAGTGGACTTGGTCCCGGGCTGGGTGGGTGCGGGGCTGCATCCCATCTCACTGACGTGCAGACGCCCCGGAAGGCAGCAGCGGAGCCTCCGCCTCCACCCTCAGCCCTGCGCCTCGCCCTGAGCCTCTGAATGCAAAGAGGTGCAAGGTCTGGCGCGAGGGAGCTTCGGGGTAGAGGAGGAGCAGCCAGACTGTGGAACTGGCTCGGGGCGGGCATGGACCACCACGGTGGGCCGGGCACTCAGGATAAAGTGGCTTCCTCAAGGCGCAAGACGCATCCAGTCTCTCAAAGGGAATATTCCTCTTTCCAAGGAGTCTGCCAGCTGCTGTGAAAGAATACTTTACATCTAGCTGAGGATTATCTTCTAAGAAGATACCTTTGTTTTCACATCTGTGCGGAGTTCGTGAAAACCCTCTTTCCCAAGGCCATTTTACCCTCAACACCTGCAGGGAGGCAGAGGCCTCATGATAGAGTGTGGCGATTGGTGTCTGCACTCTTTCTGCCCTACCTCCCGGGCCACTCCAGGGCCCAGTGTGTCTCCGCAGATTTTGTGAGGCCGTGTAAACATTTATGAGATCTTATGTTCTTTGGTTTTATAGAAATAGTAGTTGAACTTCTTTTAAAACTTGATGGGACTGGTTTCCTGTAAAAATTTCACCTCGAGTTTGCTGGTATAAAATGCTGAACCTGTGATTTTGGGGTCGTTCTAGCTAGTTGGTTGGCTGAACCCAGAGTGGTCACACCAGGAACATTCTCAGCCCCCACCCTTTTTTGAGACAGGTCTCTCTCAGTTGCCCAGGCTGGGCTTGAGCTTGTAATCCTCCTGCCTCAGCCTCCTGGAGTGATAGGAGGAAGGCACATGCTACCATGCCCAGGTTATAGTCTTGATCTAGATAGATCAGGACTGATGATGTCTGTTGCCATTAGAAAAGTACGTTAAAGGTTGTGTTGATTTACACTGTCTGGTTCTCAAAAGAATTTGAGATAAAAGTATAAAATACGATTACCTTCTCTCCAGGAAAAGCCTTGTGATCGGTCTGTTTTCCCTGAGCAGAAGGTAAGAGCGCAGTGACTCATGATTCCTGGGGATGAAGCAAGCAGTTGGTGACTTGTCTTGAGGCAGTTTTTCCTTGATCGTTACTTTGTTGAGAGAAATTCTTTTTGTTTTTTTGGGTTTTTTTTTTTGGTTTTTCTCCGGTACCGGGAACCGAACTCACGACCTTGCGCTTGCCAGGCAGGCGCTTTGCCCCGAGCTAAATCCCCAGCCCCTGTTGAGAGAAATTCTTGAAACATGGTTTTGTATGAGATGACTTCTCTGTTAGGGCCTGGCAGCCCACAACCTATGTGTACCTGCTGCCTGTTTTTGAATAACCTGCAAGCTAAGAATGGTTTTTCACATTTTAAATTATTGAAAAAGGTCAAAGGAAGAATAATTACTCTGTGACATGTAAAATTAAACGCGGCTGCGCTTCAGGGTGCAGAAAGACAGCTGCGTTGGAGCACTGCTGCACGGCAGCGTGGACTTGCTGTCACAAGGTGTGTAGGACGCAGGGCCTGTGATGTGGGCCTGTGGGCCTGTGGGCCTGTGGGCCGAGCCTGCGGCCCTTGCTCTGGGTGACCTTCGAGGTGTTGCCTGACCTTGAGCACCCCGAGGTCTGTGTGGTAGTGAAGGGAGCAGATATTATTAGTGCTCCGCGGCTGCGTCCTTGTTTGTTTCTTGAGGGGTTTCGTCTGTTTTGTCTTTCGGCGGGAGGGCGGCTCTGAAGGGCAGGGAATGGCGTCCCTCCTGTGTTGCCCGTGGCAGTCTTCCCTGCAGCGTGGCGACGCGGAGCCTCAGGACACGCTGCTGCCCCTCAGGCCTCACGGCCTGCTGCCGCCTGGGCTTCTGACCCCTCTTCCAGTCCGGGGCGACTGCACCACCTCGGCGAGGCGCTGTCAGCCTCCTGCGGCCCCCTGCTCTCCTGCGGGCAGTGGCCAGGGCGTGTGCGGGCAGCGCAGCCCCGGGGAGAGCCGGGCCTTCCCGCTCGCTTGTCTCTCGCCCACAGGAGCCCCGATCCGCAGCTGCCTTTCCTCACGTTGTTTCTCTCATTCCTCTCAGCCGATAACAGAACGAAAAAGAAAGTGGCCCACCGGGAAAGAAAGCAGGATTTCTCCGCCTTCAAGCAGACAGACAGTGAGATGAAGGTTAAAATCTCCCCGCAGCTCCTCCTGGCCATGCACCGTTTCCTAGCGACAGGCAAGTGCCCTTGTCACGGTTTGCGGTCACTGCGGCCCCAGAGCGTCCTCAGCACACCGACGGGGGCTGGGGGTGGAGACCGGGACGTGGGTGATAAGTAATGCCACTTTTGTGTTTTGTTTTTTGTTTTTTTGTTTTTTTGTTTTGTTTTGTTTTTTTCTCTTTAAATTCTCTCCTCTCCTGTGTTCAGTGTCGGCATGAACCCTCTGAGACATTTACCAGAGGTGGACCAGTAACTTAAAATTGGTCTGAAAGGTAAGGATGAATGTCAGAGCCACACTGCATGTGTACGGTAGGCCAGGCCACCTCCTTGCAGCTAAGCCCTGGGAGAGCTGGCCGGCGAGCAGGCCGGCAGTGCCAACAGACACCAGCTCGTCTGATTGGACAGTTGAGTAATTCTCTCTGCAGTTTGCCTTGAAGAACAGTTGGACATCAGTGGTAATGCAGGTGCTATATTTTGCA
Source organism: Chinchilla lanigera (assembly GCF_000276665.1). NCBI lineage: Eukaryota > Metazoa > Chordata > Mammalia > Rodentia > Chinchillidae > Chinchilla > Chinchilla lanigera. The sequence goes on along the minus strand of NW_004955485.1, from coordinate 7,425,076 downwards.
AAGGAGAAAAATAGATTTTTAGAGTTAAATCTTTGTCTTTTAAGGTTTCGATGAAATCAGAGTCTCTAAAGACTTTGATGTGGATTTCTTGGTGGGCTCTTCAGACCAGATTCCTAACTTAGGCCCACTTAGCAGGCAAGTGCTCTCATTACCAAAGCCCCACCCCAGCCGGCACTGACTGCTTCTGAGAGGTCAAGGTTGGATGGACTGAGAGACTGGCCACCCCCACCCGCCGTGGCCTGCTAGGGGAAAGGTGAACTCTGCCGGCCTGGGCGAGTGTGAGAAAATCTGAAGGTACCCAGAGCTTTGTAGAAGACGTCTGTTTGCAAGATGTGCAGCTGGTACCTTTCAGCTGCATGTAGTACACATTAAATATTTTGGAAAGGAGGCCGCCAGCAGCCCTGTGACGGAATGCCACCTGCACGTTCAGATCGTGTTTTCAGATGCATGGAAATGCGCACAATACAATACTTGTGACATGGGAAGATGTCCGTGATAAATGTAAGATGGGAAAAATAATGTAGAGGAGTTTGTGTACATTGAGATTACGGCTGTTTGTGTGTGTACACGCACATACACATGCACAGGCAGACATGCTAGGCAAAGCCCTGGAAGGACACTCAGCAAATTGCTCTGGACAGTTATCCAAGCGGTAGGCTTATAGATAATTTTTATATTCTTTATCTTTTTCCTATTTTCCTAATTTTCTGCAACGCATTATCATTATCAAAAAAGCCACAGAAATAAATTCAGAATTTATAGCATTCACACACAGCTAATTAAAAAATGAGATCTTTAACTTGCTTAATATTCTTTTTCTAATTCTGATATTGTTCCTCATCGATTAAGACCCACATATTTGCTAGGCGTGGTGGTGCAGGCTCATAATGCCGGCACTCGGGAGGCTGAGACAGGAAGATTTGGAGTTCAAGGCCAGCCTAGACTACATAATGAGACCCTGCCTTGAGACAGAAACGAAACCAAAACAAAAAGCAATGAAACACTGACTGTTACCCTACTCGGCCTCTGAGAAATCATGAAGTTCAGTTTCAAGAGCGTGCCCTTCAGTCAGTAATTTTGATTTTCAATTTTTAAATAAAGTTTCTACCTTTGTAAGTGCTGATCAGCTTTACTTTTTCGCTGGCAAGCTGGAGTGCATGTTGATGTGTGCACGGCCTGCTTTTCTTCTGAACGTCTCCGCTGGTCCTGGAATTCCTCAGGGCAGCGGAGCGGGAGACGAGCCGCAGAGCCACGCCTGCGCCCGCACCCTGCGCCCAGCCTGGCACCTCCGCTGGCTGTCTGGACAGCGGACCCTTGTGCTGGTGTCGAAGCTGCAGCTGGTCGGTTCCTTCCCGTCAGTCAGCAGTGCAGGATGTTTTTCTGAGGGCGAAACCCCTGGCAGGTTAAAGGGAAAGATGAGAAAGGAGCAGATAGGAGGCGTTAGCATCTTTTAATTTCTCCCAGGTAACCGTCCCCAGTGGACCACCAAGCGCAAGCCTTGTTCATCCGTGTTGGTCACTTTGGTGCCAGGAGTTCTCACTGTGTGGGCACCTTGCTTACTGGTACGAGCCTTTCCGTCCACTTGAGTGTAATGTCAAGTTGTGTTTATGTCTATAGAAGTAGAGGCATTTAGCCCATCCCAGATGTCAGAGAAGATCCTTCTAAGGCTGCTAAAGCACCCCAATGTCATCCAGGAGCTGAAGTATGATGAGAAGAACAAGAAAGCCCCAGAGTTCTACCTCTACCAGCGCAACAAGCCCGTGGACTACTTCGTCCTCATTCTGCAGGTCAGAGGAATCTCTCTGCCGGCCTTGCGCGCCCTGAGCGCCGTCCGTGCATGTGGAGGCCTGGTGCGGGCCAAGGGTCTCCAGGGTTGTTTTGTCCTTAACTTGTTGTGTTGGGGGAGAATTTCATCACTTTGTTTTCACAGGTGTAAAATAACTCCAATACAAAGAATTTATAGTTACTTTACTCCCCACACTAAAAGGCTAAGCATGGCTGCTGAGAGACTGAGTCAAATAAAAAATGGTGAACTAGGTTGTTACTTTTTTTTGGAAGAGTTTGGGGAAGCACCTGTCCCCATCTCAGTCTTGAAATTTATTATCATGGGGTTCCTTGGTTCTCTTTGTATCACCTTTTCTCCTCTCCATCTCTTATTAGGACTTGACTTACACAATGACTAAGAGATATCTTAGTGTGTCTTCCATGAACACCGTCAAGATAATCCATTCATTGCTTTTATCCCTTGCAATCACCCAGACTGGTTGACGGAACCGATAGAAGGTCAGCAGCCGCAGGAGGCTGCGGTGACCGGTTCCTCCGCTCCTGGACGTAGCGCAGCCTATGGGTGGGCGCCGCCCATTCTGAACGCTTGGAAGGGCTTGCGTGCTGGTATCGTACCTGTGCTGCCCTTGGCATGGAGGCCGAGCTGGCACTACGATGAGTTGTATTGGTTTCTTGTGCCTCTCCATAGACAAAGCGTCCTTTTCAGGAAATCTGAGTTTATTTCGGTACAAGAGTATAGGCCCCTTAAGCTTGCTTGTGCGTCCTGGTTGTTACCGAGGGATGAGCTGGAAACCCCTGTGAGAGTATAGTTAGTACCTGAAAGGCCCTGAAATCTACATGGGTCCAGCAAGGCCCTAGTTGCCTAAATGGATTATGAAATTTATTTTTATTTGAACCTGGCCCTTCTCAGGTGTGCAGGCGTCGGAAATGTGCAGTGAGGGCCGGGTCGTGGGCCCCGGGCCTGAGCGCCGGCGTGGTGTCTGCAAAACGGTGTGAGGAGCGCCACTGGCGGAAGACTTCCTTCCTTGAGGCTTCTGTCCAGGGCTCCGGCTCAGGGCCTGAGTCTTCTGCTAACCTTAGCCTTCCTCACTGCTCCCTCTTCTCCGGAGATCCTTGAGCTCAAAACCCCGAGGGCACCGGCGGGGATACATTTCCTTCATTGTAGTCGGGAAGCAACACGTCCACGTTTCCCTGTAAAGTCTAGACGTGACTGCTCCATAACCCTGTAGGAACTCTGAGTGACGTTAAAGACTGTTGTTCAGAAGAATTAGGGGACTGGCGTCATGAATTTTAGCGGTGACGTCAGAAATGACGCGTCTCTCGGTTCTCTTCTTGTGTGGCTGGTGTTCCTGCAGCTGTGGCTCAGTAAGGCTCTGTTGCTAGATCAAAAACGGAGATCTTAAAATAAATTCTATGGAGAGGGACTGTCTCATCTCTGTTCATTCCCAGGTCGTGAACCTGTGAGAGACTTTTAGAAGGCTAGGGCATTTAGGTGTGCACGCCCATCTTGGGAGATCTCTTCGTGTTGAATGCTTACGTGAGTGTGACGGGCGTGCTGAGTCTCGGGGTTTATAACAGCGCGTGCTGGAGGAACTCGCCTGCGCAGGCGCCGAAGCGGTGGGTTTTGGTGCAGTCCTACGCTCGCAGGCCCTTCCCCGAGGTGCCCAGGACTAACAGAATGAGACGTCGCGACGCCCACTCGCAGCCTGGTGTAGCTGCTGTCTTTGGAAAGTGCACTGCACCCTGAAACCTGCAGCTGCAAACGGGGCGGCCAGCGACGGCACATGTGGCCCTGCAGTTCACAAACAAGAGTCAGAGGCGAGCCACGCCGGCTCCCTTTCCCGGCCGGGGCCTCGGAGCCGGTGAGACGCCCTCTGCTTTAGAATCGCTCCTGAAGTCCTTGCTGTTGGCACTGTAACTGCTAGAAACATGGGTTCTCAGTCCAAGGCCCTTCCCATTACACACGCATAAAGAAGCTAAAACTTCCGGTTAACCCAAAAAGCAGATTTTTAAGCCGTAGTGTACGGAGGGAGTGGTAAGGGCGATGAGAAGAACCCAGGGAAGCATGACATAACCTCTGCGGCTCTCCTTGCCTTAAGTAAGTCCACAAAACCTGCATACAGAAGGAGAGAACGCGGAGGAACGTCATCTTGGTGGACAATATTTCTACCATCATAAAAGAACAAGCATACCAGGAAATGTTATATGGTATTTTAAAGTTGCATGGCCAGTAAAATAAAACTAACTGATTTGGAAAAAAATCAAACATAAAAGCCAGAGAAGTATACTTTAAAAAAAAATATGTGACTCATAACAATTGATCATATATTATGTCACAGTGTACATTCTAGTAATTACAAAAAGACAGACATTTCATAAAATCACCTACATAGATTTTAATAAATTAAACTAGGAATAAAATATATATATATAATTTAAAAGTACTAAAAATGGTGATAGATTCTCTTATATAGGTTTATCTGTAAGGCACAGAACAGTGTGTATATGTTCTCATTTGTGTAAAAGAAAAAAGGTGCATTTTCACACAAATATATATATATAAATGAAACTTCCCCGAAATGTTACTCAAGTAACTGGTACTAAGTGTTCCTTCTTCAGAGGAGATTAGAGGGCCAGGAGTGGAAGGAAGAAAAAGCATTTCTTCCTTGTATGGTCTGAATTTCTTAGCATCTCCCACCTATTTAAATAGTCATTTAAAACAGAGTTATTGGTAAAAGAAAAACCCTAAATAGCAACTGAAATAGGGAAAAATACATAGAATATTTTAAAATAGACAATATATCATAAAAGACTATTAATAATGTAAATACTATCTGTACAATGTATCAGAATTTTAAGAAATGTTATTTCTCTAAGTACTTAAATAAAACATGGAGAACTATAATTAGCTCAAAAGAGACCAAAGCAATAAACTCAAAAAGAAAACTAAAAATTGTCATAAAAATAAACTGAAATGAGAAACCCTTTCAAATCACAAATCAAAATTTGATATTTTAAAAGATTAATAATATTGATACATGCTGGGCATGGTAATCCCAGCACTCAGGAGGCTGAGGCAGGAGGATCAGTGTGAGTTTGAAGCCAGTCTGGGCTACATAGTGAGACCATGCCTGAAGAAAAAAAAAAAACAAAAATGTCAATACTCTCTTACTGCAACAATCTTAATCTTATCACAATTATGTGATAAAAGAGAAAAAAATAAAACAAAATTTTTCCTCTCTCTAAAAAGCTGTTGTAACAAAGGATTTAATATGAAAAAATCAAACTTTTAAGACCTGCTAATTTCCATATTATACAAATAGCACAAGGTGAGATGACATGCTAGTCACAAACATTCTTTACGATGAAAATGAGCAGAGTCCTAACACTGGAAGATGAGGGCCATTCTCACTAATAGGGAGTAAGAGGAACAATATACCCAGAGACTTATTCCTGTGACACTGTCTGAATTTAGTTTAAGATGAGAAGCTAGTTAAGGACAACGAAACTAGAATGTGCCACATTACTTAAGAAAGCAGGAAATTGAACATCCAAAGTATAAACAGTAGACAGAGTGATATAACTGCTTATATCCTTAAATTAACAGTCTCCTGTCTACATATGTCATACTTTACAGAGCTATGTAAATATATTTATAGCAAATCTAATAGCCGGGCATGGTGGCGCACGCCTGTAATCCCAGCACTCGGGAGGCTGAGGCAGGAAGATTGTTGTGAGTTTGAGACCAGCCTGGGCTATAAAGTGAGCTCAAGGCCAGCCTGAACTGCACAGAGAGACCCTGTCTCACAAAGACAAAAAACAGGGCTGGGGATATAGCTCAGTGACATAAGCACCTGCCTGGCAAGTGCAAGGTTGTGAGTTTGATCCCCAGTACCACAAAAAAAAAAGAAAAGACAAATAACAACAAAAAAGCAAATCTATTATAAAATAGAAATAGTTCAGGGGTCTAATAGGTAACAAATTGTGGTATGATAACAAGGCATCATTGTGCAATAATTAAAGAGATGGAAAGCATATACAAAAGTGAAAAGTTCGTGCATACACAATAATTATAAGTGCAAAAAATTATTTTCCTAATAAAAAGTAAAAATGTGATCAATCCCTGTATAATGTATACAGGTGGTATTTTACAGTGAACCATTCCTTGGTTCTTCGTGGAGTAAAATGTCCACACAGCAAATGAAGATGTGTGATTGCTCTTTCATGGACAGAACCAGGGAGCGAATTTAGCAAGGACAACAGGGAAGGAGCAGCAGCTCATTGTGCATTTGACAGGAATGCACTTTCCCCTGGAGGTTTTTTTTTCTCTTGTTGACCTCATGCTTCAGCTTAAAAAGATACTCTTTCTATAAAAAAATTTTTTCCAGTGGCCTTATTCATGTTCTTTAAAGCTTCTGATGGGGATTCAAAAGACAATTTTTCCCAAAGAGGGAATTTTTGCTTTGTTCATGTAGCATCTTAGAAGATGTCTTAGTTACTTTCTGGTAACTGTGGTAAAATACCTAACACCCCCAATTTAAAGGGGGTGCTCACAGTTGATAGGGGTTTCAGTCCATAGCTGGCTCCAAGGCAGGGCAGCAGGAGCAGCAGTCAGTGAGCCTTCCTTTCGCTTTTATCCCATCCAGGCTGTAAGACTATTGTAGGCACCCAGGATGGGCCTTGCCATTGGTCGCACTCAGAGCTATGTTAAACTAATCAGTGGACTAATCCAGTTATCCCACCCACATCTGGTTATCACAGCCCTAATCCAGTACCACACACCTATGATTTAGTCACCTTCCAAAAGCCTCACTTATGAGTGCGTGAGGCTTGGGTGGGGGACATCTAGATGCAAGCCATAACATTCTTCCCCTGGCCCCCAAAGGCTCATGGGCATCCTTTAATGCAAAATGTATTTAGTTCACCTCTAACTGTTGCCAAATTCCCAGCAGTTTCAACATTGCTGGAAAGTCCAGATCCAAAGTGTCCTCTGAGATTTAAGGCAAACTGTTAGCTTCAAAGCTCTGTAAAAAGGAAAAGAAAGTTAAATACTTTCTAACATACAATGGCACAAGATAAACATGTCCATTTCAAAAAGTACAAATAGGGAAAAGAAAAGAATGGGACCAAAGCAAGTCTAAAATGCAGCAGGGCAAACATTAAGTCCTATAGTTTTATGTCCGGCATCCAGGTCAATCTGTGGCATGATATAAACTCGAAAGGCTTTGGGTCACTCTGCTCCTATGGGACTGCCGGTGATTGCAGCTCCCATGGCTTCCCTCTTCGGCTGGCTGTGCTCACTTCTTGCAGCTTTCCTCAGATGATCCATGTTCCTGGCTTCTTCAAATTCCTGGGGCCTCCACTGTACCTTCAGCTTCACATTCACAGCTTCACACAGGCCTTCTGAAGTCTGGATGGCAGTCTTCCTGACCTGACAACTCTTCCATTCTGCATGCACGTAAAACCAGTGCCATCTGGATGATGCCAGGGTCCGTCACCAGCTTCCTTGGCTGTGGGAGTTGAGTGCCTGGATAGCTGAGTGCTGTGAATACAATCCTGAGGAACAAATTTCCAGCTCACCCCCACTCTGGAACATGGTGCTCTGTGCCTCTCTTCTCAAAGCAGTCTGTCACCTTTGCAGTTTTGAGGGTGCAAAGGGTGGGGTCCTGCTGGTTCTTGTGATACCCTTAGGCCGTCTTTTCTATTGTCCTGTTCAGAAGTACTTGGCTTTTTATTGTTAACCTTTTCAGCAGCCACATTCCCTGCTCCATCTCTACAGGCCAAAATGTTACTGGGGCTTTCTTTTTGGCCAAACCTTCTAAAAGCAGTCTTCTGGGCCCTTTGCTCTTGATTCTCAATGAGGATCTGGCTAAAAGCCCCTAATAGTAGCCATGCCACAGCCTCAACATTAGACTGCCTTGAAATTTCTTCTACCAGGTTAGTCAGCCCACCACACTTAATCTTCGTCTCCTGCAAAGTCTCTGGACACAAGCAAAATGGAGAGAAGTTTTCTGCCAGAGCATAACACCCATGGTCTGGAGTCCACCTGCCAGGTCAGTCCCTGTTCCCAGCAGAACCTCCTGCACCTGGTCTTTACCAGCTGCATGTCTGTCGGCATTGTGATTTTCTGAGCTCTGACCAGAACTCCCTATCAAGCTTGGCTTACAGCCTTTCAGGGCTGCCTCTCCAGCTGGCATCTCCAAACCTCCCCAACTCTTCCCGCAAGCCAGTTCCAAAGGTTCCTGAACCGTATGGCCAGACAGTAGCACAGCAACAACCCATTTCTCTGGAACGTTTCTGTTTTAGTGACTTTCTTGTTATTCAGACAAAGTATAGTAGCCGACACCCAAAGTTAAAGGAGGTGAGGGTTATTTTGGCTCACAGTTTGTAGAGGTTTCAACCCATAGCTGGCTGGCTCCAGGGCGGGGAAGCCGAGCAGAAGAGACAATTTATGGCGCGGCAAGCAGGAGGCAGCAATCAGGGAGCTTTCTTTCCCCTTTTTATTCCATCCTAGCTACAAGCCTGTTGGTTAGTCCCACCCACACCCAGCATGGGCCTTCGCATTATCCATACTCAGAGTTATGCTAAGCCAGAGGACCAATCAATCCAGTTATTGTGCACCCATGATCCAGTATCACACACCCACGACCCAGCCACCTCCCCCAAAGCCCCACTTATGAGTGTATGAGGCTTTGAGGGGGACATGGAAATATAGGCCACAGTAGAAGTCTTACGGCCCTTGACAGTGAACTGTCAATACCAAATTTTCTGCTGGGGTAGTTCTGACATTCCTGTAATCCCAGCACTTGGGAGGTTGAGGCAAGAGGATCTCCGTGAGTTTGAGGTCAGCCTGGGCTACATAGTGAGTTCAAGCCAACCTGAACTACACATAGCAAAACCCTGTCTCAAAAAACCAAAAAGAAAAACAAAACAAAAACCCACAAATGTTCTTACAGGAAAATGTTTTGAGTGTCAGGTCTTTATGCCCCAGTGTGACAGTGGATCTGTAGTTGTGAGTGCAGGTAATACGCCCATTTTAAAAAAAATTACTTGGACTCTCAGCTGTGACCCTATTTTAAAAAATTATATTGAATAAATAATATCTGTAAGTATAAAACTGGGTGTTGGCTCCTTTTGCTTAGAACTCTTATTCATGACTAGAAAGCAAAGCCAATTTGCTAATTATTTAATTCTAACTGTAAATAAATGTACAAAATAAATGCAAAGCCACGATACTGTTTGGCTCGACTGTGACTAGGTGCTGTAGCACTTCTTCACCTGGGCATCTGCGTTCGGGGTGACTGGCTCCTCCTTCCCTGGGCGGAGTCGGAGCTACTTTGACAGTCAGTGCGGTGTGCAGACAGTTACTTTGTCTCCACCCGGGGAGCTGAGTTACTTCATGTGAAGTCTTCTAGCTCAGCTTCCTCACACTTTCGTGGGCCCCAGACGCCCTGGGGATCTTGTTCACTGCAGATCCCGGTCCTGACTCAGTTAATCTCGCACAGATGGAAACGCTGCCTTTCTCAGAAGCCCCAGTTGTTTAGGTGGCAAGGCTCAGCCCGACGACTGGAGCCGCACCACGTGGCTCGGGTGACTGCCGGCCCAGGGCAGCGGTGGCGCTGACCTCTAGTGGTCGCAGCTGGTCAGAAGGTGGTCAGTGCAGGTAGTATAAATCAATTTTTGACCACTGAAATCTGAAAGCGGGGAAACATTCATGAAGCGAGCTGGCAGAGTCTGCCAGATGGAAGGCCACGGCAGGAGCGGGCAGGTGGCCGCACAAGGCCCGCACAGGCGGCGGCGCCTCCTTTGCCGGGCTGCCGGCAAACATCCGAGGTTGGTGCCCCTGGCATTTGGTTGCCTCCTTCTAGCGCCCAGCCACTCTGTATGCTTTGTGACGGTGCCGAGGAAGGGAGAAGGACGACGCAGGAAGAGCTCGGCTTGAGCGTGAGCAGGAGGCGGCGCGCGCACGCGGCCCGAGGCGGGGAGGGAGGCTGCGCGCAGCGGCCAGCTGTGCCGTGCCGGCCCTGCCCCCCAGGCCGACCTCCCCCACGCTCAGCCAGATGCTGACCAGCTCCTTCAGGGGTGTCTGGGGTCCTCGGTGCTCTCCTTCCTCCTTTGCCTCATGCGATATGATAGCGCGGGTTTATGAATATTTCAAAAGCAAAATGACACGTGGTGCCTTGCTTATACGGGAGCAGTTATCTGAGAGGGCGTGATTGATCTGAGCTGGGGCCGTACCCGCTCGGCCGGCCCTGATGGCTACGCTGGTGGTATTATTTGAGAATGATCTCTCGGGGGCCTGTGGGTGCACACCAGTGAGTAGCAGATGTGTTTATTGATGTCTTGCTCCTAAAACTTACCTGCCAGAAGAGCTTAGCTCCTATGGAGAGGGCCGTGTGGCGGGGCAGTTCTTAAGCCTTTTGTGATTGTAAAACCAGAGAACGTTAACACTGAAAGAACTGCAGGGGTCCTTTAATCGGTTGTGATTTTATAAGTGGAATAAGGTTAATCTAGTGCAGTAGCTCCTAAGTGACAGGAGTTTTCACCAGAGTTCTACCAAAATGAAAAAAAAAAGTCAGCTGCAGTGGGTTTTCCACAAAGCTGTATATGTATTCAGTTTGAAAACTTGTCCTGAAATTATTTATGTTTTTGAAATTTGGGGGTTTAAAAATACCTGGTCTTTCATGAAATGATGGTGTCAGTCAGTAGCGCAGCGCACACCCGGCAGCCCGTGTCTGCCCCAGTGCTGGGAGCGGAGTGTTTTGCTCAGTTCTTAAAGCCCCGCCTGGGACCCACGGATGTAAGGTGTCCACCTGGAGCCTGTGGCTCTTGCATGCCCGGGTCCTCTCGACGCTGAGCTGGCTCCGGCCTGGTGTTATGAACTGTTCTGCAGCTGTCCGTGTCTGATTAGCAGCCCGAAGCCTCCGTGCTGTCACAGGGGTCTCCTGAGAGTCCGGGACACTCGGTTTCCAGAGCTGGGGCCACTATTCACAGACAGCCTGGGAGCCCTGGCCCCAAGCTTTGCTGCTCGCAGAAATCACCGGGAGAGCTTTATAACCCAAGGCCCAGCCCATACCCTGCCAGTTAACTCAGAAGGCCTGGGAGTGGGCCCCTGCTGGATCCCGCAGGGAATCTTTGTCCTGGGTTCCTGCAGCTAGTCCGCCGCAGGGAGCTTCTTTCCCGGAGGCAGACACGGGGCTGCTGGCCTGTCCCCTCTGCTGGTGATGCCTGCTGTGCTGCTCCAGCGTGTCAGGAAAGAGCTGGTGCAAGCTGACACCTACGTGCAGAGACCACACGCAGGGCCCCGTGGCTTGTGGGATTATCCACCAGACCGAGCGCAGATGGAGTGGCTGGGGCTCTGCAGCATTTGTTTGTCTGCATGGAAGTGGAAGCAGGGAGTCCCGCAGGCACAGGGAGACGACGGGCCGCGGGGCCAGCGCGTCCAGAGAGCCCACCGGAGCGCCGCTCAGACCGAGGCAGAGCGAAGCGGGAGGGCTAGAGAAGCCGGGCGCCATGTGCCCTCCACCTCGTCCGCCTCCCCTCCCTCTCCAGGGGATCCCGCCCCGCGCGGGGACCCAGAGCGTCCTCGTCCTCGCGCCCACAGGCCCCCGCACCCCTCCCGCTCGGACCTGCGCAGCTGCTCTTCCAAGCTGGAAGCACCTGGAGCCGCCTCTCTCGGGGTGTGCCTCGCTGCCTCGCAGTGCTCTGCCTGCCAGGAGCACCGGCCTGCGCCGATTCCCGCGCCGATTCCCTCCCCGGAGCGCGTCACCATCCCTCCCCCCGCCCTCACCGCCTGGCACCTCCGGACCACGTCCTCCTGGAGCGGGCTCGCTGCCCAGCGCCTGCCCGCTCAGCCCGTTGCTTCGGGAGCTCCCACGAGGCCTCCAGGTGCGCCCTCCCCTGCACGCCCGCCTGTGGGCCTTCCTCCCGGCGGTGCTGCAGACCCAGCCACCCGTCGACTTCCCTTCCTGCGTGGACAGGGCTTTGGGCAAGGACCGGAAGTACGTGCGTTGGTCTGGACTCCTGCTTCTTGCTCTTTGCTCATGGGCGTGGTGCACTGGTTCTCAGTGCTGCCCTCGACCCGCTACTCAGCGCTCAAGGGCAAGGCCTGTCTCCTCACCAGCTCGGCCTCCCCTGCAGGCCCCTGCCTGCATGGCAGGGTGTTCAGCACCTGCTTGTGTGCAGGTTGATTTAAAATTCTGTGGCGCTGCATGCCTGTAATCCCAGCATTTGGGAGGCTGAGGCAGGAGAACTGCAATTTTGAGTCCTACCTGGGCAATTTAGTAGACCCTGTCTCAAAATAAAAAGGGCTGAGGATGCACCTATGTGAGAACGTAATTATGTGAGAGGGCCTGGATTCAGTCCCCAGGAGCGCCTAGTGAGGAGACAGATGGGAGGGACCCCTGAGGATGGAGCGCTGGCTGGCTTGTGCCAGGCCAGTTCAGTACCTAGCACCACAAGACAAGCAAGCAGCCCCCACATTTTAAGATCCTTTCTTATAGCAAGAGAATGAAGACCAGTATTTCCACAGAGAGAAGGGAAACCTGAGAGAAGAATTTGCGAAAGTCTTCCACAATCGGGAGTTTGATACGTGGGCTGACCTCCCAGGGGCTGACCGGCGTAGCAGCGTTGCGTCGGTGCTGGGTAGTACGCGGAGCGCAGCGTGTGGGGTGAGAGCGCGCTCTCTGGCCACCGAGTCTCTCTGGGCCCCTCTCCCCGTTAGAGGGTGCTGTTTGTGTCTGCGTCGTAGAGTTGGGTGCACTTGGTGAATGCATACACTCTGAAGCGTTGCTCCATTTCAGCAAGCCATGGCCGCCTGCGAGGGAGGCGCCACGGGCCGCCCTTTGGGCGAGGTGGCTGTGGGCAGCCTGAGCAGGAGCTGCCCCAGCCCGCGGCGAGGCCCTTGCGAAAGCCCAGGGAGCGCCTGCTGCACACCTTCCCTGGGCCGATCACGAAGACCGTGGGGCCACCGGGGTGGACCAGGCGGGGTCTGTCCCAGGACTGGCGGCGTGGGGAGAGGGTGCGGGATGAGAAAGGGAAGAGGGGTGCGGGCTGGGCGGAGGCGCAGAGGCCGGTTTGAGGGAAGGAGCCTTTCTCAGGCGCTTTTCCAGGACGTCGAGGGGAGTCTTACGGGCAGGTGCACCCGGGCATCTGGGCAAGGCCCTGGCCGCCTGGCAGCTGGCACTAGGTCAGAGCGCTGTGATCAGGACACCGGAGTGAGCTGTGTACCCAAGCCGGTGCATCCTTCTGGGGCGTGTGGTCATGCTGACCTTTGACCCTGGCTCTGCCCCAGCCCAGACTCCGAGGGCAGCGGGGCAGCAGCTCCCGGCGCAGCTCCTGCTGGCGCTGGAGCCACATCTTTCTATTAGGAGGCCACTTGGAGCCGCCTCGGGCTAAGGGTACTGGGAAACACTGAGTGGGCACGCAGGTACTACCCATCAGGCTTTGCAGGCCCGTCTGCATGTCCAGCCAAATCCAGTGCTCCTCATTAGGGCTGATTAACCCGCTGCGTGGGGAAGGAACTTAGACAGAACCCCGGAGAACCGTGTTCCTAGGGAGCGGGGAAATGGACCGTGCAAGCCGGCTGAAAGCGCCCCTTTTCTTCCCTCAGGGGAAGGTGGAAGTGGAGGCTGGGAAGGAAGGCATGAAGTTTGAAGCGAGCGCGTTCTCCTACTACGGCGTGATGGCCCTCACGGCGTCTCCAGGTGAGTGTGCAGCGTCCAGAGAGCCAGGCCCCGGTGCGGCCGGCTCGCGGTCTCCGCGCTGACCCCGCTGCGTGCTGTCCGGCGCCTTCGGGGCTGTGTACCCTCGACTCCGAAGCTGCGCGGGCGCGGAGAGTGCGCCTTCGTGGGCTTGCGCAGGCTGAGCGGGCCGTGC
>NW_004955485.1:7324412-7411086 GCF_000276665.1 Chinchilla lanigera | reverse complement strand
CTGCCGCGCTCCGCAGCCGCCGCACACGCCGGGCAGCAGCCCCGGGCCCCGCGCCCGGTCCTCTACGCAGGAGCTGCTCGGGAGGCTTCCATTCCCCTTGTCCTGAGTGTCGAGTGCCCAGGCAGGGCTGGCGGGCTCCGGCGGGTGCACGTGGGCATCGGCCAAGTTCTGTGAGCACAAGATGCCGGCAGACCGCCCCTGCCCTAGAGCGAGCACGAGCACGGACCCTGGTGGCCGCTTTCCCTCGGCCACGGGAGCTGAGCGTCTCTGCCTCCGCTGTCCTTCCCAGCGCCTGCCCTCACCCTGTGCACTGGCGGGAGCGGCGGGGCAGGTAGACGGAGGTGTCGCAGTGCCACCTTGTGGCCAAAATACCGAGTGACATGCTGTGCTGGGAAACTTGCAAAGCGCTCTGCCGCAGCAGCCCGGCCTGAGAAGGCTGAGCCCTTGTCCTAGAGCGGGAGGGGCTGCGCCTCCAAACAAGGTGTTCTGTGGAACCGGTCCTGGTCTTGCGCCCCTCAGCTGTCCCAGGGACCCGAGGACACTGCAGTTGCAGAGCTAGTGACCCAGCGAGGCCCGTCTCCTCACACTCTTGTACAGCGTTTTGAGTTCCAGGGGCACCCTGTCCTCACTGTCAGCCGCTGCCTGTCACCGCGGGCCTGTCCTCGCTCGTCCTCAGGGCGTCTGTTGTAAGCCCGACGGCGAGCATCCGTTGCCCCGACTTAGTGGCGGAGGGCACTGCGTCCCCAGGCGCGGGAGGCCCGGCCTGCCGTCCCATCATTGCGGCTGTGTGGTAGTGGGGAGGGCCCTAGGTCTTCTCCTCTTCCCGAGTCATTACTTCCTGTACTTCCAGAACAAAGGCAGTGACCCTTAACATGAGCCCAGCATGGCCTTTAAAACATGGAGGAGCTGGCGCCACTGGAGAGGCTGACGCGGGAGGCTGGCCACAAGTTCGAGGCCAGCCTGAACTACATAGCAAGACCCTGTCTCAAAAAAACAAACCAAACTAAACAAACATAGAGGAAAACTGTTGTGAGTGTGATGGTTTTGGGCAACCAGGCTCAGATTAGCCCCACATTGCCAGAACCAGGTCTACAAGGCGGTTTTGAAAAGAAAGTGGGGCTGGGGATTTAGCTCAGCAGCACAGCGCCTGCCTGGCAAGTACAAGGTCGTGAGTTCGATTCCTGGTACCAGAAAAAAAAAAAAAAGAAAGAAAAGAAAGTAAGTGTGCTCCATCACTGTTTCTTTTTGTTACCCGGAATTGAACTCAGGACCTTGCACTTCCCAGGCAGGTGCTTATGTCACTGAGCTATATCCCCAGCCCTCATCACTGTTTCTTAAACCTGCGTGATAGCTCAGGCCGTGCTGGCCGGGAGCTGAAGGCCAGACCCCGCTCGCACAGGGAATCGAAGGCAGGCCCTTCCCGAGGAAGCCTTTTCGGCCGCCACAGCCTCCTGCACGGAGTTGGGAGCCACCAACGAGACAGGAAGTTCATGAACAGTGTCTCATTTCTTCCAAAGCCTAGAGCTTTACACACAGAGCAGTGTGCGCCTTCGTGTGTTCGTGGGGACACGGTCAGTGCAGGTATCTCACCGCAGAGATGCCCGCTTCTGTTTGCCCAGGTCCCTGTCTGGGCGACGCGCAGGTCCTTGTTCCCCGGTCGCGCCGTATGTCTGGGCTGTAGCTCGGGGCGCAGCAAGCGGTGATGCACACGACCCTAGTCAGCCATTCTCAGGAAACGGGGGCACAGCAATTGCCTCCCTGTTCTCTATTCTGAAATCTGAACTAACTCTAAAGAAATTCCAAACAGCAGGTCAGAAGGACAAGACCGGGTATGCAAAGGCGTCCGGGGCAAGCTGCTCGCCACCAGGAGGAGCGCTGTGGGCGTCAGGGCAGGAGAGTAGGGCGCGGCTTGGTCAAGACAAGGCTGAGGCTCCTGGGTCGCTTTGTGACCAGGCCCTTCACAGCGGCACGTTGGGGCGCGCTGGACCCCGGCGGGGCGGTGCCGCTCACGCGCTTGCTGGGCTAGAGACGCTGCATGTGCAAAGCCCTCTCCCGGCCGCGGCTCCCGCTCGCCCTCCTCGCAGAAGCCGTGTGTGCTGTCTCTGCTCACCTCCTGCCGCACGGGCTTTGGTTTCTGGGGTTGAACGCTCAGATGGGAAGAAACAGTACCCACGCCTGTCCTGTGACTACAGAGATCGGCTTTCTTGCCTTCTGATACGGTCTCACCCTGTTTCTCTCCATTTTTCAGTTCCTTTGTCCCTGTCCCGTACCTTTGTTGTCAGCAGAACACAGTTGTTAGCAGCAGGCTCTCCAGGTAATTCTGCATGTTTCCTTTTCCTACTTCTCCCAGTTGCCTACCCTTGGCCCCTAGAAAGCCCGCTGGCACGGCTTCTCCCTCTGTTTGGTCCCTAGCACCGTAGGTTCTCTGAGTTAGCAGTGAGCCATCTAGGAAAGCATAGCCGCAGCCGCTGCAGAGAGAGCTGCTGGGATCCGGGACCTGTGCCGGGAGGGAGAGGGGCTGACATGGAGCATGCGCAGGCCCTGCGGGCCGGGAATCCTCAGCCACAGGCAGTCAGAGGTGTGGGCTTTACAGGGGCCCTGGGGGCAGACGCCGGTCATCTTCTGTAGCATGCACTTGGCCAGAATTGAAGGACCGGGAACTTGGCAACAAGGACATGCCCCATTCACGGAGGCCGGCTGCTCTCCGCCTCTGCGGTGCTCTCTCCAGCGTGCACACGAATGGGCGCGCGCGTTCCGCCCCCCGCCGGCCGGTCCTGCTTCTCTGTGTTGCTGGCACATTCTTAACTAGCTGCTGGTTGTGCCTCTGCAGGAGACGCTCGCTGCGCCTGGCTGGTAGCTACAGCCTTCAAGAGGAGGGGAAAGGCTTAATCTCCCCGTAATTAGAATCGCTAGGCTCTCCTATTGGGTACACGGTCTTTCCGTATTGTTTTGTCCCACACAGTTTCTATTTTTAAGCCTGAGTGATGAAATTTGCAATCCATAATCCACTTTCAATAAAGCTCTTCAGCGCCGATACTCGATGGAGGAGGCAGTCCTTGTCTTAGAAGGAAACTAGCGTCTCCTTGGATCTTTGCTTAGAAGTGTATTAGGGCTGAAATATAATCCACAGAACTATTTGAATCGAACCAGCCAGCACAATATGTCTGTGTACATACACATGCATGCACATGTGTGGATGTGCCTATGCACAATTATATTTTTCCTCCCCATTGTATTTCTTTACGTGAGTTCTTTTTTTTTTTTTTTTTTTTTTTTTTTTTTGGTACAGGGAATTGGACCCAGGACCTTGCGCCTGCCGGGCAGGCACTTGTGCCACTGAGCTATATCCCCAGCCCTCCATTGTATTTCTTGTGTCTGCTACCTATTTATTATTTTTTTTATTTTTTGAGACAGGGTCTCACCATGCAATTCAGGTTGGCCTTGAACTCTCTATGTAGCCCTGGCTGGCCTCGAACTCTCAGTGATCCTCCTGCCTCAGCCTCCCGAGTGCAGGATTACAGGCGTGCCCCATACCCGGCTTCTGCTATTTACTACATCCGAGATGCTGAAGTAGATGACTTTTGGCTGAAGCCCATAGAAAGGTTATTTGTATTTTGCTTTTGCTTGTACAACTTAGCGATTTCTTAGTTCTGGTCACACCATCTGATCCAGAATAGAAAAGTCCACCTTTTGGGGCGCAGCCTGCAGGGCTGCTCGGGTCACGGTAAGGTGATACCTGGGGAACAGGGCTTGGACTAAACCTACCGTTTCCATCCTCTCCGAGGGTGCCGCCCCTTCCAGGGAGGACGCGGGCGGTGTCTTTCTTGTGTCTTCTAGCTTCCTGCCGGAAGAGGAGGGTTCCTAGGCAGGATAGACAGAATAAGCCAGGACAGGCAGCAGGAAACAAAGTCACAGGGCGGAGCAGACACACAGGGCGTGAGGCTTTCCATAATCACTGTCACCAAACCCCGGCCCATGCGCCTGGGGATGAAGCACGACCCAGAGCGAGGCACGGTCCCTGCGGCTTTCGTCGCGGCCTGCGGGTCCTCGTGAGGCCCACTGTGGGGCACATCCGACCGCAGGCCGGCCCCAGAGTGGCGGGGATGTGTGCACCCCGTCTTCCCACATTTCAGGCGCTGCCGCCCGCAGGCCTGGGGAGGCCCGGGCCTGTATCGGTTCCTCCGCGCTGGGTCCGACGGGGCTGAGCGCACCTGCTGCGCCGCAGGAAAGCAGGCTGCTTCTCCCCGCGGCGGCTGTGGTGACCGAGGAGAGAGTCCCTCCCGCAGCAACAGGGCAGTGGTCACCAACAGGGCCCGGACATGCGTGGGGCTGACGCCCACCTGCCAGCTCCTGGCTCTGGCTGGGAAGCCACGTGCCCCGCTGCCCGGCTTTGCTCCCTTTAACTTTCCCGCTTGGAAGTGAGCGACGCGGAGGGCTCGGCTCCGCAGGAGTCGCAACAGACTCGGGGCTGAGGCCCGGGAGGGCAGGCACCCCTTATTTTCGAGAACTGGTGGGCGCGTCCTCCTGGGACGGGTTTGGGCCTGAGAGCGGGTGCGCGGTGGGGGTGAGGGAGGCTGAGGCAAGGGCAGGACATGTCGACAGCGGGACACGGATGCTGCGACTGTGAACGTTCTCAGGGGAGACGGAGCTGGGGCGCGAGCTCCCACTTCCCTTCTGCTCAGGATAAAGCGTTGCTAAGCCATGCATGTGGCTGTTCTCTTGGAACATGAGCACACTGCGGGAGGGCCTGCGGGTCCGCTCCTATCTGTGTGAGGAGCCGTGGGGAACTAGCTGAGGCGCGGCAAGCGCAGGCATGAACGCGGCGACCTCCGCCCCCGAGTCCTGCAGCCCGCGGCTTCGTTCCAGCTCAAAGGTGGCGGTCAGCATGGGCTGTGGGTTGCTAAGGCTCGCGCAGTGGCGGCGGGGGAGGGCCTCAGGAAAACATAGCTAGAATTTCCAGGCTGCTCCAGTGAGGGGACTGAAAGCCTCCGGCATCTGAAGCGAGGGTGGCAGGTTTGGATTGGCCCCGTGACAGACTTTCTGATGGCTGCTGGACAGGCAGCTGCTGCGGGCCAGCCGCTCGGGGGAGCAGAGCAGCCGCCCTCAGGTGGGAGAGCGGGTCCCCCACTCCGTGCATGTGACTGCCCGCTGTGGGCACCCAGTTCATAGCTGTGCAGGAGTTGCTGGGAAAAGCACAATGGAAGAGGCCTTAGGTGGGTTATTTTTCATGAAATTTATATTAAAAAACACAGCACTCTTCCTGAAAGAGTGGAACACTCATCCGCATCTCCTTTCCCTTTCTTTCTTTTCTTTTTCTTCCTTCCTTCCTTCCTCCTTCCTTCCTTCCTTCCTTTCTCCCTCTCTCTCTCTCTCTGTCTCTCTGTCTTTGGTGGCACTGGAGACTGAACCCAAGACCTTCACACTAGGCCGCATCCTCACCTCCCCCCTTTTTTTTATTTTGAGACAGTTTCTCAGTAAGTCATGTGTTGCCCAGGCTGGGCCCAGACTTGCAACCCTCCTGCCTCAGCCTCCCAGAGAGCTGGGATTACAGGCATGCATCACCACACCCAATTCTTTTACTTTATGATTTTTTTGAGACAAGGTCTTACTCTGTAGTTCAGGCTGGCCTCAGACTCATGGCAGTTCTGCCTCCCCCTTCCCATCACTTTATCTTAATGAAAGAAGGTCATCAGAAATCTCACTGGAGGACCCTTCGGCCCCTGAGCTATCTGAGCCAAGCCTCTTTTTCTTGGATACTGAGGCATCCCCGGCTGTGGAGGGGTTATTACTGGGATCAGAGTGAGGTAATAATAGGTTTGCCTGGGAGTGTGGTCTGAGCAGACAGAAGTACTTGTTCTCTTTATAATGCCTCCTGCTTCCTGAGCATCTCGTCTTTACTTTCGCTTCGGCAAAGTGCGCAAGAGCTGACCTCGGATGGGGTGCGTCTGTCGGGCCTCTACCCGCTGTCCTCCCACTGCGATCTCACAGTGTCGGTGCCTGTGCTGTTAGGGATGGGGCACTGGCCGTGGGCAGCGAGACAGGTGTGCTGGCCCCGAGCAGCTGGAGACAAGGCCGGGTGGGATGCCCCCATCGCCGGCTGCTCCGAGCCGGTGGAGCTTGTCTGGCGATTTTGTTCCCATGTGGGAACGGACTGCCGCTGTATGTGCGTCACCTTGAGGGGGCTGCTCTCCCGTTCCAGGGGAAAACAAGTCACCTCCGCGCCCGTGCGGCCTGAACCACTCAGACTCCCTCAGTCGAAGTGACCGGCTGGACGCAGTGACACCGACGCTGGGCAGCAGCAACAACCAGCTCAACTCCTCCTTCCTGCAAGTCTACATCCCCGACTACTCCGTGCGGGCCCTCTCCGACCTGCAGTTTGTCAAGGTGAGCAAGGAGGGGCTGACAGCCCCCCCCCTCGGTGCTCCGCCCCTGCCCCGCCCCGTGCTGGACCCGGCTGGGGAGCAGCACACTCTGTCCTCAGCTTTGGTGCATGAGCGCCAGGTGAATCCCACTCTACGCTGAGCTATTGCTCTGCGCTTTTTAGTTATTTAATTTTATTTTGAGATAGGGTCTTGCTGTATGTGTGCATTTAATGGTACAAGGGATCAAGCCCAGGGCCCTCTGTCTCTGAGTTACATCCCCAGCCTTTCTTTCTTTCTTTCTTTCTTTCTTTCTTTCTTTCTTTCTTTCTTTCTTTCTTTTTCTTTCTTTCTGAGACAGGGTCTGGCTATGTAGTTCAGGCTGGCCTTGAACTCACTATTTGAACCAGGAGAGTGGGAATGAGCCTATTGCCTCAGCCTTCTGAGTGCTGGGATTATAGGAGTGTGCCACCATGCCTGGCTGGCTATGCCATTTAAGACAAAGTTTGGAAGTAGGTTATGTCTTTGGGGTTTTTGTTTTGTTTTGTTTTGCTTTGCTTTTTGTCTTTTTGAGACAGGATCTTATTATGCAGCTTAGGTTGGCCTCCAGCTCATTTATGTAGCCCAGGCTGGCCTTGAATTTGCAACAACCCTCCTGCCTCAGCCTCCCAAGTGCTGGGATTACAGGCATGTGCCACCACGCCCAGCTGGAAGTAGGTTATGTCACTGAGAATTGACTTGTTCTTCTAAGTCAATTTGGACTTCAGAGTGGTCAGTTTAAGCCATGTGCTGGGGCACTCACCTGTAGTAGAGACCTCCATCTCAAAGAATAGAAAATGGCTTGCTTATACTCAGGGATGCCTTTTCTCATCGAACAGCTGCTGCGGGGCTTGGGGGCTGCGATGTGGGGCACGCGCAGAGCTTGAGCGCCTAACGCTGTGCACTGTCTCGGTTTGTGTCCGGCCCCAGATCTCCAGACAGCAATACCAAAATGCCTTGATGGCATCCCGCATGGACAAAACCCCTCCGTCTTCGGACAGTGAGAACACTAAGATCGAACTGACCCTCACGGAGCTGCACGACGGGTTGCCGGACGAGACGGCCAACCTGCTCACCGAGCAGAACTGCGTGGCGCACGCCAAGGCCAACCACAGCCTGCACGGGGAGGGCGCCATCTAGGCCGCCCGCCCGGACCCGGTCGGTGCGGGCCTGCCGCGGCTGCGGCTGCGGCGTCCTGAGACCAAAGACCGTCCCTCCCGGCGGCCGCGGGGACGGGGAGGCGGGGCGGAGGCGGGGCGACCGCTGGGGCCGGCGCCGGCCGGAGGCGCCCGCTGCCCGGAGAGAACCGCGTTTATTTTTTCAGCTGTACCTTTATCATTACTCACTCTCCCTCAATTTGCATGAAGTTGAGAATTGTCGCGGTTTATTTTTTCAAGAGATCATGTTTTTTAAAAGTGTCTTTTGCAGAGTTTTACATCTTTCTGTCCGAACTCTGCTGTGGGCCGCGCTGGGACCCCACAGGACGGACTTGTCCCCCGGGGCTCCGCGCGCGGAGGGCTTCGCTCCGCGGAAGGAGTGTGTCTCCGAAGTGACGTTCGCGAGCGGCCGGCCCGCGCCGGTCCCGCGGAGGGCTGGCCTTGGGGAAGGCGCTCCGGACCGTGTCCCCGAGGAGGGGCTCGGGGCCGCGGCGCTGCCTCCTCGCTGGCCCGGCCGCTCCCGCGTCTGCGCCCCCCGCTACCGAACGTCCCGCGCGTGCGGGCGCCCCGGCGGCGGTGTCTCCTGCGCTGAATCCTAGCTCTGTCTGAGTTTCAGGCGCTGGCCCGGCGCTCGCCCACGCGCGGCCGCGGTCTCCACCCGCCTGCGCGCCCCCAGCCGCCTGCCCTGCCCGGGCTGCAAGCCCCGGCTCTGTGGGGTGACGCTGGGCTGGCTTTCTGGGGAGCAGGGTGGGGGTGACAGTGCTGGAGTCTTCCTCGGGGGTGCATGTCCCCAAGGCGGCTGCAGGTCTCCGCTGGCCCTACCCCGTGCCGGCGAAGGAGCCCCTGCCGCGTGGAGGACCTTGATGGACCCACGCTGCCAGTTGCCCCCCTTGGAAGACCACCCGGCTGGACACGCCGGCGTGACGCGTGTGTCGCGAGAGTGCCTGGAGCAGTGCGAACGTGGGCCTGGCCCGGGCAGGGGTCTCCCCAGCAACTGCCACCTCCCCTGGAGGCTGAGCCAGCGGCCCTGGGGAGCGGCCTCCTCGCTGCTCCGGCCCGGGGCATCCGGTGCGGCGCCTCCTGCGCGGTGTGCGGCCGTGGGCTGAGCCTGGCCGCGCTGTCACCTGGGGGAGGTGGCTCGCGGAGTCCCCCCCAGGGCAGGCAGAGCAGCCCCACAGGGCTCCCAAGGGCGAGGCTTTGGCCCACAAGTTTGCAGTCATTTCCTGTTAACTAACTGCTCTCGCCTTTGATTATTCATGCTGTTTTATAACAAGGTATCCAAAAATAGCTCCTGTCTGGCCCCTGGCAGAGTGGACGTGGACATCTGGCTGTGCTCACATCTGCTCTCCCTGCACACAGGGCCCCAGCTGAGTGATCAGCTTCCTCTTCTGGGCCCCCTTCCCTCTGGACACCGACCCCAGGCGGTTGGAGGAGACGTGCGGTCCCTGCTCCTCTGGGCCGGGTGCGCGGTCCCGGCCGGGAAGGCCCGGCGGTGGGGCCAGCAGGGCCAGCAGCTCTGACCCCGCCGAGACAGCAGAGAGTTGGACTGCTGACGTGCGCCGGCGCCCTCTTGGCAGCCCCGGCCGGGTCATCCTTCCTCAGCTGTGTCCCCGTGTAGGAGGGATTGTGGATGCGCGGAGCTCGCTGGCCAGGCCCCCACCTCCTCTCGGCGGCCCTGGAGCCGGATTCCTCGTGTCTGAATGTTCCCAGGACACTTTGCCTTCTCTCTGCAAATAAGGAGGGTTCTTCCTCCTGTCTTAGCGGTTCCTTCCCTTCATTGTTCTGCTCTGTATTTATCAGGCAAGTCCAAAATCATTTATTTAAACTCTTGGGCAAACAGGACCCTGTGATCTGTGCGTGGATTTCGGGGGCTCGAATCAACTGGCTTAACCCTTGGTTCTTAGGTCATTTGAAAGGGTGCCACACACGATTCAGTTCTTCCTGCCCCTGCCCCGCTCCCTGCAGGGCGCCTCGCGTGCGGGCACGGGCACAGCTGGTCCCTGGCGGTGGGCGCCGCGCCTTTGCCACTGCCTTCTCGTGGCATTTCAAGGGACTTGTACAAATAGGCGCTGCGTGCAGAGCTTCACACTAACATGGAACACGGACTGTGAATGGATTCAGCCTGCCAGCCCCATTCCACGCAGCTAAAGGACGCGCTTCTCCAAGCCTAGGAAAGTGACAGCAGATTCACACAGAAACCCACTTTCCCTAGGAAATGGAGCAACAGGGTCCGGAGCTAGGTCGGGACCATGGACTCCTTCCCTCAGACAAGTGGGCACTGGCTGGTTTGAGCCTACGTCCCGTCTGGGAGGACGCCGCCGGCCCCGCCGCCCTCTGAAGGCCTGGGCCCAGCGTGAGCGGCCTCCCCGAACTCTGACCCCAGGCAGACGGCCCGGAGTGGTGCGAGAAGGGGCCCCCGGCCCGCCCTCCGTGGCTCCCCCGGATGTGGCCGAGAACGGCTCCCCCGCGCTCACCCAGAGCCGCAGACAGGCGCTTCTGGCAGAGGGTGAGAACGCAAGGCTGAGCGGGCAGGGGGCGGCCGGGCAGCTTCCGCAGCTCGACGCCGCTCTGCCCCGGGCTCCGTGCTTCCCTTCTGGGCTGCGGTGCTGCTGCCCTGCAAGGGTAACTGGGTGGGTTTTGGTGAACCCAGCGTTAGGGAGGACGTAGAGTTGACTATGAAAGTGGACTTGGGATTCTGAGGCTTTTTTCTGATAGACTTACCAATAAGTGACCTACTCAGTGGACTTTCATACCTCAGGGCTGTTAATTTTTCTTCTGTGATTGAACTGATAAGAGAAATGGGCCCAGAGCTGCTAGGTTGGGGTTCAGTACCTCTCCCCGAGGAGTGAGTGGCGCCGGGGCCAGGCCTGCCACACCGTGCTGTCCTTCATGGCGGTGACCAATAGGCGTTCCTCCAGCAGCTGCCTGCTCTCTGCCTGCAGCCAGCGCTTGCTTGCCGGCTTCTCCTCCGCAGCGCCCCGCTCTCGCCGTCCCACCCTGCTCAGGACGGGAGAGGGCCGGCAGAGCAACTGCAGCGTGGGCGCAGCCTTCCTCCCCTGCCTTGGGCTGGGAGGCTTTGCTGCTTAGACCGTCATCTTCCTGCGGATGCCAAAGCCACTGACATCACAGCTAGACGTGTAAGCACCCGTGGACGGGACGTCCCAGGTGGCACTTAGGACGCCATGGAGCCAGAGGTTCTAGCGGCAGGAGTCCGGTTGTAGGTGTTCCTGTTTGAAGGTTTATGTGCTGTGGAGGTCCGGTACACGAGAAAGCAAGACTGAGTGCACGGACGACATTTTCGGGAGTTGCTGCGTGCGGAGCCCAGGCCCACGGTGGGCGGAGGGCGGCGCGTGAGTGGCCAGTGCGGTGTCACTTAGGAGGAAAGCTGAGGGGAGCCGTCCCGGGGTCTGGTGCGCCTAGGCACCCGCCTTCTTCCTTGGAGAATCGGGCCTGTATCGCAAACATGGTGTCCCAGCCCTCGGAGGGAGGGACGTGGGGAGAGCGAGGCCTTTGGCCCCTCACGCCCGAGACTCCCACCCTAGCTTCTGATTCATTCCTTCGTCTGGTGTCTGGGAAGGTGGAGTGTAGCAACCACTGACTTTGGTTTCTGGAGTCCTTTAAATTCACAAGTGTATATGTCTTATTTTATATTATTTATTTTGTACATACGCCTCTTCTGTTAGCCCATCGTCCGTGACTAAGCAGCCCTCACCCGCGGAGCCTAGGGCTTCGTTGTCCCTGAAGCTGGGTGAGAGGGCGATGGTCTGTTGTTTCGTTTAAAGAAAACATGCTGCTCTTCTGTGGCCCTGGCGTCCCGGCCCGCCTACGGCCGCCTCCCTCCGGTGACCCGCGCCTGGGGAGACAGCCGGGCCGGTCTCCCACCTTGCGGGGCCTCTCAGGCCCTCCCCCGCCCCGCGGCTGGGTCTTCTCCTGTGCGGCGGGACAGCATGGCTCGCAGACAACCTGTTTTCCTCCTCCCGAGCCGGGTCAGTTGCCTGGCCCCACAGCGATGGCTGCTGCGGCCGCCTGGGAGTGCAGAGTCCATCTCCACAGCCCACGGGCGCTGCCAGCCCATCGGGGCTCTTCCTATGCCTCTCCCTGGTGTCAAGGCCCCGTGCCAACGCTGCCTCGGGCCTCACGTGAACCCTGCTTTGTCTGTCGTCCTCCTCGGCCTCCACCCGCCTTTCCCCGTTGCGGGGTACACTTCACGCTGTGGGCAGCGCAGCTCTTCCGAGCGCGGCTCCCAGAACCGGGTGAAGGGGAACAAGCACAAGTCGAGTGTGTAGGGCTCCGAGCCGACTGTCGCAGGCATTTATAACTCAATGATGTTGTAGATTTACAATCTCTATTTATTTTGTACCAATTTATTTGTAAATTTTGTGATTGTTTTAAAAGGTTTTTGTTTATTTCTATTATTCTATTTAGATAAACGATGATTTTCTGTTCACCCTTCTAGATGTGTGTTCCCTCCTTCCCCTCATCTGTACACGGCCAAGCGTGCCGTCTGGTCCAGTCCCAGCCTCTGCCCAACTGCGTGACTCTGCGGGCGGGAAAGCCGGGGTGAGGTCTCATCCCGCCCCGCAGCAGGGCAGGGCGTCTCTGGACAAGACACTGTCTTGTGTTGACAGAAATGGCCGCAAGTTCAGTGCCAAGTGACTAATACAAGCCTCTGGGGGACTGAGGCCAGTTCCGCATCAGTTCATCTCTAGGTGAGGAGGGGCACTCCCGAGTATCCAGTCAGCCTGCCTGGACACTGGCTGGGCTGCACCCAGTGTACGGTCCAGCTGGCCAAGGACAGCATGTGGGTTTGCCTAGGCAAGAGCAGAAGCTTCGTGCAGGCTCTCAACTGGCTCTTGCACATGAGAATGGCTTTATAGGTCTTCCTTTGTCAAACCTGTAAGGTGGGAGCGGGCGTGGATGCATCACCCTCCATTACACACAGCTGGCACGAGCATGGGAAGGCGCATTCCGGTGGCTGCAGGACTCAGCGGATGCCCCCATCCCCCACCAAGCCGCATATGATCACTGCTACTCCAGGTCCTATGTCCCTCCTCTCCTGTACGCAGCTTGTCCCTAAAGGTCCTTTGGTTGAGCTTCAGGGCCCCTGTGGTCCATTCATAGGCCATATTCTCCCTGGAATCTTTCCCCCCGCCTCCAGGTACTTCACATTCGAAAGCCGATCACGCTGAGAATTGGAAATTCGGGACTCACCGTGTGGCCCGCACTGTACTTCGGCACGCCCCCACAACGTTTTCCGTACACTTGCCCTGTGGGCGGAGACGCTGCGGAGGTGCCCGAGGAACCCCCTCACACACGGACCTACCCCACACCGCCTCCTGTCACTCCCACCTCTGGGAGGAGGAGGAGCGGGAGGAGGTGTGCCTGTGTCCGAGCCTTTCTCTTCCCTGCCAGCAAGACACATGCTGATCAGATGGTCTTAGGGAGAAAATGACAAATACAAGATGACCTTTTTGTAGCCTGGAACTGCTTTCTGGAACTTTTATAAAAGTTTTTGAGGCTAAATTTGCTAGAGCCTGATTCCTTATTACAGCCCCAAAGCTGGATTAGATGGCTAGTAAACTCTTGCTTTGTGTCATTGCTTCATCATCTCCCCAAGGAGCTCCTGCCAGTGTCCCTTTTTTTGAGACAGGGTCTGGCTATGTAGCCCAGGCTGGCCTGGAACTTGTGGCCATCCTCCTGCCTCAGTCTCCCCAGCTAGGATTATACGCGGGCGCCACCATGCCCGGCTTGTGCGCCTACTTTCAACAAGTCCAGGAGGAAGGGTGGAGAGGATGCTTTCTTCGGTGACCTTCTGGTCCCCCATGGATGACTGGGCTGAGGAGGCGCACGTCTGTGAGGAAGACCACTGCTGGACTCCTGCCAGTGCACTTTCCCCGTGAGGAGGCCAGTGCCTGCGAGGTGTTCAGACAGCAGGCGAGCGCTGGACACAGCTTGCAGGCTGAGCTGTAATTCTGCTCAAATTTGAGTTATGAGCAGTGGATCCAAACGTGAGGTTACTTCAAAATACCCATACCCACAAGTCAAAGGTCACCTCCAGGGAGAACCCTCTCAAGAGAGACTCCCATCGGGTGTGGCAGTTCACACCTATAATCCTAGCACTCAGGCTGAGGCAGGAGGATCACTTCAACTTCAAGGCCAGGCTGGGATCCCTAGTGAGGTCAATGCCGGCCTGAACTACACATTGAGATCCTAGCTTAAAAAAAAAAAAGGAGACTGGACAGTTAATAAACACATCTCAATGTCAGGAGGGTTTACAGGCAAATCCTCTTTCCAAAGCATCCCAGGACTTGTGAGACCTGCCAGGCCCACCGCCACCCGTGCTCCGTGGAAGATGTGCGCCCTGCTGCCTGGCCTCGCGTGGGAAGGCCACCCCGCTCAGTCTCTCAGGCCGCACTGACAGCTGTCTGGGAAGCACTCAGTGGGACAGCAGAACACGCGGGACACGTCTGTGCCTGACTTAATTCGTGAAGCCACTGGCCTGCTCTACTTTAGTAAAATGGAGCCCAGGTACTGCATGTTATTTTGCATTATGAAATATTGAGGTCAAATTCAAAACTGAGCATTTTGTTTTAAGTTGGAAAATACAGTGCACACACAGTTTGAGATGCAAACATTTTGGTGCTCGGTTAGGAGTGCCTGGCCGTGCGAAAGCTCTGCGGAGAGCTGACTCGCGTCACGTGTCTGCACAGCGGGGCCAGCAGAGAAGGGGCACGAGGTGACTTCGCCGTGTGACGGCGCAGGGTGCACTCGCACACAGCCGGGGCAGCGCCCCCGGGCGCTGACGCCGCACCGCCTTGCTGGGTGAGCCCTGCTGGTGACAGACGGCGCTGTGCAGCCAGCGCGTGGCTGCCTCCGACTCTGGAAACCGCACAGCTTTGTAAGACCTGTAGCCGCAGGATGCAAGATGACAAGGGCAAACGGCTGAGGACAGAACTTCTCTGGTGAACAGACTCTCTTTAGATGGTTTGCCTCCTGCCGCCCCAGACCCTGCGCAGCGGGGCCCACCGAGGCGCAGGTGCAGGTGTGGAGACGCGGCAGGGCAGCGGCAGTTTCTGAAAGCCGCCTGCGCCGCTTCCCGACGGCCACATGCGCTCGCCACCCCTCCCGGAGCAGTGCGAACCCAGGGCCTCCTCACAGGGCTGCCAAGGACTCCGCGGCGAGGCTCCGTTCTCAGGGGCTCCGAAAGTTGCCTCGCCCTTGCAATTATTCCTTTTGAGGACAACATTTAAAAGCCGCAAGTCCTGGTCACCGAGAAAGAATGTATGAGAAACATAACGAGCCCTACACGAAGCCAGGAGAGGAATCGGGCTCTCAATGGTATGGCAATAGCTGGGTCATAGTTACCATTTTTCCCACTCTCAGAGAGGTTAAATAGTTTCCGTAGCATGGAATGTGGACAAGGTTCGTACCCACGTGCAGTTGTCCCAGGCTATTTGTAGTGACTAAGCAGAGTATTTAAAAATGCCCAGGCAGCCTTTGGAAAATTGAGGGCTTTAAAGTTGTTGACAAAATATTTCTTAAACAAACAAATCTAATTTAGAAATAGCTAAACATGGACAAAGTACTTTTTCTGCGTGTGAGACAGGCTCTCGCTATGTAGTTCAGGCTTGAACTCACTTCGTAGCCCAGGCTGGCGCTGAACCCATGGTGATCCTCCTGCTTCAGCCTGCTGGGGATTACAGGCGTGAACCACCATGCCCACCATGCCCAGCATACTTTTAGAGCTGACATGCACAGCATGTGGCTTTTGTAAGTGATTTCTTAAGAACAATTCCAACATGATTAAGAGTTTGTAGCTCTCAGTTATTGTAGTTTTACTAAAAATCACTTCTAAAAGCATCTTAGGGTAGCTTGAAGGGCTTGCTTGGTTATTTTAGGTTTTAACACAGTTACTACACTTAAAGAAGAAAAATCTTAGGTCGCAAGCAGAACACTAAACTCTCTTGGTTTCAAAAACTGTTTCTGAAATACACCATCCGAGCTCTGAGTGTCTCTGCAGAGATGAATGTGCAGAGAGGGCGTTCTCCCGGCGGGAAGCCAGCTGGACCTGGGTCCGCCGTGCCTCCGACCAGGGCCTGTTTAGTACAAGCTCTGAGGTCTGCAGTTCCACCTGGGAAGAACAGGAAGGGGTGCCTGGTAGTCTACAAAGGTTGTAAGTACTGTTTTCATAACACGCAGGAAAATTCTTCTCAAGAGATAGACCATCTGTCATCTCATGATCCAAATTCTTTAGGTTTTTCACCCAAGGAAAAGTATGTATTTTAAGTTTAGCTTCCTTAATTACTGACAGGCACAGCAACGCCAGTGCCTGGACAGACACACTCACTCTCGGGCACACACTTTCCATGCCAAGCACCACGCTGCTCTGCTCCTGGACTCCCTGTGGGGTCCCAGCTCTCGTGTTCTGTGGTCCTGAGCGAAGCGGGACTAGCAGTGGGTTTCTAATTCCCATCGTGTACCGCTTCTCCCCTCAGTCTCCATCCAGTGAGTCAGCTGACTGCCGGGAAAGTGCCTAGTAACTTCTTATGCCAATACGAAGAGTGTGACAAGTAAAGAGTGTGATCGTGTTGGTCTGTGCTCTAAAAAGGAAAATATATAAACGTACTATTTATTATAAGGTAACCATAATCATAATTAAAGATTTAGGTGTGGAAAAGTTGAGACTGTCACAATGGCCAGCATCTTCCCCTTGAGACTAATTAGTGACTGGGGCGACAGTCTAAAACTTTAAAACAGGGGCAGCACCTAATCGTTATTTGCAAAAGCCCTTCTCCCCTGACTCCTAACAGGAGCACACACTCCCTGCAGACAGCACTCAGCATATATGTCTCTTGGCGTGAGTTAATCTACAGCCACGTGTATTGAGGCAGTGCGCACAGTACATGGAGAAACTACTGAGCTGGGTTCCCTACCTACAAAATGACTTTTAAAAAGTCTCACTTCATAATCTTGTGCCAAAACATTTTCTAGGAAAAATTCTAAAGTCTGTGAAGGACTACAGATACAATCATGTGAGACTATCTGTTTGGGAGTACTTCCTTTTAACCAAGAGATGTAGACTATTTAGCATTTTTTGAAAATGTTTATTTTCCTTAAAATGTTAAAAGTGATGTCACTAAAAACCAAACCTAAACCTACTTAAAGACCAGTATTTATTCGGCTGTGCTACAGAAGGTGTCAAAGTCAGTACTAGAAAGATGACACTTTATAGAATTCTAGAGCAACTAGCCTCTCCTCCCCTGTGGATCAGTGACAGTAAGAATGTAAGACAATACGCAACGGTTTAGGTAAGAATCTCACCATTGTCGGAAGTGTCGGAACAGCCTTCCCTCACCGGGAGGCCCTAACGTGTGCAGTAATACCGAGTCACTCGCGTCCAACACAGGAGGTGACCCCACGGGGGCTCTGCAGCGAGCTTACTCTCCCTGGTCGTGCCTGCTGCTCTAGTAAGGCTCTGGCTTACCATGCCCTCTTCTTACCCTTTAACGTTCAACTTTAAACTACAGCGATCAACCCAACGTAGGGGCAATGTGGGGCTGGGCAGCAGGGACCACATTACAGGTCACACTGATGAGCTTTACTCGGGTCTGCAGTAAGCTGAGGAGGAGGCACGTTCTCTCCTCCTCTGGCGGTGTGCTCCTTTGTCTTCTTCCAACTATATTCCTTGGCAGATTTATCAGATGAGAAAAATACTACGTTTTTAGGTAACAAGCATCTGTGCTCTCACAACCTAAAAAAATGTAAAAAGGATGAGGATTTTTGCTTCACCAAAGAGTCTGCAGTCCAGCCAGCCTGGCCCTACATGGAGAATATTCTGGAAAGGCACTGACAGCCTCAGCCTTGCCGGGCTCGCTGAGGATATTCAATGGCTCATGAAAAGAAATGGGTACTGGGAACAATGTATTTCTCCACTGGCATACAATACTGTGTAGTGCACTGAAAAAGTGAGGTTTTAGAGTAACAGCACAATCTGAAACAATCCAGCATTCTGAATCCGCTTCCCACGCTCCGTGTGCTGGATACACACCGAAGGTGGAAAGACAAGGACACGTGACACACAAGCCACATGGAGCCCACTGTGCGCAGCTCACCCTGACTGGACCCTTACGCTTCCTTCCCATACAGACTCCAATACAATTTTGAACCATTCCACAAAAAATATAGGTACACAAAACTAAAACAAGTATCTCTCTATGATTAGATATTTTAAAGTCTTCAAAAGCTTTCCAGATGCACTTCTGAAGGAGCACCCCACCCTCCCCGAGAGCGCCCAGACAAGGACAGCCTTTGCTCCCGGAGTTCTGCCAGCACTTGTTTAATGGATGGTCAGGGTCTGGGCTTTCCTCATTCTTCTTCTTCCTCATCATCATCTTCATCGTGGCAGTGTGTAATTTCTTGAGGGGCCAGTGGGAAGAGGTTGGGGGGTTTGATCTCACTGATCGACCTTGTCAGCTGGTGCCGCTTGTAGTCAGTGTCTTTGAAATCCACTGATGTGCGGTTCCGGGTGGCAAGGGGTGACTCCATCTCATTTATATCCACGTGTGTGTGCTCCACTGTTGATTCGTGAGGCATCTAGAACCAAGCCAGGGGATCAGAATACAGGCCGAGGGCAATAATCCTAATCATTCTTCCCAGATCCCAACCTTTCTCCTCTGTTTGACAACCACACAGAATTATGTCTATAGTGGACCACAGATAAAATCATTAAAATATATCTTCATAGACCTACTGCCTGAAACTGCCTTTCTCCTACCCCCAAAACAAACTGGGTAAGACAGAAAAGAAAGATCCTGACTTCCTGTTTAATAGCTAGTGCTGAAGCCAATTACTATCAGAATGTAGGAATAAAAAAATAAAGCCACGTGTCTTTTAATTAGTAGTGACAAAAAGGAAAGCCTTCTCCATTCAGTGTAACTTTTTTCTTTTTGAGACAAGCTCTTGTCATGTAACTCAGACTGCCCTTAAACTCAGTGTGTAGCTCAGGCTGGTCTTGAACTCACAGTGATCCTCCTACCTCAGCCTCCCCAGTGCTGGGATTACAGGTGTGCGCCACCATGCCTGGCTCAGTGTAACATCCACTAGACTTCAGAGACTAAAGTTACAGTCCGTAAGCTTCTGTTTTGGTCACGCAACCACCTAACCCGCCCGCAGGCTTTGCTCATCCTACAAAGCTGAGGTGCAGAGCTGCGTCTTAGATTGTTCACCATCATCATCATCGCAGTACTGGGGATCCAACAAACTCAAGAACACTGTACGACTGAGCTACAGCCCAAACTCTTCCCGAGACAGGGTCTTGCTAGGTTCCTCAGGCTGGCCCCGAACTTATGATCCCACTGCTTCACAGTGCACTGTCGCTGTCAAGGTAATTCTGCTCACCAGGACATGGGCAGCTCTGAAGAGGTAGCTGAATGGGTAATACAGCAGGTTGATGAAAGATGCAGCGTAGAGATCAGCATAGCGCATCACTTGACTGGCGAAGAGCGTCTGCCGGGAGCCACTGCGGAACAGGCTCCCCATCATCCCATAGCACATATCCATGTCGTGTGTTACTTTCTGAAAAAATAATTGCTCACAGTTCATTTCAACAAATATTTACCGGGTACCAGCTATCTGCCAGTCCCTCTATAGAATCAGAAATATGGAAATCATGTCAATAATTGGTTTTCCAAGCTTTCTCCCGAGTCCTGTTTGGATACCTTAATACGTCTCTGGATGGAACTTATGTCTGGGCGCTCATTGCTACTGCTGTCGAGATGCCTGGAGACAAAGAGGAAAAACCCAGTGAAAGTCGCCGAACGGTATTTCGTACATCTACGTGACTCCTGAAGAGGTAGACAGTTTTTAGGAAAGGAAGTTTTAGAATTGGGAAACTTACTTGTAGAGTTCAGCCAAGAAAATATCCAAGCTCTGAAGTTCTTCAAAAAGTGCTGTTAAGATTTGGAAAGGAAGGAAAATGTTTCACATAAATCAAAACAAACAAAAAGAACTAGTTTTAACATTATAAAATAGAACTAAAAAGTTGCAGGCATGACCCAAAACTATGGCTAAGCACTAACAAGCGACACGCAGGTGAATAAAGAACCCCTCCCCCTCCGGGAAAATGCGCCGGCAGCCTGCGTGGGTCCCAGCAGCAGGTAACACTACCATTTCCTCTCGCGCCCTTTCCCCTCCTTAGTCACAAACACCACTGGCGACAACTTCCCCTTCCAGCTGCGTGCTCATTCTGAGCTTGCAAGATGCCTACCCCTAACATGGCTCAAGTGCAGTCAGCAAAGCAAAGGATGAGGGCTCCATTTTTAGATGAAGGACTGAGAACTAGGTGACTTGTCCAGGGTCACTAGTCCAAGAAATAGGACAGTCAATCATCTGGATTTCTAAAACTTCACAGGTAGAAAGCTGAAAACATGGGGAAAAGGCTAGCTGGAAAATGTTACTGATGGTAGACAACACTAACCCAACAGCCAGCATATACTGCATGGTTTCCCAAGCAAATTAAGCCCAAGGCATCCAGTGTTTATAGCCCATTTCCTTCTATCCACCATCTTTAAGAGAACTGAGAAAAGTCATTTGAATCATTTTCTTCTGTGTTTCACAGTCCAGAAGAAGAGCCTTGGTTGGGCTGTGTCTCTGTTCTTTATTACCTATTTCTACACCATCCCAGGGCAGTTTCACCAGCTTCATGAGGCTGATATTATCACCATTGCTGGACTTGAGGAAACTCAGGCACAGAGTGTCTCTGTAACTTACGGCAGAACAAGCAGGCATTAAGTGTGGTGCCCAGGTCCCCACTCAAGGCAGGCCAAGTTTCTGAAGTGACTTTCACCACACGGTGTGACACTCACTAGAGTTGGGTGGAGACCTTACGTGCGAAATAACCTTTATATAACTATATCCACAGCTTAACTCAACATAGCGTATGTACCGCACGTACGCAGTGGCTCGTCCAAGCATACAATCTGCCCTCATTTTCTGCTTCTCAGAAGAGTGGATAAAGAGCAAAGGTGATTAACATTCAGAGCCACCGCTGCCCCAGAATCACAAAGACAGCCTGTGAGCAGAGAGAGCAAGTCTGCTAAGTGTGGCTGGAGACACAGACTTGGAGGGAAGCGTGGTTCCTTATAGGCCCAACTGGACTACAGATCGGGACACCGGCGTTTTGTACTTGGGGGCTCAGGAAGTTAAACACGATAACCCCCCCGACACTCACATTCCAGAGCTCTGCGAAATGTCTGAGATTCTCATCAGGAGATCTCCAAATTTCAGGGCCTCCCTTTTGACAACACCTCATCCCATACATTACAGTCGTTTATCAGAAGAGGACTGATCAGAGCTGCCCACTTAGATAAAACTAGCTATATCACAGATTTACAAAAAGTAAGACGGCGCCTTACAACTCTTGTCAGTCCAGACATGTAGCTCCTGTGCAAGCTCAGGAATGACCAGGAAAGTTCGCCACCCTTGTCGTTTCTTTGATTTTAAAATATCTCCAAAAATGTGATCTCCAATATATAAAATGTCTTTGCCCTTGGCTCCCAACAGATCACAGATTGTATCAGATGAGCCTGAAATAATGGAATACACAAGGAGAAAACAAAAATGTCTCTATTAAAGCCAACATTCAAAGCACCATAACCATTCAGCACTGATGAGCTGTGTTCTTGTGTGAGGACAGACCATTCTTGAAGACTCACCATTCTTTTTCTTGCCCCTAACACAAGGCCTTTAGCTCCACTGTGCTGACCAGAGCTCTGATCACCAGACACAAGAGCAACACAATTACACGTCTCAAGTGTAGTGAATATAACTGAAATACTACATTTTAATTTTTCATCACTGATTTGCCGTTAAGTGGCCGTGTTCAACTCTCTGTAGTCCTAACACCCTAAGTATGTTTGCCCGCCCAGGCTCCCTGAAAGCTCCTTTAGAAACATCCCAGCCGAATCCATACTGCGGAGAAAAAGTCTCAAAAGGTAAAAGGAGGAGGAGGAAACTGAACCCTCTAAAGGAAGTAAAACTCATTTTGACTCCCAACATTTTAGCAGGTGACCAAACCACGTGCCTGCACTAGGTGCCATCTCAGATACTGAGGAGCACAGTGGCACCGTGCTGAGAACACCCAAGTTTTCAGAGTCTGAGCGTAGACTCAGGCCACAACGGGGAGACTGCGACTCACCACCCGAGTAGACGATGCCGTGCTGCAGTGGGCCTGTGTAGGTGCCAATCTTCAGCTTGCCAGTTTTCTACGTGAAGAGAATGTGAAATATAAGAATATATTACTTTATCATCTGATCACGGTCTCCACCCACAGTACTACTCAGCCAGGCAGCCAGATGAATGTCACATGCTCTTTTCAGTGACTGGTTTGTCAGGCTACCCCAACTTTCCAAAGAGAAATGCGGCCAGTAATTTAAAATACCTGTTTTCTTAAGGCAGCTAGGACTGAGGTAAGGAGAACTCTGAAGGACAGTGCGCTACCCCACAGAGCACTCTCCCGACTTACGGTGTCCACCTGCCGCAGCACTGTGCCTTCTCCAAAGAAGAGCGGTTTCCGCGCATCCACCAGGATCAGGTCAAAATAGGACTGCCACAGCCGATGGGCGCTCCCGGGCTGGTAAGGAAGAACCAGCAAAAGCTCAAACAAGACACTGGTATTGAATCTCACTCTCAAATGCAAGGAATTTAGAAGCACTAAGTATAACCAGAAAACCTCATTATTTTAGTAAAAAAAATCCACTGTGGCTAATTATGAGCCACATCCTTTTGGAAGCAGGCAGGTGTAAATAATAAATTACTAATAATACTACAGTTTAAATCATACCATCTGCCACAGCATTGCAGTAATGTGCCGTGGCACTTTACATACAAAAGTATGCTCACATCCTGAGATGTGCAGAACACAGCTGGCACAGCGATGCCCAGGGGACAGATAGGGAGCAGGGCTAGATGAGCACAAGAACTAACGCAGGTGAACGTGGGCCATGCCAGAAAACGTCCCTGGCTATGTTCTCCCTGAGTGATGGCTCTAGGTGTCCACTGCCTTTGGCCCAAACTGTGCAGTACCCACGTGGCTACAGAAAGCAGAGCCAGCCAGAGGAGTCCCACCCTGAAGCCACCGGCACTCCTCTTCCAGACCAAGCTACGGAGCACGGCACACTACAGTTCCGGGCAACCCCAAAACGCATTTGCTGAGCTCACTCACGGACGTGGAGGACTAAAATCCCCGAAGTGTGCGACTACGCGGTGACAGGCGCTCAGCCCCTACAGCACGGCCATGAGTAGGAATGGGAGCTCTGCTAACTCCCTGGCAAAAAGCTCAGCAACAGCTGCTGGCAGAATCTGGCGACGCTGGGGAACATATACATTCATATTTTCTGCTTCTTGCACCAAAAAGCTTCCCTCAACCTGAAAATTCATTTCATTCTTATACATTCCTAATAATTATGCACAGAACTTCATAGGCATAAAATTCTGATCCCATTCTGCTAAATACAATATGACTCTCTTTTTATTACTATCTACTAAGTAGTAAAACTGCTAAAATTTTGACATGAAATTCTAGCTCCTGGATTACTTCTAATGTTAGTGAAGATGAGACAACAGACTTAAAACCCAGGATTTTTCTGGATAGGTTCCGACCAATTCCTTCCCTGAGTATCCCAAAATGGTTAAACGGCTCACTATTACTAAAGCAGTGGTCTACCAAATTACTGAAGTACCTTGGGGCCATGTGGGAAGTCAAACAGATAAGTCATAATTTTCTGGAAAAAAAAAAAAGTACAAACATAAGTTCTGTACGCTACTTTTGCAAAAGACACATGACACAAATCACATACAAGGCTGTCATGAAACATGCCTTTTTCAACAACAGGATTCATCACATTCTTGTTTACTCTATCTATAACATAAAATATATAATAAAAATTAATGGTTCATCATACAAGAAAGAAAAAAAGCCGTTATTTCTTAGGATATATACTTCCAGGTGTTTCTATACAAATTCATCCACATCCCCACTTCTGGAGCACACACGTGATTAAGAGACCTAACAGGTAAAGTATACGGAAAACTAATGACTCATGGAAATAATCTCTCACAAAGCTTTAACCATGAAGAGAATCAGGGCAAGCGGAACTTCTTATCACTGTTGACTTGTAATTATCTCAGATTAAGTTAAGTAAGGAGTTAGTAGTTTTTTCTACATGCTTTAATAACGGAAAAAAATTTTGTTTTAATTTTTAACAAAGTACAGTAGTAGATTTTGATGGCTAAGACTTAAAACATCTTTGCCCCATTTATTGCTACAAGACTTCCAATAGCAGGGATGTAGAAGGGAGCGTATGAATTCTTTAGTTTATCTTTATGATGCCCCAAAATGGAAGTCTGCAAGTAGCCAACTGTGATCAGGGAGAAGTCAAAAAGTATTTAGAAAAAAATCAAAATGATTTTGGTATGGCCCTTATCTCTTTTTTTTTTTTCACTCTGCTTTCAAACTGAAATGGCAAGAAACTAACATCATTTAATAAGCTTCTATCCATCTCATGATCTTTGTAGTTGAGGCTAAAATAATTCTCTTAATAACTGATAAACAAATATCAATATTCAGCACTTACATCTGTATACTTATAGTCACTGTTGGTAGCAAGAAATACTTTGCCTACTTCCTTCATCCGGCTCAGAAGCAAAGGCAGTTTTCCCTGAAATATAATATGATAATGAACAAAACATTAAAATACGAAGGGGCTGGGGATTTAGCTCAGCGGCAAAGCGCCTGCCTGGCAAGCGCAAGGTCGTGAGTTCGGTTCCCGGTGCCGGAGAAAAACCAAAAAAAAAAAAAAAAAATACGAATACTTTTATATTTATAGTTTGAGGTACTAGATTTTTGTCCAGTAAAATAGAATTATGGCAAGCCTTTTAAAAACTGGTTGGTTTCTGAATTTTGCATCTACAATCCCGCACTGTCACTATGCATGAATAAAGCATTAACACATAGTATACAGTATGCAGAGCACACAGAGTCCCACAAAAAGTAATATATGGTCATTAACAACGTATCTCTCGTCTTCCTCATGATGTCTGCCTCAGGAATTTAAATCACCTTATGATTTCCTAAAGAATGTGAGTTAGGTGTGTTAGAGATCAAAGCTGACGATGGTTTTACAGTTCATCTTGCAGAATGCAATGACATGCACAGATGAAACCTAGAAATTCCCGTGCCACCTGCAGATGAGGAAATTTTAACTCTTGATGTGCTTACAAAGAAAAGAAGCATCTTTTCCTTCTCTTACAATAAATAGCTTCCTTCACACCAATTCTCCGGAACCTCTTCATTCAGGGTTCTTTCTTGAAATAGTGAGGGGAAAAGGTGGTAAGAGGGTACGTGAATCCCAAAAACAAGAAAACTTTACCACAGTACTTTGAGAAAATATTGCATTTTGCAACTTTATAGAAAAAGAAAGAGGTATCTCTTCTTCGGATTATGTGTTTACTTTTTGTTTGGAAATAATTTTATACTTACAGAGAAGTTATGAAAATACTAGAGCTCCCCTTGATAGCAACATTTGACTAAAGCACAGTATAATTATCAAAATTTAAAAGTTAACATTGGTTGAATACTGTTAAACTATAGATTTAAAAAAACTTTCCCAGTTTCCTATTTATCTTTATTTTAAAGCTTTCCTTATTATTTCCTGTTGACAGGTTAAAGGCATTTTAAATAATACCCACATACATGTGCTTACAATCTGGGTGTGAATCTTGGCTTTACTAACTTATTGTATGGTCTTGGGTGAGGCATTTAATTCTTCTATTGCTCAGTTTCTTCATGTACAAAAATGGAGGTAACAATTCTGTCTACCTCACATTTAAACGGAGAGGAGATGGTGCAATGCATGTCATCACAACGTGGTGATATGCTCACTCTAACCTTCTTGCTATTGTATCTACAACTAAAAGGGCAAATGAAATACTGGCTCTTCTTGTCTATCAACCACTAAACAAAAAAAACTACTAAGACCTATGTTTTGGCTGAAAATTCTTGGCTATTACACGGAGCAAATACTATCCTACAAAAAAGACTATCTTCTCTTGTCCATCTTGTAAGTTTGTTATTCATCTCTTTAATAGGTAAAATAAGCTCTCAGGCAGGTCTGTTTTCCCCTTTAGTACTTACATCTTTGACTACATACTTCTCAAGATTTTCAACTGTCTTTTCCTTCAGGGAGCCCTAGGGGAAAGAAAAAACAAAGGAAGTAAGACAGAATCAATTTAGTTTTTAGCATTTAGCTTATGAGGAAACCTGTGGTTAGTATCAATCCAAATGAATGTATGTGTTTTTGCTGTTGCTGTTTTTTGAGACAAGGTCTTATTCCATAGTTTGGCTGTGAAGTTCACTATAACTCACTATGAAGCTGAGGCTGCCCTTCAACTCATGGTGATCCTTTTGCCTCAGCCTTCGAATGCTATGACTACAGGCATGCGCGACCATACCCAGCTTGAACTTACGTATTTACCAAAATGGAAAAATAGATAAACTAGAAAAGGTCAGGAAAAAGTGGCAGATAGGATTTGTAGTAACTCTGCCTTCCAAAATGTCTTCAAATATAAAACTGCTAAAAAAAACTGTTTCTATTTTAAATTAGAAATTAAAAGGCGTTTCATATTTTATTCAGTAGATTATAGTACATGTAAATTTATTTATGTTTTTATTTTTTGATACCAGGAATCAAACTCAGAACCTTGCACTTGCCAGGCAGGCACCTGTGCCACTGAGCTATAACCCTAGCCCTTGTAAATGTAAATTTAATATTAACCAGTTAATATTATTAGGCAAGTGGGACATATTTCAGTGAAAAAGGACCATCATCCACAAAATGTTATGTATAATGTCATAAACTAAGATGCTTTCTAAATAAGTTTGAAAAATACAAATTAAATAAAATCTAGAACCCAAGCCTCACCATTAAGGAAAGATCACCAGGATGGCCAGACAAGAATAAATGTATTCTAGGAAGCTACCGCTGAGGCAAACTGTTTCCTG
This sequence comes from Chinchilla lanigera, assembly GCF_000276665.1. Classification (NCBI taxonomy): domain Eukaryota; kingdom Metazoa; phylum Chordata; class Mammalia; order Rodentia; family Chinchillidae; genus Chinchilla; species Chinchilla lanigera. The sequence continues at coordinate 7,384,474 of NW_004955485.1, read as the reverse complement.
CTCCCGACCCTTCTTTTTAAACAGAAGCAAGCCTTCGCTCCGATTGCTCTTGGCAAGTTAGTGTCGGGTCATATCACACAGGGCAGAGAGCAACCAGGTAAAGCAGCAGCTTGGGATACCTTGTAATGAACCCAGTCAACAGCGTCTCTTACGTCCTGGAACATACTCCGGTAGGACATGAACAGGTCCCCGTCTTTAAATCCTGTCTCACAGCTATAGAAAGATGAAAAGGACATGACAGGAATTCCAAGAGGGTGAATTAAATGAATATCAAGAAGTACCCAGGGGACCCAAAAATTTCGTATCATATGAGTATACCAGCTTTAGCTAATAGGAAAGTAATTACTACTCCCTAATGGAAACTGATTTCTGACCACCGGAAATGGCCATGGTGTGTAATGGAATACAGTAATTAGGAAAGGATACAAAGTGATAGGATATACTGAATGGAAGCTGAAAGGCCAAAACTTAAAATACCAGGCTCTTTTATTCATCACTTTTTATAAACAGGTTCTCACTCAAGAAACATTTAGAACTTAAAGCTGGTCATTTTGATTCTTTGCAGCCTGACTTTTCTGACATTGTTCTTAAGTATAGGCACTGTCCAATCTCTAAGCTTAGTGACTCAGCCTCCCACCAAATTCCGTGTCTTGAAGTGGGTAAACCTAACACAGGAAGTTAGCCAACTCTGGCAGATATGGACACACTTTCAACAATGACTATAGAATTTCCCCTAAGGAGAAGATAACCTGTTCAAGACTTAGACCAAATTTTATTTCAGGTAACAGTATTTATTCCTTGATGAAATCTTGCTGGGCCTAGGAATGAAACTAAATTATCCCTGAATGGCTCCTGGGTTGCTGCTGTGAAATGAGTTGGGGGGTTTTAGTGTAATTCTGCTTGGACAGATAATCATCACACAAACCTCCCACTCAGTTGTCACAATTAGCACCTCTGCTGGCGTCTTCATTCCCAGGAGAAGCCAATCAGAAGTGGTCCCTTCCAAGTATGGCTGCAGCACAGTGGCAAGGAGGGGCGTGTGGGAGGTGAGAGCCTGCATGGAGCTGCTGGTGCTGTCCATCTCTCAGGCTGGCAATGTGGCATCTCTCACTAGCACTAAATTCACTTCAGAAAAGCAGAAAAGACCTACAATGGCCAGTTCTCTAAAACCCTGTACATTAATTTAAAAAATCAACTGGAAAAAGGAAATTGTTGTGTATACATACCTGGTATATCTGGGACAGTTAGTAAAAAAATCTACAAGGCAGGCCAACAGGTAGGTCTCTGAAAAATGAAAAATAGATATCCATAAGCTATACATGAAATAATTCAAACATAGCTCATTACCCTCCCTTGAGTAAAGGCAAATGCTCATGGACAGAAGGGAATGTATCAGTACAAATAAGGAAAGAAGGGGTCTACCTGGCAGATTGAATAGTGTGTTCAGAATGTAAAATCTTTCAGTATCATCTCGTTGGATAAATTTGTTTGGATACTGCTCTCTAGTTTCTGGCCTGAAAGAAAAATTTAGAAATTAGCTAACAGTCAAAGTATCAACATAGTAACTGTTGGAAACAGTCATTGTTGAAAAATTCAAGTATGTTGATGGCTATGTGCAAGACAGAGCTTCAATACTAAACATGGGTAGTTATACGATGAGTAAGTTCAGGTTTAGCCTTTAAAGAGTTCCCTGATAGAGCAGGTAAGTCACATACACAAACAAGTATAACAAGGAAGGAAGGAAGGGAGAGAAAGAAAATGGGAGAAAGGAAGGAAGGAAGGAAGGAAAGAAGGAAGAAAAAAAGAAAAGAGAAAGAAAGAGAAAGAAAGCAAGAAAGCAAGCAAGCAAGCAAGCAAGAAAGAAAGAAAGAAAGAAATTACTACTACAAGAAAGCTGCAAAGAACTACTAGAAAACAAAGGGGAAATCATTTCATTAAAAGGCAGAGAGAAATAAATGCAAGGTGGTGATGAAAGACCTAGGATTTTTGAAAGTGATGTCCGTAAGATAGATCCAAAGGGGTCTACCTGGAAGATTGAAAGTGATGTCCATAAGATAGAAGGCTAAGTGGACCAGTGCAAAAACTAGTCCAATTTTATAGTAGAGAAAGGAGCGCAAAGCAGATCTAGGAAGATAAGCTGAGGCCGATCATGCCACTGTTCTTTCACTTTATTCAGGTTATGATGGTGCTGTTTACAGTTTGTAAGCAGAGGGTTTAAACCCATCAGAACTAAGTCATAAAGACTAAGCTGGTAAAGTTTTAGAATAAACAGCAGAAAGACAATGTGCTATGGGGGGCGCACACCCATAAATTCTTTCCATCCCTTTGCAAACAACTTGGTGGCCCCTCGCATCAGAAGCTCAGCTTACTTCCCTATCCTTGAATACAAGTGTGAACAACAACACATGGGACCCAGGCAGAGCCTTCAAAAGCACGTGTGTGTCAGGGCTTTCTCTCTCCTGCTCCTCAGGGGCCCGAGACCGCTATGCAAATCACAGCAAGCTGGTCTGCAGGAGGACAGTGGGCTACAGGAAGAAATGGGGCACACAGCCAACAGCCTGCCAGCTGCCAGACACGTGAGGCCATTCTAGATCAGCTGCTGACCGATCAGCTGACCACAGCCTCATGAAATAGCTCAGAGAGATCGGCTGGGCAACCTGAGAATTGCCCAGCTGACTTTCACAATTGTGAGGTATATAAAACACTACTGTTTCAAGCCACTAAGTTTTTGAGTAATTTATTATGCAGCAAAAGCTAACTGATACAAAGCAATGGGAAATCTGGAGATAATAGTAATCCAGATGAGAACAATGGGACCTGTTCTAGTGTGGTATCAAAGGAAAATAACAGAAAAATGTATTCAAAAGACCTTGCCAAGGAAAAATAAGGCCAGGTAACTAATTGGATGTGGTGGATAAAGGACATAAGAGTTGAAGATGATGATGCTCTGAAAGGTGATTAGTACTGTTGCTAAAAATATGAAAATAGGCAGATGTTAGAGAAATTCTACTTTGGCTATACTAAGATTGAAATAAACATACTTTCAGTAGGCAGTCATAAAAAGGTCAAGAATTTAAAACAAAGATTCAGACGACAGACAACTGGGATCATCCATGCATATGTCTGATGCGAGGGGCCACCAAGTTGTTTGCAAAGGGATGGAAAGAATTCATGGGTGTGCGCCCCCCATAGCACATTGTCTTTCTGCTGTTTATTCTAAAACTTTACCAGCTTAGTCTTTATGACAGTTCTGATGGGTTTAAACCCTCTGCTTACAAACTGTAAACAGCACCATCATAACCTGAATAAAGTGAAAGAACAGTGGCATGATCGGCCTCAGCTTATCTTCCTAGATCTGCTTTGCGCTCCTTTCTCTACTATAAAATTGGACTAGTTTTTGCACTGGTCCACTTGGCCTTGAAGGTCTAATGCAAGGCACAGATGTGATGCCAGATGGAAGCCTGACTCTCCTTCCCCTCTGCTCATCACTACACTTTAACCCTGCCACTCCGAGTTCCTCTCTCCAACAGCTTTTCCTTTGGACTCTCAGGACCACTATTAAATATATTTTCGAAGGAGCTACTTGAGAACTTTATTTAGAATCATGAGTTAGTAAGTTTGACTGTAAAACTAATTCACTAAATAGTTCTTCTTCCTTTTCTTCTGTACCTCACTATTAACATAAAAATCCCTTTCCAAACAAAAATAGAACCCTGATTTATCTTCACTTCAATTCTGAGTAATAAGTAGAATATTCATCTATAAAACATCTTAGGTTATTACTACTATATGCAGTTATCTTTAAATCCCAAATCCTGATATTTATAAATCAAAAACCCCTCATAAGCAACAGTGAAAGAAAAGCGATAAAACCAAATAGGTAAGAGAAACACTCTACTTATGAAAATAAACCTTATCCTTTTTTGTTTTACATATTATTATCCTGCTTTTCTATTCTTTTTTCAGATGATATCCTGCTATGTTGTCCAGGCTCTGGCCTCAAAATTCCTGGGCTCAAGGATAATCCTGCCTCAGCCTCCTGTGCAGTTGGGACGATGGGCATATATCTCCATGTTCAGCTTTACCCTACAGTCATTTTTAATTCTACATTTAAATTTTTTATTCATAAAAATATTGGGAGCTATTCTTTACAACATAAAAAACAATGCACTAGCTATGTTAAAATCTTATTTAAGTTGCTACATCCTAAAAATTTTCAAAATACAGTGCTTTTATGTAGGTGCTTTTTCTGAGCAGCTACCCAAGAGCTATATTAAAAAGGAAAAATAAAAATCTTAGAATGTCAAACAAGTCTAAACAACTACAGTTCTTTTTTGAAAGTTTCAAGATTAGCTTTATTGGATATTTACAATTAGAAGGCACTTAATTTAAACAAATGTAGTTGCTATCTATATCTGTAAGTTACTTCGGATTCCAACTCCTAATAAATGTTGTCTATCATTACATAAGGGAATAGCTCTCCAGCTGTTTTTTTGTTGTTTTTTTTTTGTTTTTTTTTTCCGGTACTGGGAATCAAACTCACAACCTTGCACTTGCCAGGCCGCTGAGCTAAATCCCCAGCCCCCTCTCTAGCTGGATGTAGTGGTGCACACCTATAATCCTAGCACTTGGGAGGCTGAGGCAGGAGGACCACTGTGAGTTTGAGGCCAACCTAGACTATGTAGTGAGTTCAAAGCCACCCTGAACTATATAGTAAGACCCTACCGCAAACCAACCAACCAAAACCAAAAAAGGAATGTCTCTTTAATGACAGAAAAATAGGAAAGTGTATTACACCTGGGGGACAATGTCACCTTCATATAGTATGACACTAGAAAGAGGTTAAAGGTTCTCTGTACTTACCCTCTTATGAAGTTAAATCCATGTGCACAGACCAAAAGGTTTCCATAAGCATCGACCTTCAAAAGATTTCCATACAGTGTGTCAAAGACAAGTCCTCTGTGAAAATAAAGATACCGCTGACAATGCAAACACAAGCAGAAATTTTAAGTAGTACGACCCAATCACTATGAGCCAAGCTGATCTCATTCAAGTTTTGTAGCAACTAAGGAATATCCCAAAATAATGTCATCTTGAGGCTAATGAGAATGAAGAGAGTCTTCAAAACTAATCCCAGAGAGACTAAAAATTTATTACACATAGCTAAGTAATCACAACTGTTTTCCTTTAAGGATAATGGCTTAATCAAACAGGTATATACTGTAATTCCTCTTAAGATAACTGGTATCATTCCAAAGCAGAATCTTTAAATTTCCATGGACAACTGAGCTGGCCTATGTTTCCCTTCATGACATGTTGTATGTGGGACATATAACAGTTAATTCAAATAAACATCTTTCTTACCCATAAAGCTGTCTTATTCAAAAGCTATAAACTGAGTTCAATTTAAGAACACGAAAGATATCGTATCTATGAAAATTTCATGGAAATTTTAAAATCAACACCCACCAAAAAACGACGAAGAATTACTTGATGTGTGCTTTTTATGGTCAAGAATGAATTCAGAATTTCTAATTTGGGGGACCAGGGGGGTGGTCTTAATCCAAAAACTCTTGAAAAACTACCTGGTAGGGAAGGTAGAGTCATAAGCAAAGCTGAGCAGCTCCTGGGGATAACCAATAGAAACTAGTCTCTCCACAGTAAGCTCGAAGCCAAGGGACTCGTACTCCGGGGACTTGTACACTGCACAAACGGAAACTCTGATCAGGCACCATGAACAACAGCTCGGCAAACAAATGAACGAGTTTCAACTCTTTCCCAATTCCTCTTTCCTCCTCAACCTGCTGTTTTTCTTCTTTTCCCTTAAACTCTATACTCTGTACTGCCCCCCAGTAATTAAAGAATCCAACTGTTAAGTCTGTAGAAATAGGTCACATTGTATCAAGAGCAGTAGAAACAAGAATTATCAAACATTCCAGAATAGTTGCTTCATTCTAAGGAAACCTACACTAAACATTTCTCTCTCCTTTATTCTTTCATCTCCACAACTGAAAGGCAGGAAAAATAACAGTATGCACAGCTGTGGTAGTAACTGTGAGAATATAAGCCAACAGAAAACTAAGTACAAGAAGTCTCTCTGTTGAAGTCTTCGCTGATGTGAACAACCGATGTAGGGATCTTCAAAATAATTTTCTTACGTCTATTTCTGGAATTCCTATTTGGCTTCAGGTGCTTTTATTCCTCCAATCAGCACACTTGTTCTTTTGTCAGATTAACTGTTTTCTTCTCAGCCCTAACAATGTTACAACCTTTAGAACTGGATTTGACAAAGTATTATTACAAACCAACCACAAAAAGGAATGTCTGAGGCAATTAGAGAAATCTGGATGTGAACTGGGAATCAGACATTAAAGAATTATGGTTTGTTTTATTAGGCACGATTATGGCAAGGTGAGTCCAAGCAACTATATGTAACAATTCTATGTACCTCCTTATCTGCCAAAGGGGTACACGGAGTTCGTTAAAGCTCAAGTAACATGGATTTCAGGTTATAGGAGTTTCTCTCTACTACTGTATGTATCTGAAATTTTCCATAATGAAGAAACTCTAGTTATCACTGCAGTTCACCATAAAGAAAATGCTACCCCTTTAACTATGCTTCTTTCAAATGAAATACTTAGTTAACAACTTTCCATCAGTTTCTCGGAGTAAGTAAACCATCTTAACAGCAAGCCATGCATGATGGCATAAGCCTATAATCCCAGCACTCTGGGAGCTAAGGCAGGAGCATTATAAGGAACCTGGGCAACCTAATGACTTGGCAAGATCCTATCAATACATGCATACATACATACATAACCTACAGTGTGCAAATATATCCATCCTATTCTTGTAGTCTCATAATAATGCAACTATTATTATTATACTATTGTAGTTCTATTACTGACATCTCTCCCCTACAGCTCAGACTGATTTTTTTTAATTAGTCTGCCTTTTCATTTTAATACTATATTTTAATGAGTACAATTCAACTTTCCCTTTCTAAAAGTAACCCTTTATAAACATACATGAAGCCAGTAATACTGGTTGCCTCCTAAGAAGGAAACTGAGTGGGGCTACGTCCTAAGGGAAAGGGGACTTTCATGTACCTCGGCACATTTACAACCTACAACATACTGGTGTAGGTATGTGTGTATTTACTTATTTATTTATGAAAATGAAATTGAGATTTTAAAAAAGTAAACTGGGCTTTCAAAATATTTTTAAAAATATTTTCAGATTTTTAAAAAAAGCCTAAAAAAATAAAATAAAAACTTTTTAAAAGCCTAATAATTTTTAAAGTTCTTTAGGAGATACATGACTTTTACTTATCAGAACAATGTCAAAAAAACTATATCACATGATGTGCATACTGTATAAACTGTACCATGTGCTGTGTTCATAAAAAAGCTATCTTTGCTGCTCTTGCTGTCTTGGGGGTAATAATAAACTAATGCTAATGCTAACTCTGGACAACACTTTCAAAGCTGGCTGTATTTCTTTCCCGCCCTCAATTCTCTCTTTGTCCTCCACCCATCCCTCCCCAGGACAAAACAAAACCACCCCAAACCCCTTAATTCTCAAGTGTGGACTCCCGAATCTATACGATGTACTCTGCAGCACGGGTAGTGCTGCATGCTCATTCACAGTAAGACAGTAAGGCCTGGTACCCACTGATGCAAATACGAAAATGTGAATTAAGTTGAAAACAGAAACTAACGTCTCTCCCCCACGTTTTCTCCATGCTCCCAACCCAGTCCCAAGTAAATGTCATTTTAACAAAATTCCCATAGAACAGAATTACTTCTTAATTCTAACCAAAGCTCCATATATTTCAACTAATATTTAATGAAATAAAAATTCCACTATAGCTAAATAATTTGGGTAGCCTACTGATACTTGTAAGATCTGGCTCATACAAAATGCTTTCAATTATTAATTTTTCAAAGGATAAGTTGCTGGACATCCCTTAAGAAGAGGGACCAAAAAAAACAAAACAAAACAAAACTCTAATCACCCCCAACGAAACTTACCCCTAGGTCAACAGTTTTCCCTGTTCATGGATAAAGTAATTAGAGTAAAGGAATAATCTGTGACTGAAACCTATGTTTATAAGACCAACTGGCTGAAGCTCAAAGTAATTCAAAATGTTTAGTGAAAAAAAATACAGGGGAGAAAAATCTCAAGTCTCCATTTTGCCACCACAAATCCTAGAACGGCAGAAAATGAAACACTATATATTTGCTACAATACATTTATTCACAAGGAAGAACTTCTCAAATGTTCAACTGAAGTAATTTTCTAAAAATTCCATCTACAGAAGTACTTTAAGTTTCCTTTCTCTCAATGACCTCAGGGTACACCTCCCAGAACTATGATGCATTCTCTCCATCTGTGGGCCTGAAGTTACACAGCAAGTACAATTATCAGCTGAAGGCAGAATTTAAGTCCCTTTGAGTCCCGTTCAAAACTGTAGTGGGGTATACAACCACTGCTGTGAATTTCTAGATTGTACAGGCCATTAAAACGTAAGTTTGAACATTGAAACACACTACTTCTCCCTCCAATTTCTTTCAACTAGTACAAAATAAACTGTCCTAAACTCAGGTAGGAATGGATTTATCACAGAAAGTTCAAGTTCTACTTTAACAACATTGTACTTCATCAAGCTCTAGATTAGTAAAACCTACAAGCCACTGGTATTTTCTCACAAGCTACTGGACAGTCATTTTACCAATGCAAACATCTGTGTTCTTCAGTCATCTGCTAGAGAGCTATACAAAATACAAGTTCTGAGAAGCAGAACTACTAGCTGCACACAGCCTGAATTTAGAGATTTTATTCTAAGAGTTGATGGTGACAAAAACTCTTTAAGTTTACAAAGTATCACCATTTCTTAAAAAATAAGAAGTAAAATTCCGTTTTTTAATCAACAAGGACCTTCTAACCTTCCAAACTAGCCTCAGACATCTGCAGAAAAGCTCATCACCTGAGACTGTAAAGCTCTATACCTCTCCAAGCCTGAGTGAAGGCTCTAACTTCAATTTCTATTACAAACCAAAGCAGGTCAACGATGCACAGTTCCAGCTAACTCTTAGCGGGCATTCCAGGCTTTCGCACCTACCCAATGGCTTCGGATAAGTACAACTTTAGACATTAACTGCTTACTTATTCTCCAGGAAGATCCTTGGGCCTACCCTCATTTACCCAATATCCAAAGACAAAGGAAGAAACTGTGTTAGGGACCAGAGTCCAAAAAAGAGGACTGGTTCAGCCACTAGGACAGCACACAGTGTTCTCAGGTTACATAACTCCACTAGAAAGAGAACAACCAAAGCTTTGAAAGCTGAAGCTACTAAAAGCATTTAAAGATATTCTTTACTCCATAATTTGCAAGGCAAAAATAGCTCTGCAAAAATAACTGCACGTAGTGGGGATGAAAGATGTGGGCTTTATTTGGTGTAGATAAGATGTTGCTGGAGAAAGTTCCTTTAGGATGAGCAGAAACTTTCCGCAGGAACTTTGGAATTCTCATTCTACCTTTGCCACAAAGACACACTGTGCAGTAGTTTACAGATTTTAGTAAAACCAACGGCAAACCTCTAGAGGTTCCAGCCTAGCCGAGTGCTGCTGCCAAGGCAAGAACTCACATGAGGCAGATGCTGATGCAGTGTGCATCACTCCAGTCTTGAAGGAGTTACACTGGCTCTCCTGTTAAAAAAACAAAGCAAGAAAACAAAACAAAAACAAAAACAAAAGCTGGTTTTAAAATCGTTGTGATGGGCTGGAAGACAGAGGTACCATTTGGAACCTGGTATTTATAGGATTTATCACTGCCCTCCAATTAAGAAGCCTCTGACCATTACTAAAATTAGCCTAATTGGCCATAATACTGAAAATAAGCGTAAGTATTGTGTGTTATTGATTTTCCTGAGTCTGAAATACAAAGCAAGTCTGATCCTGAAGTGTTAAGACAAAAGACAAACAAAAAGCCACTTGTGTCGATTTATTTTCTCCAGCACATTTCAGGTTAGTGCAATAGAAGCAATGCAACTGGCGACTGTGTTGAACTGAACTATGGCTACTGAGCCAGATTAAATAAAGACTACAAAAACAAGCCAGAGCGGTCCCATCTTGCTTTCAAGTACCCAGGTGAGTCTACTTACACCAAGTTCTCTGCCCTCCAACACCTAAATCTGTCATTTTGGTATGGACCAGAACCAACCGCATGCTGCTGAAAATCTAACCAGATCTAGGACTGTGGGATGGAAGGAAACTTTTTTGTTTTCATTCTGCCATTAGTATCTGTTCTCTATAAACAGAGCTAAAACACTTTACTACTGGATAAAGTGAAAAGAGGTAGGTAGTCTAGTAAAATAATGGACTTGAAGATATATACAGTACTATATACTTACACTGACAATTTTGAAATAGGCACTACGTCTAATTTTACATGGAATTATTTTCCTCTCAGATATTTAAGTTTTTTTAAAATATGTTGGATCCTCCAGCTCCTAGGCTTTTGTGAGAGATGGTACTCAAAGAAGAGGAGAAATGATCAAACAGAATGTCTAAAAGTTCTAAAAACTCTTACAACTAGGGGAAACCACCACCAGCAGCCTACTACCCACGGAAAAACAAAAATTGATTCTGACTACCCGAGAATAGTCATTTGCTTTCATGCTATAACTAAAGTCAATGTCAAAGTTCTCTCGTTATTAGCATATATAAAATTGGGTCTCTGGGATTGTAAATAAAAAAGTAATAATGTGCATCTTTCACTGAGAAAATGTTAAGTACCATCTTTCCAATTCTCATATAAACAGATCACAAAGGGTTTTTTCCGCTTTTCAAAATTATCTAAAAACCCTAACACAACAACACATATGCAGACACATCCCCTTCCCGCCGCCCCGCCCCACCTCTGTACTGGGGATTAAACACGGTGCCCTTTGCACTGAGCTACATCCTCAGCCTTTTTTATTTTTTATTTTGAGTCAGGGTTTCACAAATGTGCTAATAAGGTTGAGCTCAAACTTACAATCCCTCCTGCCTCGGACTCCCAGTGCTGAAATTACAGGCATGCACTACCACTCCTGGCTCATGGGCTCAAATTATTTCTAACCTAAAAATCTATAACGATCTTAAGAAAAAAAGGAGCTGCAAATTTAAGACTATCTCAATACTTAAAGAAAACTCAATACCATGCAAAACTTTTGGTAATATAAAATAAAATGAACTCTAAAATGACTAAACATGTAAATAAATGAGTAGAGTTTGAAAGACTGCCAATATTTCAGTTCCTGCAAAGGCAAAATTAAATACCTGAGAGATCTGCTTGTTTTAAAAAATACTAAGAATAGCCACACCTGGTGATGCACACCGATAATCCCAGCACTCTATGAAGCTGAGGCACAAAAACCTCTGCAAGTTCAAGGCCAGCCTCAAAGTTTAAAAATGGGGGGGGGGCAGCTGAGGCTATATATACCTCAGCGCAAAGGCCCTGGGTTTGATCCCCCACAAAACAACCACCACCATCTAAAAATATTAGAAGAATGTTTCTTTTAAAATTAGAGGGAAAAATTACCTAACTCAAAAATTTTCCCTCTGAGAATTCGTACACCTTGTTCTCAGTAGTTTTCAATTTAAGACTAAAAAACTGGAATATTTTGCAATAATAGCTTTTAGAAATCCTGTTTAATTAAAGGAGTTGCTTGTGATAAAGAATAGAAATACAGTGATACTCTTGCTTGTTCAATTCAATTTGTTCCAAATAGAGTGAGAACCGAACACATTTTTCCTGTAAGAAATAGTGGAAGACCAAGTAATTGGATCTGTGGCCTCCCAAATTACACAAGTACTATATGTTGTCTGGAGAGTGGCACTTAGATTGAAGCGTCACCCCTTGTCCGAGGCAACATGCAACACATGACTCACTTGCAGCCAGTACAGGTTTTTTCAAGTCAGATCTTCAGTTGACTTGGAGCGAAGTTATAACACCTTGCAGATGTTTTTGAACTTTGGTATCCAAGTAGTGAAAAGTTTGAGCTTGGACAACCAAAGTATCCCTGTAGCTAGTACATTCTTTTTCCAAAAATAAAAACACATCACAGCACTCAAATGCCTGTACTCAAGTTAAAGGAATTTAACAAACACTGGGATATCTACTATGTGCCAGGTACAAAATAACTAATGGTCCTTGACTTTGGGGTGCACAGCTCAGGGTGTGGAACAGGGATATACAATTAGATGTTTCAGAAGGTCAGTGACATAATTTGACTAAGATTATATATAAAGGGACAGAAAAGGGGCCAAGTAATTCAGCCCAAAAGGTCTTCTCTAAAAACTGTGTATAATTTATTCAGGCTTGTTCAGATAACTTATTTTTATAACCAATGTCTCAAGGTCTCACAAACGTCACCTGATGGAACACTGGGATCCAGATGCAGCTAGTACGTCCCCAGCCTTCCCCAGAACGGGGATGTGCAAAGTGTGCTGAGTGAGAGCGAACAGCTCACCTTAAGGATGTAAATACCAGCAGAGCTGACTTCCCTGTGGGGAATGCTGGCATCTGTGTGGGAAAAGCCAACCGAGATTTTTAACCTGTGGCCTCTCAACTGTAAAACACTGACCCAATGAAACAAGCCAACCAATACACAGTCTTTGAGACAAACTACGGTCTAATGTCTCAGTTGAGTCTGTGGGCTAACAATATGCATCTCCAACCTATACATACTAGGTCACAAACTTCCGCGTAAGTTATTCTGTTTAAATAAAGTGGAAATCCAGACGGAAATTTACTCCTTAATATCCACAATGCATCCTAGGTAACGTTCTATTCATCCGATGGAAAAACTGAGGAGAAATTAAAAACTTAGGAAATGTAAGAACCTTCTTCTGGTTCCTTGATTTGGTTCTTTATTGCAATGCCACAAGAACTGTAATTATCTGTATCTGGGGCCTTCACACTACTGTCCAGTCAAACGTTCTGGGTGACAGAATCACTAGGTCTTCATGATCCCAGTGCTCCCAAAGCCAGCAGGTATCATCTAGGGGGTTAAACCTAAAGTTTTCACACACAGCTTGATTCAATTATCATATGTCCTTTCCTCAGTGGCATTATCCCCACACAGAGCAGACATTCAGAGAACTTGAAAGCAGAAAAAACATAATGAATAAACAGTATTTATTGCGTCAGAACTACTCTAAAAACAACTTATGCCACTATGAAAACAGCTCATGGCCGGGTATGGTGGCTCATGCCTGTAATCCCAGCACTCGGGAGGCTGAGGCAGGAGGATTGTTGCAAGTTTGAGACCACCCTGGGCTACAAAGTGAGCTCAAGGCCAGCCTGAACTGCACAGCAAGACCCTGTCTCAAAAAGACCAAAAAAAAGAAAAAGAAAAAGAAAGAGAAACAGCTCATGACACTAAGGGAGAAAAAGTATCTTAGTAATTTTATAAATGCAATTAATACTATATGGCATTTATTCACAAAAATCTGGTTTATACTTGATTGATATGATTGGTGACAGAAAATAAAAATCATAAAAACTAATAACTGATTTTTTGGGGGGATCTTTTTGAGACAGGGTCTTGCTATGCAGTTCAGGCTGGCCTTGAACTCACTTTGTAGCCCAGGCTGGCCTCAAACTCATGATGATCCTCTTGCCTCAGACTCCTGAGTGCTGGGATTACAGGCATGTACCACCATGCCCAGCCCATAATTGATTATTTCTATCACCATGTAAAGAAGGAGAGAGAATGGGGTCTCATTAAACTTTGCCACATGTATTATTACAATTCAGAGAGAATAATATTAATGAGAGCTTTAAGTAGAGTACAGACTTGAAATAAAGGTAACCAAAGCTTGGGCATTAAGTATAGGCTCATAAATATAATAGGACTACCTAAAATGTGTATGTTAATATATGTACATTTATAAAAAAAGTAGTATTTTATTTGCAACATAAATATGCCTAAAAATAAGTCTTAAGGGTGTTTATTTCAAGTAATACAAAGGATTTCCACCCACAACTAAGATAATGCACTGAAATATTATTTCATTTTAAATTCTTTCCTAACATGAAAGGACCATCTCAAAAGTATTACATGGTTGTAGAAATAGTACTTCATTTCCTGTGGGTGTTAGTATAAGGAATTCTGAGTTTTAAGAAAAAGAGGTAAGAACAGTTAAAATAATAAAGACTACAATATCTCAAACAGAAATGACAAGATAAAAAAACCTTAAAATGTAAATGCCCTTTTAGAAAATAAAAGTCATTTCATTCACTCACCAGCACCAAAAGGGGGGGGAAATAATTTTATTAGCATTTTAGCCATTTCTTCCACCCAATTTTTTTGCGCACAACATTGTTTTGTGTTTTTGAGTGAGGGATCTATCTCCATGTTGCCTGGACTGGTCTTGAACCATCATCCTCCTGCCTCAGCCATCTAAGTATCCGGGATTACAACAAGTGTGGGCCACCTTGCCTGGCCCACCTGCTAGGGTGTTGTTTGTTTTGGGGGGTTTTTTAGGTACTGGTGATTAAACTTGGGCTCAAGTATGCTATGTAAGTGTCCAACTATTGAGCTATGTCCCCAGTCTTTTTTGAGACAAAGGCTTGCAAAATTGCTCAGGTTGGCTTCAGAACTGTGGTAGCCTGCCTCAGACTCCTGAGTAGCTGGGATTACAGGCACGAAGCACTATACCCCACCCTGTTTTTTAATTTAACTCTATTACGGATACTTTAAATCATACATAAGAAAGTAGAGCACTTAAGTAAACATCAGTCAAGCTTAATATTGTCTCTATTTGGATTCTTGTTTCATCTATCTTCCCTAAATTATTGTCCCCCATTTAATAAATGTTATCGAATCATACAGTTTTAATATCACTCATAAAATATTTTATATAGTACAAGTGAGGGTTGGGAGTGTAGCTCCGTAGTAGAATGCTTGCCTAGCGCATGAAGCTTTGGGCTTAAACTCTAGCACTACACAATAGATAAATAAATAGCAAAAGTATACACAAGTATTATGTATAGCACATACAGAATTACTTTATAAATTATTCAGGTAATACGTTAATTTTACTGCTTACATAGCTTCCCCAGATAGGGGCCCATGCAGTACTAGAAGTCTTTTATCAGTAATAAGTTATAATAAAAAACTGCTCAAAAATATTACACAAGATTATCAACAGTCTTGATGAAAAAGCTAGTTCTATTAAAAGCACTGCTAGGGCCAGGGATTTAGCTCAGTAGCACAGTGCCTAAATGGCAAGCATGAGGTCCTGAGTTCAATTCCTGGTACCCAAATAAATAAATGCACTGGTCTTGTGGCATGAAAGTAATGGTTTAGTAATGTCCTATATAAACATTCTTAAGGATTCAGAACAACACTTCAGTGGTATGTTTAGCCAAAGAAAAAATTAAATTAGGGACAATACCAAAAATAGCTTAGTTTAGCCAGGTGTGGAGTGGTGGCACATGACCAGTAATCCCAACACTCTGGAGGCTGAGGCAGAAAGATCACTGGGAGTTCAAGACCAGCCTGGGCTACACAGTGAGTTCAAGGCCAGCCTCCTGAACTACATGGCAAGACTCTGTCTCAAAGAAAGAAAGAAAGAAAGTAAACAAACAAAAAAGTCATACTGACCACTTTAAAAAAAAAAAAAAAAAGAACTAAGATTCTATACACCTCCCAAAAAAGAAAATTAGTCTTTTGGCCCATTTTATTTTATTTTACTTTATTTTATTTATTTTTTTTGTGGTACCAGGCAGGCGCTTAATGCCACTGAGCCATATCCCCAGGCCCTGGGCCCATTTTATGTTTAATTTTGATCACTTCAAAAAAAAGTGAAGTATAAATCCTACATAAAGTAGTCATCATTAATAGCAGTCCATTCATAGTTTATTGCATTATAGTCAGAACTCTTAAAAAAAACCTTCCAGCTATCCAAACCTATTTACCATAGGACCTTTAGAGTTCAATTTACTCTAACTGGATTACTGATACAATTCAATGGCTCTATTATAAAATCATCACTTTTTGTTTTACAACTCTCCCTTAGGAGTTTTTTTGAGTCCTGATAGATCCCAACTAGATTTTTATTATGTGGCTCAACAGAGTATTTACAAGTTAATTTTTATGATTAACTTTATTAATCACAGTTACCTAGTTGTTTTCTTTTTGGAAAAGAATCATCTCCTTTCAGATTTTTTCTTTCTTTTCATCTGGTATCCTAGTTTCTCTGCTTAAACATTCAGTTTAGCCAGATGTAGTGGCACATCCCTGCAATCCCAGAACTCAGGAGGCTGAGGCAGGAGGATCATCACGAGTTCAAGGCCAGCCTGGATTATATAATGAGTTCAAGGCCAACCCAAATTACACAGTGAGACCCTGCCTCAAAAAACCAAAAAGCCAAACAAAACAAACCACTCAGTTTATCCTCTTGTAACATTTCAGGAGGAAAAACAGTTCAAAAGCTTGGAGTGATAATATAGGGAACTCAACCCAAGGCCTTTACAGTGAGCTACATTCCTATCCATTTAAAAAAAAAAATTTTTTTAAAATAGGGTCTCTCCAAGTCGCTAAATTGCCCAGGATGGGTTTCAACTTGTGATCCTACTGCCCCAGCCTGTACAGTGCTAGGATTATAGGAGTGCACCACCATGCCCAGCTTCAAAAGCTTTTTAAAGAAAAAGCAAACATCACTAAGGGAAATAATGAGTGCATACGATTATCAAACTGTAATTTCTGTTCTTTTAAGCTGTATGTTTCTCTTATGTTTACAAACTGATAAACCCCTCAAAAATAAATCAGAAAGCTTATATACATGAGATGTGATCTTAAAATACAGTGTCTTTTAAAAATTTACAGTGAAAGATGCATCAACATTGTCTCCCTCAAAATACTCCCCTCACTTAAACACACTTATCCTACCATTCTTTCCACTTTCTGAAACAGTTCTGCAAGTTCTCTTCAGTTGTGTTGTCACGCTGCCTCCATGTCCCAGAGAATTCAAAATGTTTACTTTATGTGGTGATTTTGACTGCGGAAGAGTCAGAAGTCACTAGGAGCCATAGGGTGCAGACTGGGGCACTAGGGTGGATGAGGATGTGTGGTAATAATGTTTTTATGAGCTTGCCTCCCACTGCATGGCACTCAGCAACAGCATTCATTGTACTTTTGATCATACTTCATATTGATCGCACATCTTAAAGACATGAGGACTTCCAAAAACAAAGTCTGAAAAATGGCAAATTTTACATTATGTATATGTTAACACCCCCTCCCAGAAGGAGAAAGTGTTCTTGCTTGAGCTATCTATAGCAACAGTATAGTAATACTGCATAGTAATAGTATAGTAATACTCGAGATTTGTTTTTCTCATCCTTTAAATACCTCTGATGTCATTAAGTCTGCTTAGGATATACTATTGCTGACAGAAACACGATGAGTGTCCTGGACTCCAGTGCAAGTAAATACACCGTGCTAAAATATTGCTTTAAATGTCAAGTAAGCTGAGTCTGTTCCAGTAACAATAAAACTAGACCAGGGTGCATTTACTATGCATTTATGGGAGGTCAGCGAGCAAAGGTCCTGGGATGCTTCTGCTAGCACCACGCTCACGCTCTGGCTCACTAGCACCAAGGGCCAGTCTCTGCATCTCCTCCTCGGTGCTCTTAAGAGTTCCGATCTTTCTCTCCACACCTCAGAGGCAACATGAAGCGCTGTGACCTGAGATAACTGAATTTTATCCCTAGTGGCTAACGACATGGCCAGAAATAGCAAAAATCAAGTTTTTAACATTAAAATGTTTTTATTTTTTAAAAATACACAATTTAATTTTAGAACCCTAACTCTTAGAACAAAGTGTTTATATGATAAACATGAGGGTTCATTCCCTTGAATATTTCTAAGAAGCAAAAGAAAAACAGTAAAACTCTCTGTATTTCAAGGATATGGTTACACTTCAATTGTAAGAAAAAGGCATTTTTTGCTCTGGGCAGGATTTTCATTTGGGGGGAAAAAAAGCAAATTTTTGTTCATGGGCTGTTGTCTCATTGATATCTCATCTACAGCTTTACTGGATAAGTTTTTGTTCTTCTGAAAGTTGAGAGCAGCATAAGAAATGCACACAGAACTGGGCTTAAATTCCAGCCATAAGTTCTAACAGGTCAGTCGTCAAGTTGCTGACAGGGCTCAGAACACACTATCCAGAAATGTGGCACCCTGACCTTCCCCTAAAGCAGGTTATGAGACCCGTATTTGATAGGTGTACTCCTATACCTGGAGAAAAGGAACATACTTACCTCTGAAGGCACAGGGAAGAATGAAAACAGAACTTGCTAAATTCCTGCCCATTTATAATCCTTAGAATATATCACCCTTGTCCATGACTACTTCATCAATCTTAGCATAAAAAACACAGGTAAACTGAGTGCGGTGGTGTACACCTGTAATCCCAGCATTCTGGGAAGCTGAGGCAAAAGGATCAAAAGTTTGCCTGGATTAAAAAAAAAAAAAAAAAAAAAAGTTTGCCTGGATAACTTACCAAGACTCTGTCTCAACATAAAAAATAAAAAGGGTTAGGGATGCAGCCTAGTGCAAAGGCCCTGGTTTTAATTCCTAGCATTGCAAACAACCAACCACCTCCACCACACCATGCTAAAAGAACCCCACAGGTTTACCTATAACTTCAGGTCTTCATTTCCTGATGAAGGTTCCTGTGTCATGTATTTTTTTTTTCCCCGTACTGGGATTGAACATGGGAACTTAAGCTTGCCAGGCAGGCACTTGTGCCACTGAGTTATATCCCTGGCCCCCTCCTGTGTCACATAAAACTTAACATGAGATAAATTTGTATGGTCTTGCTAATCTGTCTTTTATCATAGCTGCCTAAGCTATGAACTTAAAATGAGAAGAAAAAATACTTCTTTTTCCTTACACTATATGGCTATCCTTTTACTTCTTGGTCTTATCTGGAAAATGTTATTACTAATCTTGATTTCAATGAACTGTTCCAAGAATTAAAAGGTATTACCACGTAAGGTACTGGTACCTTATGTTGTTTTTTTTTGGGTTTTTGTAGGTATTTTTGTATTTTTGAGACAGAGTCTCACTATGCAGTTCAGGTTGGCCTTGAACTTACTCTGTAGCCCAGGTTGGTCTCAAGCTCACGACAATCCTCCTGCTTCAGCCTTCCAAGTGCTGGGATTACAGGTGTGTGCCACCATGCCTGACCTAAATGTTGGTTCTTATACTTCTGAGAATTCTCAACGTAAGTAAAAAGAACTGAGCACTAGCCATTCATTTTTTCTGAAATGGTTCCAGAAATAAGAAGCTTATTTTTAGATTTATTGAAATGGCTCAAAATCTAAATGTGTTGGAGTTAAAAAACAAAACAAAAAACACTCGAATATACCCTGTAGTATCTTGACCCAAGATTCAGAAGGCCAAAAACAAAAACAAAACTACTTAACTGAAAAAAGAATAAAAATCATTTCTCAAAAGAACCAAGTTAGAAATAATACAGTTCCAGAATTCCAAATCAAGAGTCACTCTGTATTTGTAAAAAGCTTTCACACATATCAACACCTTCTCCCCTCAACTGTTGCCCTACTTCTGAGGCAAAGACTTCTGGAAATTTAACAATTTATCTATATAATTTTGATGTTAAGTCTCCATGAAACTTATTATATGCTTAAGTTGTCCATGTAATTACAAAAATCAAAATTTCTTTGCCCTTAAAAATCAAATACCTTCTCTTGCACATTTTAGAAACATACTAATGACACCTCTGTAATAAGAGTATTTTAAAAATTTAAACGAGGACCTGTTCAACCTGTTTCCTTCAGCAAGATACTGCTAAACATTGCTTTATTTCCATAAAAATATACTCTGATGCCAAAATACCTTGTCACTGAAAGCAGCTGAGCAAACTTTAACTCCCCCCGCCACCCCCGGTACTGGGAATCAAACTCACGACCTTGCGCTTGCCAGGCAGGCGCTGTGCCACTGAGCTAAATCCCCAGCCCCTAACTTCTTTTTTTTTTAAAAGAACTTTAACTTCTAATTTAAAAAAAAAGTGTTTAAACATTCTACTGCTGTTTGCCTAGCATTCCAAGTGTTTTTGCAACATATGGGAGTACAAAAGAGGTTAATTTTGCTATTTTCTCCTTACTCCTTAGATTTTTCCTCTTAGAGTTCAAATTCAGTCTTAAGACTTTGGTGTCAACAATCAGAGGAACAGAACTACTTTCATTACAATAATCATTTTGTATCTGCTATTTCATTAAAGTATTCCATTATTTTATCCCTACCACAACCCCACCATTTTAATTAAATGAAGAAGCTGAAACCTAGAGAGGTCAAGCAACACACCAACAACCAAGAGCTAGTTCAAGGCAGAGGTGGGATCCAAATCCAGGTCTACACACAGATTCTTTTCCCTCCAACATATAGCCTCTAGTGTAGGTAAATATACAGTGGGGCCCAATGCCAGAGTGTGTGGGACTTAGCCAATACAGAAAGGATTATTCTGGCTATTTCTTAGAATCAATCCTTACACCCAGATTACTCTTATCTGATGGATGCCAAGAGCTGGGAAGCAGGGTACTGGTGCTAGAACTCAGGAACTCATGCATGCCAGGCAAGTGCTCCTCTGCCACCGAGCCACACACTCTGGCCATGGCTAGCTTTCTGCTTTTTTGCTTATAAAGAAACCACATTTCACAGATTAGCAGTCTGTCAGACATGATTTGTAACCAAGAGGTGGTGATATTAAGTACTTTCTATGTCATTCATTTACTCAGAAAACAATATTTCATATGAAACCTCAGAAATAGATTTCTGGATGTAATATTATAAAACTAAGTAACATTAACCTCCCATATTCCCTGGTTCCACAACCCATGGATTCGAACAAATGCAGACCAAATGTACTTGGGGATGAGGTGAGGAAAGGTTATGCTGTTCTTGGTGTGTACCATGTAGTTAGGCCTAAAATGGTTGCACTATACTCAACATAGACAGGCTTTTTTTCTCATCTTTTATACAAGGGATTTGAACATCCTCAGATTCTTCTATCCAAAGAAGGTGAAATGTCCTAAAACCAATCTCTTGTAGATATCCAGGAATGAAAGCAAAACCTTTGTAGAGGAACCATGAACCATTCTAAGTACCATGAGCAAAGAATGTCACCTAAAGCAATCTGGGGTAAAAGCAATTTGGTGGCAGAGTATAGTGGCACGTGTGAGTACTTTGTGAGGCTGAGACAGGAGGTTCGAAAGTTTGAGCAACTTAGTGAGTCTCTATCTCAAAACTTTTTTGAGAAGAGTGAGTGGGGATGTTTCCGTGTGAAGGCCTTGGGCTCAATTCCAGTGTGTATGTTTGGGGGCGGGGAGGGTAAACAGGCAATATTACTTTCTATATAAAACTAACCCACTAATACTGGCATTCTATAGACAGTAAATCTAAGACAATTTAAGAGTAATTAATTTATATCAATAAACTTTTTTTGCCTTTTTATTTTTGTCTTACATAAAAATGTCCACCTTAGAATCTTGTGAACATTAAAAATGCTTAGTTGATGATGAAGGAATCTTTGCTAAAAATTTTTGAGGTTATTGGGCTGGAATTCAAATGAGATGAAAATAAAACTATCATAAAAGAAGAAAAAAAAGAAAAGAAAACTATCAGATTGAATTATGTTAGTGTGTGATATATTTTATTGGGGGAATAAATGATTAACTGTGAGCAAATTTTTTTAAATGTTAATACAAATAAGGCTACAAATTTCTGTCAACCAACCTGCTCCCTCATTCTGCTTGACATTAACATCATTCTATCAAAACTCTGTATAATTGACTTTTAGAAAATTCCAAGTTTAAAATCTATATGTATACATACAGCACACCAACACACACACACTCTCACACACCTCTTAACAGTGTGTGGGGTGCTAGAGTTCAAGTATGCATTCTTGTCTCAATTATCTTCCTCATTTATGAGTGATAGATCAAAATTTTAAATGCTTATTCAAAGAAAAAAGATTATTTACCACTAATTCAATAATCCCAACACCTGACATAAGGAATAGGATTCTTTAGTTGTTTTGTTTTGTTTTGTTTGATTTTTGAGACAGGGCTGGGCTTGAACTCACTATGTAGCCCAGGCTGGCCTTGAACTCAGGGCAATCCTCCTGCCTCAGCCTCCCGAGTGCTGGGATTACAGGTAGGCGACACTACGGCTGGCTAAAGAATAGGATTCTTGAAACACCAGGATTATTCAAAGTAGATTTTCTTATTTATCAATACAAACCATAAAAAACTGTGAAGTCAGAAGCCAACTATGTATGAGAGTGGTGGAGTATGCCTGTAATCCCTGCACTGGGGAGGCTGAGGCAGGAGGATAACCATGAGTTCAAGGCCAGCCTGGGCTACGTAGTGAGTTTGAGAACAGCTTGGACTATGCAGTGAGTTCAAGACTAGCCTGAACTGCACAGTGAGACCCTGTCTCAAAAAGACAAATGAAGCTGGGGATACAGCTCAGCAGCACAGTGGCTGCCTGGCAAGCACAAGGTCCTGAGTTCAATTCCCAGTACAAAAAAAAAGACAAAAGAAGAAACCAAACAAGAATAGTAACAACAACCAAAAAACCACTCCTACACAACTATTTCCTCAGAACAAATATAGGCAAATGTGTAGCATGATGATGCAGTACACACAACATGAGCCAGTTATCACCTCAGCCACATGGATATGATGTCCCACACGTGCTTTAGAAGCACCAATCCCAGGCTCATGGTAGCTTGTCACACCCTGTATGCGCTCAACAGCCAGGCCACAGATTATGCTAGTTCAATTTTATAGCATGTGCTACAGTCTGAACACCTATCTGCCTCAAATTTCTAAGGTGAAATCCATCGCCAGTGTCATAGCCATCGGTCAGCAATTAGGTCACAAAGGATCACTGTGAGTGTGAGAGGCCTGACGCTGAGACCGTGCCTCAGTGTGCGCACGGCCAGAAGGTGCTGTCTGTGCTCCAAAGAGGCCCACAAATACCGACCTGCCTAGATCCGGAACTTCCGAGCCTCGAGAAACATGAGAAATAATGCTCTGTTTACAATCTACCCAGTTTATAGTATTTCCTTACGTAAGACCAAATGGCTAAAAAAGCACATCTTGCCTTTAATTTCAGGTAAAGTTCATACTTCTTAAGTTACTTCTTCCCCCTCTAGTAGAATGCTTGCTGAGTGTCTTCTCTATGTTAGAAAAAGCAGTACACAAAGAAGGTAGCTATATATTATAATTAGTACTTACTAAGCTCTCCAGGCTCCTTAATCATACTAAAATTCAAATGAACCCTTCTGCTATTTTATTCCCCCAGAAAACCATCTCTAAGTTTTTCCCCTTAACTCTATATTAATGAAACTTGCTTAAATAAACATGCATCTCTTCCCTCTACTGTCCTGTTGTTCCTGTCCACCCTATTTATGACCCTCTCCTTTCTCTTCTTTCTGCCCTCCTTCCTTCCTAATGATGGGTACTCACCATTAGTCAGTACTAAGTACCACTTACAGTAATTACCAGTATGTGACCACAATGATCAACAAACCTTGCAGAACAGCTGAGGGCTCAGGGTATACTCAGGGATAAGTACACGATTATAGTTACGTGCAAAGACCTATGTCTGATCCCTAGCACTCTACCTTCTATAAACAGAATAGTTGGGCTATACACACAAAGTATACATGAGAAAATTACTGAAACCAAAAGTGGGTTCTTTGTGGGCAAAATAAATAAAATTGGCAAACCTTTAAATTGGTGAAGGAAAAAAGATACAAACTGGGTAAAATGGGATGAAATCCTAGCTACTCAGGAGACTGAGGCAGGAGGATCACTGAGCCCCGAAGACCAATACCAGCCTGGGGCGAAGGAGAGCCCTGTTTTTAAAGGGGGAGGAATGAGAGAGGGAAAGAGATACAGGGATAGAGGACACCACAGATATATATATATGTCAAAAGAGCTTTGTTTTTGTTATTTGGTTGGATTTTTGTTTTGTTAGTGGTACTGGGGATTGAACGCAGGGCCTTCACACAAAACCAATTCTCTGGCCTTTATTTTTATTTTCAGCCAGGGTTTCACTAAAAGCTGCCCAGGCTGAGATTAAACCTGTGACCCTCCTCCCTCGGCTTCCGAGAACACTGGGATTACTGGCATACATCACCACACCCAACTATAATAAAAGAACATTACAAATAATTTTATACCAATAATTTATTAACACTTAGACACAATGGACACAAATTATCAAGACTGATACAAGAAAAAATAAAACTAAGTGTTTAAAAACCTTCCCATAAAAACAACTCTTGGTCCCAGTTGGCTTCTCTAAATCAGTCAGTCTAAGGGGGAAAAAAAAATTAGTCTTACCAAAACTTTCAAAAGTAGAAGAAAATGGCTTCTAATTCATTATGAGACCAGGGTTGTTCTAAAACTAAAATTAAGACCTTACAAGAAAATTACAGGGCCAGGGATATAGCCCAGTGGCACAGCGCCTGCCTGGCAAGCACAAGATCCTCAGTTTGATTCCCAGTACCCCCCCACCAAGAGAAAGAAAATTACACACCACTACCCCTTATGAATATGATATAATCTTCAACAAAATATCACCAAATCAAATCCACCAATATATATAATGAACAGTATAGAACAGATTCCTGGGATTTCTTCCAGGAATGCAAGGTTGGTTAAACATTCAGAAACCACTTAGCGTAATTCACTCTTAACTACACAACAATCTCAACAGAGGTAGAAAAATGAGTGATGAGATGTAGGCACCACTATTCATGTTAAAAACATAATTCCTGGAAAACTAAGAATACAAAGAAACTTACTCAACCTAATAAAAAGCACCTACCAAAAAACCTAGAACAACATAACAGTGAAAAATTGAACATCCTATCCCAAGATCAAGACCACCAGAAGGCCCTGTCTCATCCTCTTTTATTCAATACTATTTCAGTCAAACAAGATTTTTAGTACAATAAGGCCAGAAAGAAAAGTTTTTAAATAAAATTTATTTATTTATTTTTTTTGGCAGGGGGCAGTTTCCGGTACCAGGAATTGAACTCACAACCTTGCGCTTGCCAGGTAGGCGCTGTGTTGCTGAGCTAAATTCCCAGCCCCCTAAATAAAATTTAAAGGTGTACAGATGAAGAAGAAAACTTTGCAGACTATATGATCATATGTAGAAAATTCTAAGAAATCTGTAAATAATAAGTGAAATTAGCAATACCAATACTGAAAGCATATTTTATAGAAGATCAAAACACAAAAATGAGCTACCCACAGTACAGGAAACAGCTTAGTACAGGCACCCAATCCATGCGTGACCCACCCATTTTCCCAGGGCCACCTCTGTGTGCCGTCACGTCCCAGAAGACACAGACATCCTGACCTCAGAAATGTGTTTCATTTTCCAGAGAGTTTTGAATTAAAACAGTGAATTGTGGACTTCCAGGAAGATGATGGACTAGTGAACAGTAGAGAAAGAGCCTCTCTGAGATTTGGTGTCCAGACAATGGAATATAGCAACATGACGAAGAAAAGGAGGGAAATGCGTCCCTGAGACCTGGCAAGGATCTAAAGCAAGAGTTAAAGCCCTTTGAATTCTTGGAGAGAGCTGAGAGAGATCTCAATGCATAAGGAGGAGGAAGCAGGTGATCCTTTCCCCCTGAGCCCATACTCACTGTATGGGAGGAGTAGCTCAACCCTACAGACCCACATTGACTACTGTTGACCCCAGAGGCCTCCAGAGAAAAACACACCAATAGAATGGAGTGAACACAGCAAACTACAGTGGCAGTAAGTTATTCAGGTCCAGATACTCCCCAGGAGCCATCTTGGACAGAGGTCAAGTGGAACTCAGAGCAGCTTCAGGCTGGCCCCGTCTAGCAGCTCCCAGTGGCAAGGTGAGGCAGAACCAGTTCAAACCAACAGGAGGCACACAGAGTATTGCAGGCTGAACAAATACTGACAGCCAGAAACCAGCCTGAACTTGAAGGGAACTAATGGTGCAGGCTTGCTGGAATTACCCACTACCCCACCATAACTCTACAGCTGGCTAGCTGGGATTAATCAACACAGATCCTGACTCTGCCTGCCCACTCTGCCCACCAGTGACAGTGGAGACACATCCTGAAGTGGACATTTCTTTGTTCTGTTTGTTTTTGTCTTGTTTTCTTTTTCTTGATAGTTCATTCTTGTTTTTATGAGTGTAAACACTGCCTCTAGTTTTTATTGTTGTTCTGTTCCTGCTTTTATTTCTGCTCTTTTGCCTTCTGTCTTCTTCACCAGTTTCCCACAGTTCACAGAATCTTCCTGAGTCTTCCAGCCTTGCTTCTATCTCTTCCTCTTCTCTATTTCTCTATTTCCCCCCAACCCCTTTTAAATTTTCTCCCCTGTAAAATCAACCATATTGAGGGCATATTCATTGTATACAATTTTCTGGTTTTAAATTTTGTTATAGTCACAAATATAGTTCATATGGTTAAAGGTGGCAAATTAATAATTACTACAAACTTTATAGATATAAAATACTTCACAAATTTAACAAAATAGACCTAAGACCTTCACACCAAAAGGCTGTGTCTGATGCTATTTCAAAGTGACATATCTGTTCTAATCAGTTGTTCTTCCTGGTATGCCAACACTGACACCGCCTAAGGGTCATAAACAATACTAACCAAAGAACCAGGGGCTGGGCCAAATAGGTAGCAAGTTGTCATCCCCAACTGAAGAGGCAGGATTTTGCAACAGACTCAAAACCCAAAAGCCAGCTACACCTGGCAGACATCTCTGAGAAGCATTCATTTCCTAAGGGTTCTACTGGCAATAAAGTTATCTGCCATGAGCAATTTATAAGCATCAAGACAGGAATTAAACTAACAAGAGGAAGAGGAAGAGGAAGAGGAAGAGAAGAGAAGAAGAGAAGGGTATAGAGGTGCACGCCTGGTAATCCCAGCACTCGGGAGGCTGAGGCAGGAGGATCACTACAAGTTTGAGGCCAGCTTCTGCTACATAGTGAGTTCAAGGCCAGTCTGGACTACACAGTGAGACCCTGTCTAAAAGAAAAGAACAAATCAACAACAACAACAACAAAAAAAAGAAAATGAGACGATACTTAAAATGCAACCCCAAAATTCCAGCTCACCAAAGGCAAACCCAGGGGGCAACAAGGTGGAACAATTTGAAAGCCACCCAGCTAGACTCTCTGAAGCGGCAACAGCGGAAGTAACAAAGTAGATGAATCAGTCTAGAAAAAAAATCAAAGCAGAAGTAATTTTTCATACAACTACAGAGACAGTGACCATAATGAAAGACATGCCTAGTGACTCCAGAGCAGATACAGATAAAAAATATAGAGAAGCTTAGGAAAATGACGGAAACCAAGAATGCCCAACACAGGAAAGAAATGGAATCCATGGAACAGATTCAAACAGATATCCAGGAGATTAAACTTCCACTAAAAGTATACACAGCAGAATGAACCAATGTGAGGGCAGATTATCAGATACAGAAGACAGGATTGCGTTAGCAATCATGATAAGAAAGTTTTCTTAAAAATAGCAAGGGACCACGAAAAATCAATCCAACAGCTGCTACATGATTCAAAGAAGAATAACATATGATGGATCAGAGTCAATGAAAAAAATAAGACACAGCACAAAAACCATAACAAAAATGAACTGTATTTCTAAATGTTGGCAACAAAAAATAGAAAATGAAAATTTAAAATACCACTTCCAACTCCGTAAAAGATATAAAATACTTCACAAATTTAACAAAATAGACCTAAGACCTTCACACCAAAAATTACAGAACATTTAGAGGCGCTGAAGATCACTAGTACATGGTAAAGACATTGTGGACTGAAAGACTCAACCCAGTTAAGACATCAATTTCCCACAAACTGATTTAAAGAGGAAGACAATCCCAGTGAAAATTCCAGTGGGCTCTTTTGAAAAACTGATAAACTAATTCTAATATTTATATAGACAAGTAAAGGATCTAGCCTATCAAAACAATTATGAAAAAGAATAGTTCGAGGACTCAACCTATCTGGGTTCAAGACTATAAACCTACCATCAAGACCACATATTTCATACAGATCAATGGAACAGAATGTCTGCATACATACGCAGTCAATATATTCACTGTATATGGTTAACATATATGAAATCTGACAAAGGACTACTATTCTTAATATACATAAAGAACTCCCCTACCATTCAGTAATGAAAAAACTACCCAAATTTTAAAAGGGCCATCTGAATGAGCACTTCACTAAAAAAAATGAGCACATCATTTAAAAAAATGCAAATAGCCAACAAATATCTGAAGATTTTCAACGTTACTAGGTATCATTACTAGGTATCATAGATAACACTACGTATTTATTAGACTGACTAAACACAAAAGAACTGACAAACCAAGCATGTGTGAGTAGTGGAAAAACCAAAATTCTCAAGGATTGCTGGCTGGAATTTAAAATAGTATCAAAATTCTGCAAAACCACTTTTCTGTTTTTTACAAGGTAAATCATATCTACCAATTCCACTCCTAGGCTTTTACCTAGAAGAAATTAAAATGTACATTCACAAAAAACTTGCAAACCAACGTCCATGGTACGTAGTTTTATTCACGATAGCACCAAAGTGTATAAGGCAACACAAATGCCCACCAACAATAAATAAATATACAAATCCTTGTATACTCATACAACGGAGTACTAGGAGAGAGGGGGCAAAGTTTAAATTGGTTAACATCACTGTTAGCGTCAACATCACATACTAATATGCTCTGACATCTGTGATAGTCTTTGCAAATATATATAATACTTCAACGTATGCAGGAGAAAACATCAGACATACCCAAGTCATGGGACATGCCACAAAATACCTAACCAGTGTTCTTTTAGAAAGTGTCAAAGCAATAAAAGACATGGAAAGATTTAGGAACTCTCACTGACTAGGGAAGAAAAGATAGGTATCTGAACTAAATGCAGTGTGGGATTCTTGATTCTGGAAGGGGAGAACATTAGTGAAAATCTAATACAACAGTCCATAGTTCAATTAACAGCACTGAAAACACATTTTTGCAGTGTTTTAGTAGGTCTAAAATTATCTCAGCTGGGTGTGGTGGCGCAGGCCTGTAATCCCAGCACTCAAGAAGCTGAGGCAGGAGGATCTCTGCAAGTTCAAGGCCAGCCTGGACTATAAAGTGGGTTCAAGACCAGCCTGAACTGAAAAGTGAAAGCCTGTCTCAAAAACACCAAAAAAAAAACCCAAAACAAAAAAAATTACTTCAAAATTTAGAATTTTTGAAATTTTATTTCAAAAGTTTTTTAATGTTAGATAAAAAAGAACTGCTTACCTGATAGGCAAAACACAAATAAACCACAGAAGTGTTATGCTGAGCAAAAGAAGCCAGACTCAAAACAGTACATACTATATGATTCCATTGATATGAAATTGTGTAAAAGATAAAATTAACTGCAGTGACAAAAAGGCAAAGTTCAAAGGGTAGGGTGAGGGGAAAACGCTGATCTCAAAGAGCACTGAGGGAACACTGTGAACTGACATGATATTCTGTATCTTGATTGTGGCGGCAGTTACACAGATTTACCTTTGTAAAACTCAATCTGTCCGTGGAAAATGCATGCATTTCATTTTGGGTAACATTCCTCAATAAAATTCATTAAATTTTTAAAATGCTCATATTTAGAAATATTTCATTTGAATAATTAGTATTATGTCTTATGCTGGGTAAACTAAAGTACCATAATTAATTCAAAAACTAATTTACTAAAACTGCATCCAAATTGTTAGTCAACAAATATTTACTGATATCTACTGTATGCCAGGCTTCATGCTAAACATCAGCTGTAAGTGAGAAATAGCCTTTGCCCTTGAGCAACTCAAAGGTTAATGGAAAGACAAGCAAGTAAACAAAAGCTGCAGCTGACATAAAATATTCTAGAGTGAACATGCCAGGATGTCAGAACTGCACAGAGGGTACTTCATAAGGAACACAGACTTTTTCTAAGAACTTACCTGTGAGGCAATTGCACTTATTACAAAGATATTTATCCCAAATAGTCAAAGTTGAAAACAAATCAATAAACCACACTTCTTTTAGCCTTGTCTCTGTATTTCACCGCACATGAAAATCTTATTACGTCAAGGGTACTGTTTCTCTGTTTTTTAAAACAATGGGAAGTTATTCACATTCACAGCTACTCACATTTGATTCAGAGTTATTCACATTTTATGACTACCATTCTGGAACATGGGTGAGAATATAAAATCAATAAACTTGTTTTCCTATGTACTCTGTGAAGACAATACCATAACAATGTTTTATACAAAGCAGAAATGTTGGAATAACCTATAACCTCTCAAAGGGGCTACTCTAAAGGGCTTTGCCTCTTTACGTGATTAAATCCTGGTTTGTCCTGGCAAGCGCAAGGTCATGAGTTCGATTCCCAGTACCAGAAAAAAAAAAACAAAAACAACAACCAAAGAAAATAAATCCTGGTTTGTTTAAAGAACTTACTTGAGAAGAACTTATTTGAAAAGAAAGAAAGACAGAAAAAAAATTCATTTTCCAATGAGAATATATAATTATCTTAATTCTCAGTAACAACATGCCAGACACACTGTAGACTGTTAATAAATCAGTATAATGAGATTGTCTTAATAACCAATTTAATAACTTCTATTTCTGTTCTGAACGTCCTTTTTAGTTGTCAAATTATGTTGCTATTCCTTTTTCTAGAGGGGTACAATTCTTTGTTTTGGGGTTTTTTTTTGTTTTTTTTTCCAGGGGAGAGGTACTGGGAATTGAACCTAAGTACTCAAACATACAAGGCAAGTGCTCTAGCACGGAGCTACAACCTTAGCCCTAGCTAGAACTCTGGATTATAGTATTTTCTTCCCATTTGAACAGAAAGACCTACATTGAGAAAGTATAATGCTTTCACTTATTTTCTGACAAGTGCTCCTAAAAGTGTCTGTGTCCCATTAGTAAACCATAAGAGTTAGAAGAGCTGTAAGCAATAGAAAAACAAATTCATGACAGATTATGGAGGAAAAAGAAAAACAAATCTAAGGCTACTCATTATTTGTCTATTTGTTTTCCTGAGAAACTATTTTGTAGATAATAATATGTAAAACGATAACCATTGATAATTTCCTACCATTTTGTCTGTAATTTGCTAAGTCCCCCTTATTATTATGTTATCCTTCTTTTATTCTTTAAAATAAAAATTTAAAAAAAAAAACAAATCTAAGGCTACTCATATATTTTTAATAAATTACTTATTTGGTTAAAAAAAAATCATGGCTATGTCTACATGGCAAGTATCTGCATGTGTTTATTTTTGTATATTCACAGTAATTTGTAGCCTAAACTGAACATCAAATTGAGACTTACATAATTTGAAATGGAGGCTTGTTTTCTAATACTGTTATTGAAATGGTTACTGTGTACTTAGGGACAAAAACTTTTTTGGAGACAGAGCCTTGCTATATTGCTCAGGGTGGTCTCAAATTTCTTGGCTCAAACAATCCCTCTGCCTCTTAGCTTCCCAAGTGCTGGGGTTACTGGTATGTGCTACCGTGCTGGCTTAAAGACAAAAATAAATTAACAGATCTATCTATCTATCTATCTATCTATCTATCTATCTATCTATCTATCTATCTTTGAGATAAGTGTCTCACTAAGCTGCCAGGCTGGCCTTGAACTTAGAATCCTCCTGGGTTGGCCTTGCAGGTAGCTGGGATTACTGGCATGTATTAACATGCCTGGCAAACCAAAAATTTTTAGACAATTTCTGCCAGGCGTGGTGGTACATGCCCGTACCCCAGCCCCTGTGAAACTGAGGCAGGAGGCAAGGGGATTCCCATGAGTTCAAGGCCAGCCTGGACTACACTGTGAGTTCAAGGCCAGCATAAAGTAGATAGAAAGACCCTGACTCAAAAAAAAGTATTTCTAAATTATTTTTTTTCTGAGTGTCGTAACTGCATTTGAATACATACGAACACATATATCCATGTGGTTAATTTCATCTGTTCTCCCTATGACTTCTTAAATGATATCATCACCACAGTGCAAATATTTTACTTAATTAGTTCCGACAAGATGTTGTAACTAATGTAACTATATGACCAACATATTGTTTCAAATATACAGTACAAGGCCCTGGGTCTGATCCCGAACACCAAAAAAAATTAAATGAATACAATAAGATAAACATGTTAAAATTTTTAACTTATAAGAACTTAGCTATGGCAGAGATAAAAAAATTTTATCTGAAGACTAGCTTAATGGGGTAAAAGCTACAAATGCCAAAATACATTAGTGTATGATTTTACCAGTTTCTTAGGAGGATCTCTAAAACAAAATAATTAGGACTTGATCTACTTATCGGTAAGCACACGAACCAAATCTCAAGCGTATCAGATGACTTCAATATTCTAAATCTCAATGAAAATGGCTTAATAACAGCTTTGCCAGCCAACTATATGACAAATGCTTATTGAACTGCCTACAGTGGACCCACTATGTTATAACAAAAATAGCAGTTCATAAAAGCAATCAGATTGCTACTCACCAGCAAGAGTATAATCCATATCAAAACCAAAACACTTTATTTTTTCCATGGCTAAACTTCGGTTCACAAACACCCTATGGAAAAAGAGTAAAAATGTATCATAATTAACACTACAAAAAGAGTCTGAAGTTTAATAAAGTTAACAGGCTATTCTAGATCTTATTTATTTTTCCAACTGATTTTTTATGTTTTTAAGGGATGCAACATGAGGTCAAGTAACACACCACATATAGCTTTTCCTCTTCCTTTTTTTCCCGTTCTTCCTTCCTCCTCTTGTAGTTAAGAATACCTAAAATCTACAATGGACAAATTACTAGCATTCCACATTACTACCTATAATACTTATGGTGTACTTTAGATCTCTTTAATAGTCATCCTACATTATTACTCTATGTTATCCTTTGATCTACATCTTCCCATTCCTTCCCAAGCACTGTTTTACTCTTATTTTTAGGCATCTGTTTTGATCATAATTCCATATGTATGAGATCATACCCTACTATTCTATTTCTAGCTCACTCAGCCTAATGTCCTCCAGGTTCTTTCCTGTTGCAAATCATAGACTCTTCTTTTTTAAGGCTGAATAATAGTCCTGTGTGTGTGTGTATGAGAGAGACACACATGCACACACACGGAAGGGGAGAGAGAATTTGTTTATTAATTCACAGACACACTTCAGTTGTTTCCGTATCTTAAGTATTGTAATTAATGCTGCAATGAACATGGGAGAGCAGGTATTTTTACAAGGTGGTAGCTTCATTTCCTTTGGTTCATAAGCAGAAGAGGGACTAGTGGTTTGTATTTTTAATTTCCTTAGGAACCTTTACACTGTTTTCTACTGTGGCTGCATGAAAAGTGACCCTTGCCAAGACTGTTTATTTTGTTCTTTCAATAAAAACTATTCTAACAAGTTAAAGATAACATCTCAGGGTGGTTTTGATTTCCATTTCCCTGATGATTGGTGATTTTGAGCACCTTTTTTTTTTTTTTTTTGGTACAGTAAATCAAACTCAGGACCTTGCGCTTGCCAGGCAGGCACTTGTGCCACTGAGCTACAGTGAGTTCAGGGACAGGGACAGGGACAGGCTAAACTACAAAGACAGACCCTGTCTAAAAACAAAAAAAAGAATGTTTAGAGGGGTCAGGAAAGATGTTTGAGCTGAATCTTAGCAAGCAGTAGTTTTTTGGTAGGACAAACTTAAAGGGCAATGCAGGCAGAATAGCCAATCAAAGAAAAAAGCTTACAATGAACTATGAATGCATTGTGGCTCAGTTGAGGAGCTTTCTTTTGTTTTTCTATTTGTGCAGAAGGTTTTCCAGGGGAACAGGGATGGTGGAAGGAACAATAAAAGTTACGATGTTAAAAGGTTAGTGGGCACCAAAATCATACAGACTTAACATGTCAAATTAAGAGTTTGGACTTCATCCTATAGACAAGAACAAATGATTGGATTTTGAATAAATAACAAGGTTCAGATTTTAGAAATATCACTAGGAAGACATAAGAAAGCTGAACATATAATATAATACCTATCACTAAGACTATCTTTTGGGGTTAGTTTTAATTATCTTTGAAAGTAAGGATATCCTTTCCATCTGATCCTTAGCCTAGTAGCCGAATTAAAACTGGACAGTTATCTTCTCTTATTACTAAAGCTTTTTATTGCTTCATTTCATAAATAACTGTGGAAAAGAGAATAATGCAGATCAGCATATCTCAAACTTTTGTGCATATTAAAATCACAATCACTTAGGTAACTTGTTAAAAATAAAATGATACTTAACCAGGTGTAGGTGGTAGGGTACACCTATAATCCCAGCACTCTGGGAGTTTAGACAGAAGGACTGCAAGTTCGAACACAGCCTAGTCAGCTTAGCAAGACCCTGTCTCAAAAATAAAAAAAAAAAGGGCTGGGGAGGGGGAAGGGCTGGAGACGTAGCTGAGTGTGAAGGCCCTGGGTTCAATCCTCAGTTTCAGGTTAAGGGGAGCCATTTAGCCTGGGTTCCCCCGATCAATGATTTAGGTCAATAGTTTGCAAAGAGTAACTGCACCAGAGGATACAGAAAACCCCACTATGATACAGTAAGAAAATATTACATCTTTTACTGACATTTACTTTATCACTTAAAAGTGTCTCGTGTGTGTGTGTGTGTGTGTGTGTGTGTGTGTGTGTGTGTAGTTATTGTTGGTACTGAAAATCAAACTCGAGACCTCTTGCTTCTGCTGAGCTACATTCCTGGCCCCATTTGTATGTTTTATGTTACAGTAAGGATTATAGTATAGGTAACTTAAAGTAAGTATATACAAGATGAATGTTCTATTTTTTAACAGATGGAATAATCAAAGAGTTTAGAAACTACTGATCTAGGTAATAACTCTAAAAGAAAAAAAACTGCATTCTCAGGTACTGTCATGCGTACCTGTAATCCCAGTTACCTGTGAGGCTGAAGTAGGACTGCCTGAGCTCAGAAGTTCAGTGCCAGCCTAGACAACATAGCAAGTGCCTCATTTAAAAAAAAATCACCAGCTCATATATTTATTCCTTTCATCACAGAATGTACGCACCAACTTCACTTTTTGGGGGGTGGGGGGACTTTCCAGTACTGGGAATTGAACTCACGACCTTGCACTTGCCAGGCAGGCACCGTGCCGCTGAGTTAAATCCCCAGCCCTGCACCAACTTCAAATATTTGCTTAAAATAATTTGAGGACTTAAAAATCAATAAGCTTTTAGTTCAAACTATCTTTTTCTCTGAAAAAAATATGAAAATCACTAGGTACCTCCTAGGCATAATTGCCATGCATACTAGATTAACTCCATAGAACTGCTAGTTCCAGAGAGGGAAGTTATGTAAAATATTTATACTTTCCTGAGAATGCCTGGTCTTCTGGAAAATCAGTACTTATTTTATCTTGAGTTAACAGTGGATGACAGAAAGAGAAAAAGAGTAGTAATAGCTGAAAGATAAAAGAACTAGAGGATAAATGATACCTACCCAAACCTCTTTTTTAAAGAACACTCCCCATCTCCAAAATATCACAACCGTTCCACCACTTCATCAAACGTCATCATGCTTGTATGGACAAAAGAACCTATTAACATACCCTTCTGAAACAAAATACTGCAGTGGTTCCTACTCTAGAAACTAGTACAAGTCACTACTGCAGCTCAGGCTTTTTAAACAGACTTGCAATTCAGGCAAGGGGACCAACTGGATCAAATTCTTGATCAGAGCCCTAACAGCTGAGATGCCTAAAATATTCTATGGGAGTACAGGCAGGAATAGATTGGGGAAGATTCTTTTTTCCTCATGATACAACATAAGAGAGGTATGAAAACAAGTAATAAAAGAAATAGCTTTGATGTTAACAGGAGATGTTAGCTGGTTTCAAGCACAGCTAAAATTACAGGGAAAAAAAACTTGGTTAAATGTCAATCAGTGATAAAGATAGAAACTATCAACAGGCCCAGTAAAGTAGTTTACCAATGTGGTTTTCTTGGGCAGAAGAGATTAAGCCTTACTACCATGAAAAATCTATCAAACCATTTATATTTTTAAACATACAAAGATCACAATGCATCTTCACTAACAATGAGAATAACATATTTCAAAATATGAAAATTAGTTTGTGCCAAGATAATCACTGCTAAATATCCATCAAATCATACACTGATTTCCTCTTTGAGTTAATCACATTAACTATATAATCAACACATTTATTGTATGTCTACTACAATGCAGGTAACATCTCGTGACATATAGCAGCTGTCCATTAGAAGCTTGTGAAAGCTAAAAGAGTATAAGTACTTAAAATTAGAAAATAAGGTACTTTTCCATGAAAACCTTCCACAAACATTCTTTATATTTCCATGCAAAGCAAGTTTTCTATCCAGGCATGGTAGCTCACGCCTGCAATCCCAGCACCAGGAGGCTGAGGCAGGAGGATAGCTGTGAGTTCAAGGCCAGCCTGGGCTACAAAGTGAGTTCAAGGCCAGTCTGAACTGCACAGTGAAACCTTCTCTCAAAGGAGACAAATAAATAAATAAATAAATAAATAAATAAATAAGTAAATAAGTAAATAAGTAAATGTGCTCTAACTCACAGAAGAAATTTCTCAATTAAAAAAAGAAATAACCACACCTGTCTTACCCCTCCCATTCAACTCTGTTTATGAAACAAATGGAAAACTTCACCTATATTTTCATCTCTCCTTGAATTTAAGCTACAAAATATGGAAGGAGAAGCAATATGGAATGACATCTAATTTGCTCTATGAATATCTAAAGTGAGTAAGCTGTAACAAAATGGAACTGCCTGGTGTGGTGGCACATGCCTGTAATCCTAGAACTCTAGAGGCAGAGACAGGAGGATCACTGAGAGTTTGAGGCCAGCCTGGGTTCCACAGTGAGATCAACTACATAGTGAGACCCCGTATTAAAAAAAATTTAAATACGAACAAGGAACTGCTGCATTATAGAGAACTGCAATAGGCCAAATATAGTTACTGTCTACGCAAACAAAAGTTTTCAAAGACTATAAACATCCAACTGCAGAAAGTAAGCATCACTTCACTCAGAGGCAGCCATAAACCTGAAATAACATGTACAGTACTCAAGATACAGTCTTCAAAAGAAACTAACCTCTTGGCCTCAAACTAATGAACACATCAGGGTCTTAATAATAGTGTCAGAAGTTATCTCAACTAAAAGATATATTATCAAACCAAAAGACTAGCTTATTCCCCCACCACATTATTTCAAATAAAAGATTTATCCACTTGAAAAATCCAAACATTTCTATTGGTTCTAGGACCTTGATTGCAACTCCGTCAGTGCCAGCTTGTAGTGTCACTTTTCTAAATTATTAACCGGTAGAACACACTGCTCACTCCCATGTTTAAGAGTCTGAATATATCTGTGAAATTAACTTTCTAAATCTTGCTTTAAAATAAGCATAGGATGGGCACGGTGGCGCATGCTTGAAAATGCCAGCATTTAAGAGGCTGAAGCAGGAAGATTGCTGCCAGTTCAAAGCCAGCTTGGGCTACATAGTGAGTTCAAGGCCAGCCTGCCTACATACCAAAACCCTGTCTCAAAAACCAAAGAATTAAAACAAAGCAAAGCAAAGCAAAGCAAGCACAAAGTTGCCACCCTAGAAAGCATGGCTAACATAAGCATCCAACTGTAAAACACAATCACTAGCCAGAAATTCCTACATACCAAACAGATATCATTTGCAAGTTATAGATTTGAACATTAACAAAACACAAGCTCTAGGACACAGCAACACTATAAAACTAAACACAGACTTCCATACATAGACAAGTATAACAGCATTTATTATCATATCCAACTGTAATTAGGCATGAAATCTGAAGAAACTGCAAATATAGACATTAACCTTAAGAAATAAAACCATTAATGTAATGTGCTTTAAGAAAAGGGATCTAATAGTATCACACTTAACATGAACATGCAATTTACTATACTTGACATTTTGTAAATAGCAAACCCCTAATGGTTTTGAGATTTAACTTATAATTCAAAGCAAAATTACCTCATCTGTCACTGGTTTCCGTTTTGCAAACTGTGAAACTATCTAAGCCAACTAGTTCTTGAAGTCACATAACAAAATTCTTCTTAGAATCCCTAGTATACTTGTTTCTGTGTGAGTTCAACCTAACTTCAAAGCCTAGTCTGAATCAGGCCCCTCAGTAGCATGTACCCTCTGAGACACTGTTGGAGAAAACATCTCTGTGTCTAATTTAACTTGTCATTGGATATCACTGTTGCTCCTCCACACAAATCCATTTGGAATAGAATTTCGTTGGCAATGGTGAACTTTATCTGTAACTCCTCCCCTTGCTTCGGAGTCAAAATTTCCTGGCCAAGTGCCCAACAGTTACTGCAACAATAAATGAGCCTAAGAATCCAAGTGTAAAATCTTTTTGGCCTTTGTTCTCATTATGGGTTTGCATCATTATACATTCAAACTTTGCTACAATAAAGAAAAGAAAAAGTTACAAGTGCTTTTTGAATGGGCAAACTGAAATTACTAACCAATATATTAAGTGTCAGTATACATGTGCATTTTCACTTAGTAGAAAAATGTTTTAATGTGTATTTTTGCTGGAATTTTAGTACCTTTTTCTCAAACAATTTCCTGTTTGTGCTGTTAGCAGCCATTTTCCCATTCAAGTTCAAAACTGCATCCATTCACAGCTCATGCGCCTTCATGTAAACTTCCAAGTATTTCTGGAATCCAGCTCTTCAATTCTATTCACATTAATAACTTGTTAAGGTCATAATTAATTCTCCAGAAATTATCTCCCAGTTGCTTTGCCCTCACACTAATGCTAAACTAATCGCTTTGAAGTAGTACTACTCAAAATGTGGCACACAGACCAATGCTGGTCTACGAACCACACTTGTCAGTCATCCATGACATGACCCAAACAGAAATTTCAAGTGTTCTGAAACATTTATACCAATTTAATAGAGAAATTTTATTTGACTGAAGCCAAGCATTGAGGTCTAGTGAAACTCACCTGACCTATCTTCCATAATAAATAATTGTACCTTCCACAACAGTTGTCACAATATGTTTTCTCTCATTACTCTTGAGTTTGGCTCAGCAAGAGGCCCTGGCGGCATCTACTCACCTAACCTGTCCATTGTGTACTAGCTGCACAAAGGCAAACTCATCAGTGACAAGAGCCCAAGGAAGTAACCTCTGTTTCTGAGATGTGCGGAACTGAAAAGGATCTCAGGACCTTCTAGCCTGCCCAAAATGGAAAGGTGCGCACTAGTGTGGGATATAAACCACTCCTACATCACCTTCCCAGCAAATGGGCTTTAAGTAAGAGTTCTGTTAGAGCTAGCTTTTTGAATGAAGTCACCTTCCTTACCTAAACACCCTGTTTCTTGACTTAACTGGCCTACTGCACAGCAAACAGCCAGACACAGAACTGGTAAAAGAGCTGATAAGAGTACAGGCTTACATTTTACATCTCTTCATTTTCTAGTAATTGATTTTTATTGTATGTTACAAATGTAATCAATTTGAAACAATGGAAAATATTTTTTACAACTAGGCCTCTGACAGGTAGTTTGAGAAGCACTGTCCTAAAGCCCAAGTCCAACTTCATTGCTCACTCTTATCCAACTAATAAATTACAAATTACTGGATCTTCAAGGAGTTTAAAACCTCTCACCACTTTGCCAAAGCGCTTGATCTTGTGTGTCCTAACGCTGTTCTGTGGCTTTGCTAATGTAGTTCTCTGTAACCGTGCAGCGCTCTCTCTTATCATTGAGGACCTTGTATCTCACATTAGTTTTTCTAGAAACTCTTCTAGAGGGCCTGATGGTGCACACCTGGGAGGCCAAGGCACGAGGACTGCAAATCTGGGCTCACTCTGGACAGTGCAGTGAATTTAGTGAGACCTTACCTCAAAGCAATAAAAATAAATTTTAAAATGGAGAGAAACTGCTCTGAATATTCCAGAGAACTGTGCAATAGTAATGCCTCTGGGTCTCAAATTATTCTTCTAAAGAGATTTCACCAACATCTAAAATTTTATAAAGTTGTGATTCAAGTGAAAGGTTTGAGTATGCAAAATACTTTATTTTGGCACTTTTTTGTCACATATCTAAAATATGCCAGAGTCCTCATTATTTACTGGACTATAAACGTCGAGAACAGGATTTACAGCCTTTCCAACCCCGAGCACAGAGCTTCGTAAAGAGCAGACACAACACTTACCAGACTAAAAGCCTTCTTCTTCCCTTGCTCCCTACTCCATCTCTTGATATCCTTGAAAAAGATCCTTAAAAATGCAAAGTTCAAGCACCACAGACACGAGACATTTTAGAAGAGAGTACAAAAGCAGAATCATTTAGTATTGGGCCGGGGATATAGCTCAGTGGCACAAGCACCTGCCTGGCAAGTACAAGGTCCTGAATTCGATTCCCGGTACCCCCCAAAAAGAAGAAATCATTCAGTATCATTTGTTTTTTATTTTCATAAATTTCAGCCAATAATGACTTAATTTTTTAAAATTTATTTTGATATTTTCTGAGGAACATCTTCAAGAGAGATATACATTTTATCAGATTATGGCAGAAGAGCAGCAGCCTGTGCTCTACTTGAAAGATAACCTCTTTTTAAATAAATGGTATTGGGAAAACTGGCTATCCACATGCAGAAGACTGAATCTAGGCCCGTATCTCTTACCATGTACAAAAAATCAAAATGGATCAAAGATCTAAATATTAAAACTGAAAGACTTAACTTGTTGGAGGACAAGATAGGCAAGACTCTTGAAGTCACAGGTGTAGGCAAAGATTTATGAACAGAACCCCAGCTGCACGAGAAGAAGTCCAAGAATCAACAAATGGATCCCATCAAATCAAAAGCTTAGCAGGCTGTGTTTTCAAAGGCTGAACGCCTGACCCTTCCCTCTTCTCTCCAACAGCAGTCAGGCGTCTCCCCTTGCCTTTCCAGGGGACAGACCCAGGCAACTAGCCCTAGTGTCTCTCCACCAACCAACCTCTGAGGTTGCTTCAGTAGCCACCCTCTAGGCCACACTCACGCTTCTATTCCTGACAGGGGCCTCAACAGCTGACAGCCC
This sequence comes from Chinchilla lanigera, assembly GCF_000276665.1. Lineage (NCBI taxonomy): Eukaryota > Metazoa > Chordata > Mammalia > Rodentia > Chinchillidae > Chinchilla > Chinchilla lanigera. The sequence goes on along the minus strand of NW_004955485.1, from coordinate 7,343,155 downwards.
CTTCAGCCTTCCTGTGCTCTGTGTTCCTGGCCTGCTGCTGCCTCTGCAGAGCGGCAGAGGACAGCACCCCAACAGGATGGAGTTCAAGGAGGAACCAGGCTCGTTCTGATACTCCTCAAAATCCCCAAAGCCTAATGGACCATAATCAACACTGCTGTCCCTTCCAGAGACTCCTCCAAAGTGGCAGTCATCCAATTTCCTGCCCCCATTTTTCTAGAAACGCAGGAGCTATCAATCAAGCAGTCACTCAGCTTCTCCTCAGCTGTGCAGAGCCATCACCATGACAAATGAGACTGTCCTCAACACCCCACGGCTGATTCAGGAGGTATTTGTCTTGGCTGCAACAGGCTTAAAACATGGACTTAAGCCAGGTCACTTTGCCCTGCAGCCATTCCAGAAGACTCAACCTTGTTACCTCCAGATGATCCCATCCCTCTGTCACTACCCTTCGAAAGCCCCTAATGGTCCTCAAACTATAACCAACTATTCATGCCTGGCCCACTCCCCAGCTTTATAAGCACCATTTTCTCACATCCTTCAAGCCAATCGAAGAGGGCTCCCTCCTATGCACTATTCCCTGTGCTGCAGCCCACAACCCAATAAAAGCCTGGCTCTGGTCGTCCTGTGCCTATTTATGATTCTTACCTCAGTTCAGTGGGCTCAGCAGATTGCAACAAAAAGACCTGGTAACACTAAGCACTATTAGCCTTGAAGAGCTCTAGAAAGCAATAGAGCAGCATAGAGCCAAGAGCAGCAGAGACCGAGGCAGACCAGCAGTGCCCTGCAGAGACAGGAGAGACCTGCTATGACCTGAGCAGGCCTATGCCACAGCAGAAGAACCCCACGAATTGGTGGAAGCTGCTGGAAGACCTCCAGAAAGCTGCAAAGGGAGCTGTGAACAGCTAATGAGGGTAGCTGGAAGCCATCAAGAGCTGTAACACTGAGAGCTAAGAGCCACAGGTACTCAGAGCCTGGAACCTCTAACATCAAGGGAGCTGTACTTTGTCAATTCATGATTTCTGTCTGAATTGAGTAAAAGAACTCTCAGTCAACTGGTGGTATTAGTATGTGTAAGATAAAACATGGCCAGGCCTATAACCCCAGCACTAGGGAGGCTGACATAGAAGGATTGATGCAAATGTGAAGCCAACCTGGACTACATAATAAGATCCTGCCTCAAAAGCTTTTGCATAGCAAGAGAAACCACCAAGACAGCGGAGAGAAAACCCACTGTGTAGGAAAAAAACTTTTCCCACCTGTTCCTCAGGCAAAGGGGTAATATCTAGAATATAAAAAGAACTCAAAAAAATTAGACACCCCAAATTTAAAGAGCCAATCCAAAAACTGGCACCTGAAATGAACATATTTCTCAGGTGAAGTGAAAGTGGCCAATAAACGTATGAATAAATGTTTAACATCATCAGTCATTTGAGAAATGCAAATTAAAACAACACTGAGATTCCATCTCACTCCAGAAAGAATGGCTATCGTCAACAAATCAACCCACAGTAAATACCAGCAGGAGGCTGGGGATATAGCGCAGCAGTGCAGCGCCTGCCTGGCAACCACGAGGTCTTGAGTTCAAATCCCTGTACAAGTAAATAAATAAATAAATGCTAACGGGGCTGTGGGGAAAAAGGAATCCTTCTCACCAGGCATGGTGGCACATGCCTGTAATCCCAGCACTCGGGAGGCTGAGGTAGGAGGATCATTGAGAGTTTGAGACCAGCGTAGGCTACAAAGTAAGTTCAAGGCCAGCCCGACTACATTAGAGAGACCCTGTCTCAAAAAAGACAAAAAAAAAGGAATCCTTCTCCACTGTTGGTGGGAGTGCAGACTGGTGCAGCCAGTGTGGAAATCAGTGTGGAGATTCCTCAATAAACTGGGATTACAAGTGCCATTCAACTCAGCTATCCCTCTTCTTGGTATCTTCCCAAAAGAATTAAAAGCATCACACATCAGTGATATATGCACACCCATTTTTATAGCAGCACAGTTTATAATAGCTAAATCTTGGAAACTGCCCAAATGCCCATCAACTGATGAATGAATAAAGAAGATGTGGTTTTCTTACACAATGGAGTACTGCTCTGCCATAAAGATAGATAAGCTCGAGACATTTCTAGGAAAACGGATGCACCTTGAGTTCATACTCAAGTGAAATATGTCAGACACACACATGTAAATACCACACTGTTTCTCTGGTGTGTGAAACCAAAAGTGTAAATAAGGACCAAAATGTATAATAGATATTGTGAAATAGGAAGAAAATGTTCAAATGGGAAGGGGAACTAAGGATAGGAGAGGGAGAAAAGAAAAAAAATGATGACAAAAGAAGGAAAAAAATGGAAACAAAGCTTTTATAAATAAGAAGGGTAAAGGGGGTTGAAGGGAGGTAGGGGAATGGGGAAAAAAAGAAATCTAGTTATATCATGTACACGAACAAATTTCCTATAATGAATGTGATCAAAATGTATATCTAAAATGTACCAATAAACTTAATTTTTAAGGGATACAGCTCAGTGGCACAAGTGCCAGCCTGGCAAGCGCAAGGTCCCGAGTTTGATTCCTGATCAAAAAAAAATTTTTTTTTTAAAATGCCCGGTGTGGTAGTACGTATCTATAATCCTAGCACTAGGGAGGCTGAGGCAGGGGATTGCTGAAGTTCAAGGCCAGTCTGGGCTACACAGTGAGACTGTCTCCACCCCTACCAAAAAAAAAAAGGTAAAACATGAACTAATTAAAATATCCATTTTATTCACTTATATACTTAGTATTAAAAAGTTCCAGAAAAAGTCAGTATGGGGACATACATAGAATTAAAGATGATTTAGATTTAAGATGCTCGCCAGGGATGTAGTTCAGTGGCACAGCACCTACCTGGCAAGCATAAGGTCCTGAGTTCAATTCCTGGTACAAAAAAAAAAATGATTTAAGATGCTATCAACTGTAAAACTTACCCATATTATACAGTACAAGAAAGAAAGGGGGTAAAACATCCCAGAAAAGTCAAGAGCCTTAGTAGGAGGAGGTCCCACATAAAACTAGGCTATCAAAAGACAAGACAAGGATAAAAGCAAAATGTATCTGCTACACAGAAATCAACAAGAAAATATGTACAACATACCCTTCACACTGAGTGCAGGGAGGGAAGGAAAAAACCTTTCTCTGAAAATTTCAACAGAAAAGTTTTATAGGTTGTGGTTTGAATTTTTACTACCAGGAGGGTTGATACTGTTTCCAGGAGACTGAAAGAAGGTAAAGTAAATCCTACCTGGACAAATTTAACTTGAACTACAGGTGGTACATTACTAGACACAGTCCAATTTCAGAGATGTGTAAGTGTGGAAAAAATGTGTACTTTAAAAGTGATAAAATATGGGCAGGGAATGTACTTAAGCACTAGGGCACAGGCCTACCATGCACAAGGTCCTGTGCTAGGTCCCTCGAACCGGGAGGGGAAAGTGACAAAGTACTTAAAGAGTACAAATGATAACGTAATGCATACTAGCTTTCCACTGAAGATTTCAATGCACACACTCAGTAAACCCATCAAAGCTGTAGGGGCTGGGGGCAGGGTTAGCTTAGTAGTAGAGTGCTTGCCTACTATGTACAAAGCTCTGGGTTCAATCACTGGGTAGCTGGAAGCCATCAAGAGCTGTAACACTGAGAGCTAAGAGCCACAGGTACTCAAAGCTTGGAACCTCTAACATCGAGGGAGCTGTACACTGTCAATTCATGATTTCTGTCTGAATTGAGTAAAAGCGCTCGGCCAAATGGTGGTAATAGTATGTGTAAGATAAAACACGATGAGGCCTATAATCCCAGTGATAGGGAGGCTGGGGTTAAATTTACATAGATATTAAAATTTTTTTCACCTTCATTTTCGAATGAAATTGTGGTAATGGGACATAAAAGATTAACAAGTGAAGAAAAACACACAAATTAAAGGAAAAGCCAGAATTGATACCAGTACTTGTAGAAACATATTTACTATTCAAAAACCTCTAATTAAAAACAAAAAATAAAATGAAATAAAATAAATACAAGTTTTTTCAATCCCCTTTTTTCTATTTTCCTCTAAATTACTTTCACTTTTTTGCGGGGGGTTCAGTATGCAGTTCAGGCTGGCCTTGAATTCACTTTGTAGCCCAGGTTGGCCTCCAACTCTCAGTGATCCTCCTGCCTCAGCCTCCTGAGTGCTGGAATTATAGGTGTGCTCCTCCTAGCCCAGATGTTTTCACGTTTTCTCTCCAATTTGTGAAAGATCAGTGTACAGAAAATAATTTTTAAGCTATCCCAAAATTTCAAAGCTGATGTCTGTGAGACAGAAATTAGAGAAGAAAATATGATTATCCACATTATCATTGGGAAACTCCAGTAACACAAACCATTTCAGGGCTGGGAATACAGCTCACTAGTAGTATTTCCCTACCATGTGCATCGCCCTGGATTTAGTCCCCCGAACCACAAAACAAAAAACATTCTAACAACCAACCCTACATGAGTAGTTAAACCATGTCTCACTGAACATTACACATTATATTACATATGCTAGGGCACACCTATATTTTCCCAAAGAGGTTCTCTTAAATAATCAACAATATTTTAATTTAAAAACTTTAATTCAGCAAGTTGAGGAGCTTCTGAAGTCTCAATCCCCACTAACTTTACTGAGATATAATCTGTCTATTCAAATAAATTAATTTAGCTAGGTTAGGAGATGCGCGCCTGCAGTCTTGGTTAAGAGGCAGGAGGACTGGGTAAGCCCCAGAGCACAAGGCCAGCCTGGGCAACATAGTGAGCTCTTGTCTCAGAAAAACAAACAAACAAACAAAGCAGGAGGACTGGGTAAGCCCCAGAGCACAAGGCCAGCCTGGGCAACATAGTGAGCTCTTGTCTCAGAAAAACAAACAAACAAACAAACAAACAACCACTCATTTTACATGTAAAATTTGTTGAGTTTTGACAACAATATACACTCATATAATAACTGCCACAATTAACATAGACTATATTTTTCTTCAATCTACAAAATTCTTTCATGTCAGTTTGCAAAACACTACCCACTTCTGGCCCCAAGCTACAGCTGACTGCTGCTTTGCATCGCTATAATATTCATACAGAAGGAGTACAACATTATTTAGCTGTGTGTCTGGCTCCTTAACACTTCTGAGATTCACCCATGTTGTTGCATGTATCACAGTCCTTTCGTTTCTGAGTACTCTATTATATGAATATACCACTGTGTTTATCCACCCGGTTAATTATTAACCATTTGGGTTGTTTTTTATTTTTGACTATTATAAATAATGCTGTTACAGTCACATACAAATCTGTGTGGACATATGCTTCCATTTCTCTTGGGTAAATATCTAAAATAAAATTACTGGGGCTGGGGATTTAGCTCAGCAGCACAGCACCTGCCTGGCAAGCGCAAGGTCATGAGTTCAATTCCCGGTACCAGAAAAATAAATAAATAAAAATAAAATGAAATTACTAGGATCATGTGGTAAGTATTGGCTTAACTGAAAAGATACTCCAAACCCTGATAATCTGCATTCTCATCAGCAAGGCATGAGGGTGCCAGCTGCTTCACATTAGCGTTTTAATTGCTTTGCAGTGCTGGAGACAGAACCAAGGTAGGCATTCCATCACTTGGCCCCGTCAACGTTCTTAATTTTAGCCAATCTAAAGTGCGTGCACTGCTACCTCACTGCAGTTTTAATTTGTATTTCTCTAATAACTAATGATACACAGCATTTCTGTAAGTGCTTATTCGACATTTCTTCTTTTGTGAAGTATATAGTCAGATCTTCTGCTTATTTCTAAACTGGATTGTTGGCTTCCAGACCGCTGCCATCATGAGACACATGCATGCTCCCGGGAAGGGCCTGTCCCCGTCGGCTCTGCTGTATCGCCGCAGTGTCCCTACCTGGCTGAAGCTGACATCTCATGATGTGAAGGAGCAGGTTTATAAACTGGCCAAGAAGGGCCTGAAGCCCTCACAAACCGGTGTAATCCTGAGAGACTCTCATGGCGTTGCACAAGTACATTTTGTGACGGGTAATAAAACCTTGAGAATCCTTAAGTCTAAAGGACTTGCACCTGATCTCCCTGAGGATCTCGACCACTTAATTAAGAAAGCAGTTGCTGTTCGAAAGCATCTTGAGAGGAACAGAAAGGATAAGGATGCCAAGTTCCATCAGATCCTCATCAAGAGTCGGATTCACGGATTGGCTCGATACTATCAGACCAAGCGGGTCCTTCCCCGCAACTGGAAATATGAGTCATCCACAGCCTCTGCCTTGGTGGCATGAATTTATGTACTCAAGCAATAAAATCATGATTTAACTAAAAAATAAATAAGTAAAAATAAACTGGATTGTCTTACAAAAGTTCTTCACATATTTGTCCTTTATCACATATAGATTGAGAATATTTTCTCCCAGTCTGTATCTTGCTGTCTTATTTTAATGATGTTTTTCAAAAAGCAGGGTTTTTTTTCCATTTCGATGAAATCAAATTTATCAATTTTATCTAAAAAAATATTTACCTAAGTCAAGGTGACAAAGTTTATATTTAGGTATATGACAAACTGTAAATTACTTTTACCGTATGGGATCACCAGGGATGGTGCGTGTGCCTGTGACTCACGAGGCCGAGGCAGGAGGACTGCCATGAGTTCCAGGCCAGTCTGGGCTACACAGTGAGACCCTGTCTCAAAAAAACAAGCAAACAAAATCCACTAATATCTCATCACTTAATTGCCTTTGCATGGAAAAATCATTTAACTACTATACACGTATGGGTCGATCGACTGTATTCAGTCCCATGCTTTACGCCCACCCTTATAATAATGTTAGGGTTACAAAGGCTCAAGTGCACTCATGCTTCACTTAACAATGAGACACATTCTTTTTTTTTTTTTTGGTGTTTTTGAGCTAGGGTCTCACTATGTAATTCAGGCTGGCCTTGAATTCACTATGTAGCCAAGGCTGGCCTCGAACTTGTGGCAATCCTCCTGCCTCAGCCTCCAAAATGCTGGGATTATATGGGTGCCCCACCACTCCGAGCAACAATGGGACACGTTCTGAGAGGCAAGTTGTTACGTGTGAATATCAGAGTGTATTTACACAAACCCACTTATTCTGAAGGTAACAAAAATAACAAAAGTTAATTGATTTCATTCATATAATCCAGATACTCTACATATACTTGCTGATTATCTATTCAGACAGTAAAGAAATTGCCTCTTGGGTCCCTAGAGATAAACTTAACAGAATATCTCCGTCTAGGATCAATATACTATATGTACATCTCTAGATACAGATAGATATCCCTCTCGCTCTGCATAAAACAAGGGAAAAGCTAACACTAGTTACTTCCCCCATATTTAACTCTATCCAGAAAAGTCTACAAACTAACTTTATACACAAACATGTATACAAAACTGATGAATACACCAGCATCTGTGACAATCCTTATAAAAATTGCTTAACAACTGCAGATTTATAATCTGTTCTGGAAGGAAAGAAAACAAAAACTTAAGGAAGTAGTCTTTTCAAAATCTTCACATTTAAAAGAAAATTCAAAGTTCAAGTGATGTCAGGCAATATCTAAAAATAATATAAATTATTTATGCCCTGCTTATTCGCTTTATTCAGTGAAGTTTAAGAACAGCAGTAAGATAGGCCAATTTTATTTTGCCCATAATCAATATATGTTTATACTAAATTAAACTGTAAGGGCAAGGCTCTGAAACCACTCATATGACAAAAGAACTAGAAAAATTAAAATTTTACTGTTTTTAAAGTTTCTTTTGAGGGATTTATGTCCCACTTAACCAAAGGGAGTATCTCTCTAAACCAAACCTATGTTTGAAAGCTAAAATTTAAATAATCAACACCACGTAGTCATTAACTTGTCACTTACTGGTTTTTTTTTGTTTTTGTTTTCCGGTACCGGGAACCGAACTCACGACCTTGCACTTGCCAGGCAGGCGCTGTGCCGCTGAGCTAAATCCCCAGCCCCTAACTTGTCACTTGTTATAGTGGTCACAGAAAATAAGGAATAATTCAGACTCTCAAGAACAAGAGAAAATAACATAAAAATACAAATGTAATACAAGAACTTTACATAAAAGGCAAAGAGGAGTAGGTAATTTTACTCTAGAAAGAAACCACAGAGTTGATTTTCATTAAAATCTTTCACACCATTATCTTATGTTTAAATGCCTTTAAATTTTAAAACCATTCAATTCTTTGGTAAACCACCACTGCTAGCATTCAATCTTTATAAACACACCTTAAAAACAAAAAATGAGTTTATAATTGGGTAAGCAGGGTATTTGCATCTTACTAACTTCCTATCCATCCTGAATACTTTCTTTCAAAATAGCAATAGTAACTTCACAGAAGATTTACATAAACCACTGTAAGATTGGGGTTGAATTTCTTTCAATCTCTGCCCCCACATCCATGCTCAGACGGCCAGCACTGCTTATTAATCTTCCAGTTCACTCAGACGACACCTTCACTGAGAAAATGAGAGAAAGAATAACAAACTCACTTACCCTTCCTTAGACATTCTCAAAGATCTACTTCCTCTGGATAAGAATACAGCATCAACAAACAAGCTCCACTGATCTCCTGAGAACTGTAGCTCATTTGTTAAAGCACAGAGAACTGAGGCCCTGAGAGGCCCAACAAATGTGGGCACAATTCCCGCCCCTAACTAGGCAATATCACAGTGACCAATATCCTCAGCTTTAAGTACTTGAAAACCTACTAATACAAAAAAATTGGAGACCAGGAAAATAATTAATGCCCTGACCTGTTTAAGACTGGCCAGTTAAAGGAGGACACAGTCCAAATAGCAAGTCCCCATAGGAGACAGGAATAACAACTGGCAAACAGAAAAAGCAAATGGACCCCTAATGAGGCCCTGCAACAGAACACAAACAATGTGCGTTCACGGAACCTAGCAGCCCTAGTCTGTCAAAATCATTTTCGGTTTACTCTGGGGGGAAAAACAATAAATTATTAATGCTTTAGTTATCATTTTATTTCCTCCTTTAGAAAATAAATATGAACTACAGAAAAAAGCATTTATGTGCCAATGATATTACAGGAGAAAATTAAAGTTATTTCCACATTAAAGTCTTTTTTTCTGATTTTATTAACTGCTTAAAGAAAACATCTATGTTCACAAATATTTTACTCAATGACCTGAAATTTTTAGCTCATGTGTAAAGATATTTACAGATCTCTGACAAATGGAAGATAAATCTAGAATACTCTAAAGGTTAATCCTAAATCTCAGAGCAAGCCGAGGTTTAAAAGAAAAACATCTGCAACATCCCCGCCTCCTGACCAGCATAATGCATAGGGATTATGCAACCAAGGAAGGCACAAACAAGTCTGCCAAGGTCTGAGAACACTGACACAGCAAGTAAACCCTAGTGGTAATTCAAATGTAAACATATAATATATGTTGCTTTTACACTGAAAAAGAAAGAAATCTTTCTCTCTTTAAATATTACCTAAATACCTTACCATAAAGGTTTCTTTAGTTATTACAATGCTTAGTCACCAAGTAATTAGAAGCACTATTAAACACTATAAATTCAGAGTAAAATTATTTTCACCTTTATTAAGGAAAGTTATATGGTGTAATGGAAGAGAATGAGCATCACCAAAAAACTCTTTTTAAATTCCAGCTCCTCTACTTTCTGGCTTTGGAAGCTTAACCCAAGCCTCAGATTTTTACTATATACACTAGAGATAACATCTGGTGGGGTTTCTGTCTGTCATAGATAAGCATTCAAAGAAGTACTCCAACTTACTTGGAGGTGAGGGACCAGGAAAATTAACCAGATTATCTCACTAATGTATCTCTTGGAAAATAATTTTTTAAAAATCCAAATCTCAGGGTCTGGGGATTTAGCTCAGCAGCACAGTGCCTGCCTGGCAAGCGCAAGGTCATGAGTTCGATTCCCGGTACTGGAAAAAAAAACAAACCAAACAAAACCAAACAAAACAAAAACCAAATCTCAAATTTTATATAAAATGAAGGACTTCCACTGACTTATCAAGTCAAACTCCATAAATATAACAACAGAAACAGAACTTGAAAAAAAAGATCTAATCTTTAGGGCTGCCAAATTCCCACAGAGTCCCCGAATTTTCAGCTGTGGCATCAAGCTCAGCATGATGGAAATAAATGTAATTACTATTTTAAGAGTTTACTACCAGGCAAAGAGAGGAAAACAAAAATTCTTACTTCTAGGCACACATGGGAGCTTCTGGTGAAAAATATATGATACTCTCTGAAGATGATTAATGATTTCAAACTGCACACATACATTCAACAAATATGTACTAAATGTCTATATACTAAGTACCAGTAATACAAAGAAAAAGGTGACTTTCCCTGTTTTTTTAAGGAACTCAAAAATTTGTGAAAGTGGCCCACTCAGAAACTAGTTATAAACAGGCCATGGTAGCTGAGGCAAGAAGAGAGTAACGCTGTAGTTCAGCCAGGGCAACTCAATAACTTAGAAAGACCCCATCTCAATACAAAAATAAAAAAGGGAGGCAGGATAGCAATGTGGCTTAGGGCAAAGGCACTGGGGTCAATCAGAAGTTGTGAAAAAAAAAAGAGGAAGGAAGGGAAGAAAAAATTTTACCAGAAAAAGTAAAACATTTAGGAATAAAATTTTTAAAAATAAAGTTAAGACCTGTACTCTGGTACAAATACCACTGAAGTTTAAAGACCTAAATATATGATAAGAAATCCCACAGTCATGAATCAGAAAACACCTGTTGTAAAGATGGCAGTACTCTTCAAATTGACGTATATAAAAAGTCATAAAATCCATAACAAAATTCCAGCTAGCTTCTTCTTATGGAAACTGACAAGCTGATCCTGAAATTCATATGGCTACACATGAGCACCAAAACAGCCAAACTAAACCTGGTAAAGAATGAAGTGAAGGACTCATGCCACAATTTCAAAACTCATAGAAAAGCTGTAATCAAGACTGTATGGTACTGACATAAGGACAAATAGATAAATGGAATGGAACTGATGAAAGTCCAGAAATAAACCCATACATCTACAGTTAAATGATTCTTGATGAGAGTGCCAAGACCATTCAATGTGGAAAGAACTGCCTTTTCAACAAATAATGCTGAGACAACTGGACAGTCACATGGAAAAGAATGACTGGACCCCTATACCTTGCAAATTTCACAAAAAGTAACAAGAGTATAAAAACCAAATGTATGGCTAGGGATATAGCTTATTGGTAGTGAATTTGCCAAGCATACACAAGCCCATGGGTTCAATCCCCAGTACCACAAAACAAACCAAAAACAATTAGATATAAAATCTAAAGCTATTAAACTCTCAGAGGAAAGTATGAGTGTAAATCATTGTGAATTTGGATTTTTAAAACCGTTTCTTAAAAAACATAAGCAACAAAATAAGACACATAAATTGTACTTCATTAGTATTAAGAAACTTCACAGAACACTAACTTCAAAGGACACAAAAAGTGAAAAATCAATCCACTGAATCAGAGAAAATACTTGAAAATCATCTATTTGATAAACATCTAATATTCAGAATGTATAAACAACTTTTACAACTCAACTAAGAAATGAGCAAGCCAAGGTGGGTGAAGTGGCACACTGCTATACACTACTCAGGAGAATGAAGCCAGAGGACTGGAGGTCTGAGGGCCACCTTGAAGTAACTCAGTAAAACCTTGTCTCAGAGTACAAAAGACCATGCAAAAGGCCCTGGGTTCAAACCCCAGTACCACAAAGAAACAATCACACACACACGAAAAAAAATGTAGCTCAATGTAGAGCACTTGCCTAGCGTAAGCATGGTGTACATGAGGTCATGGGTTCAATCTCCAACCTCAAAAACTGAAAAAGAGGAAGAGGAGGAGGACAAGGAGGAAGGCGGGAAATAATAGTGGTCACAGAAGCTAGGAAGGCATCAGGTAAGGTCATTTGCAGAGTGGGATGGAGGGTAGGAAACAGGTACCAAAATATAATGTAAGAGGTATGGTTCTAGTGTCCTACAGCAGAGACTGACCATAATTTATGATTATATATTTTAGAAAGAAGAGTTTTAAGGCTCCCAACACAAAGAAACAATAAACATACCTGCTATTGATTTAAAGTTAACAAAAAATGCTTCAAAAATATTTCTAAATCTAGCATGCCAAACTGTAGGCACTACAAAATTGTTTCATATTTGTAAACAAACTTCATTTTTATTCCTTAAATATATCTAACAAATTTAATTTGAGAAGAAACCATTATGACTGGTATGACTTGAGACCCAAATGTCAATGAAAAATATTATCTTAAATAAGTTCTTCCAGGGCTGGGGATATACCTCAGTGGCACAGCACCTGCCTGGCAAGCGCAAGGTCATGAGTTTGATTCCCAGTATCAAAAAAAAAGTCCTTTCAGATAAATATACAATTCTTCTTTTAAAACTTTAATGACATATTCCATTATCTTTTAAAATAAAGTCAGAGATTGGCTGACAAAAAATTCACAAGCCTAATTACTTACGAATTTTCAGTTCAGTATAATAAGCTGCTAAATTCATAAACTGTTCATAAAGTCAATTCCCTATCTTACAAAAATTTTGCTGTACCATACTCATCAAAACTTTAAAAAGAGAAAACAAATACCTGCTTTCCGCATCATGGACACAGCCAATGTGGAGAGTAGATGAAAACTCTACTTTTTCCATTCTTGGATTTCATAAATATAAATTCTGGTCTGTATTGATCACTATGAGCTTCTAGGTGCTCAGCAAGGCACTACTTAAGTAATTTTCTAACTTGGCTCCTTCAGATCACGCTGATGTCTAAGCAGCTCAGACTGTCTCCTGACTATATAGAAAAGCACATTCCAATGAAGGGTTTGGCCCGGTAATTGTCCTCAGCCCAGAATACTAAACAACTACAATAAACAAATGAAGGCGGAACAACCGTCATATACGTATTTGGAAGGTGAGTTTGTTAATAATGACACATCACCATAATTTCCAAATTGAAATTTAGAAGACTACTCATTTTATTGTTTGAAACAAGGTCTTTCCTATGTAGTTCAGGTTGACCTTGAACTCACTATATAGCCCAGGCTGGCCTTGCATGTATGGTGATCCTCCTGCCTCAGCCCCGAGTGCTGGGATTACAGGAGTGTACCACCATACCCAGTGATATAAGTTTTTAAAAACATCATGCCTGTATTACATACCTATGTTTATAGGAGGACAACTTACAATAGCTAAATCTTGGAAATGGCCTTTATGTTCACCAACAGATGAATGGGTAAAGAATATGGGGTATATACATTTAATGGAGTACTACTCTGCCATAAAAAGATGTTTTAGAGTCCTCTGTAGGAAAATGGATGCACCCTGAAACAACAATGCTAAGCAAAATACATCAGACGCAGTTAAATGCCACAGTTTCTCTTACATGAGAATCCCAAGAGGACTTCCAGGAAGACGCGGAACCAGTAAACAGCAGAGAAACAGTTTCTCAAAGATTTGGTGTCCAGAGGCACCTCAGTGGCACAGCACCTGCCTGGCAAGTGCAAGGTCCTGAGTTCAATTCCAATAGCAATGTGAGGAAGAGAAAGAGGAGGACAGTGGATCCCCAAAACCCAGGAGGAATCTGAAGCAAGAACTGAAACCCACACGCAGAGCAAAGAAAGACCTCAAGGTAGGAGGCAGCAAGTGGCACTTTCGCCGAGCCCACACTGCGTGGGAGAGGCCGCTCAAACCTGCAGACTCACACTGACTACTGTCCACCAATGGAACAGAATGGACGCCGTGGCTGAAGTTATGTGGGTTCAGACGTCCCCCAGGGGAGGGTGATTGGCTGGTAGCCATCTTGGGCAGGGGCCAATGGAGCTCAGAACTCAGAGCAGCTTCAGGCTGTGTCAGGGTGAGGTGGAAACAGTTCAAGCAAGGAGGAGGCACACAGAGTGTTACAGGCTGAACAAATCGGGCCCCAGCCTCACAGCCAGAGACCAGTTTGAACTTCAGTGGAACTAAAGGAGCAGGCTTGCTGGAATTACCTACTACCCCACCGTAACTCTCCAGCTGGCTAGCTGGGATTGATCAACACGATCTGGACTCTGTCTGCCCACTCTACCCACCAGTGGCAGCAGAGAGACACTCTGAGGTGGACTTTCTTTTCATTTTTTGTTGTGTTTTCTTTTTTTCTTGTTTGCTCCTGTTTTTATGACTGTGAACATTGCTGCTAGTTTTCTATTGTTCTGTTCCTGTTTATTTCTTCCTTCTCTTTCCCCATCTTCCTCACCAGGGAAGTTCATGTAATCTTCCTTAGTCCTTCAGCCTTGCTTCTAATCTGTCTCCCCCAACCCCTTTTAAATTTTCTCTCCTGAGGGTAAAATCACCATATTCAGAGCATATTTACTGTATACAGGCAGGGCGTGGTGGCCCACACCAATAATCCTAATACTCAGGAGGCTGAGGCAGGATTGCGCCAAGTTCAAGGCCAGCCTAGGCTATATAGTGAATTCAGGACCAGCCTAAACTACATAGTAAGACCCTGTCTCAAAAAATAAATAACAAATGAGTATTTACTGTATATAATTTTCTGGCTTGTTTTAGATTTGGTTATATAACCACAAATATAGTTGCAATTAAAGTGGCAAATTAGGGCTGAGGATATAGCTCAGTGGCACAGCACTTGCCTGGCAAGTGCAAGGTCCTGTATTTGATTCCTGGTACCAAAAAAAAAAGTGGCAAATTAATAGGTACCACAACTTGTCATTCTCTAGGCTGTGTTTGATGCTATTCTTATTGCAGATTGTACTACTTTAGTCAAAGTGACATAGCTGTTCTAATCAGTTGTTCTTCCTGGTATGCCAACACTGAGACAGCCTAAGGGTCATAAACAATACTATAGGCTAGTGCCAAAGAACCAGGGGCTGGGCCAAATAGGCAGCAAGTTGTCATCCCCAACTGAAGAGGCAGGATCTTGCAACAGACTCAAAACCCAAAAGCCAGCTACACCTGGCAGACATCTCTGAGAAGCATTCATTTCCTAAGGGTTCTCAATACTGGCAATAAAGTTATCTGCCAAGAGCAATTTATAAGCATCAACACAAGAATTAAAATAAAAAATAAATTAAAAAGAGAAAATGAGAAGACAATCCTAGGGCATCCAGTGGGCCCAGTGGACTCATCTCTTACATTTCTACCACAAATTTGTACTTTAACATCCTAGTAGCCTGCTGTGGGTCTCAGAACCTTTCCTTGAGGGATTCAGGAAGCAATCCATGTGTTTATTCACCTGGTATGATGAACAGCAAGGAGTATGCACGAGGGCAAAAGTGGCAAAACAGAACTAGGACCCACCTTTACGCTCTGTCTGTTTTTGTGTATGTTTACGTGAGCATCACAGAGGGCCCAACAAATTCACACCACTCTAGGATTTGTTTAAAAAAAAGTTTTCTTTTGATTTTTCTGGTAGCCCAGTTCAGTACAATGCACGTGAAAAACCAGATTTGCAAGTTCTGGAGGAGGTCAAACGTGAATCATCAGATTACTCATGCGTGTAAGAGAAACACGATCCATTATGGTAAAATACATGCTTTCATAACACAAGAGTGGTGTGGGTGTGTGATGATGATGATGACAAGGACTTTGGCATTGGCCATGTAAGCCAAAGTTCCTGTGACAGTGAAGTGGAGCAAGAATCAACTGATACAGACTCAGGGAATGCAGACCTCCTTGATTCAGATGATGAAGCAAACAGCAATGTGAGTGCTTATTTGACTAGTTGAAATGTTGGGAAATGGCCACACAAGCAAATAAAAGGATCCAATTTAGAACTAGGTCCAAAAATATAATGAAAGTCTTGACAGGGTTGAAACACATTGGACACAATGCCAGCACTGCCACTCAGTGCTGGAAATTGTAACAGATGAAATGCTACAAGATGCTGCGAAACACACGAAGGCTGACATATACGTAAAATGTTCTGTGTGCACCATAATAGAAGATATTTACTATGACACCTCCCTAGCTGAACTGAAAGCACTCATATGTCTGCTGTACTTAGCAGATCTTTCATGGTGATCACAGGAATGCAAAAGACTTATGGAAAAGCAATTGGCTAAAATATGGCATGAACATTTATGCCCTTGTAGATGCAACAATCTATTATTCTTTCAATTTAGACATTTGTCCTGGTATCAGCCACCAAGCCCTTATGCATACAGTAATAAACCGAATGATGCTGTAAGCAGACCTGTGGCTCTCATCTCCCACGCCAATGAGAACGTGACACTGGACAACTGGTTTCCAACTGATGCTACATTTTCTAACAGAGCACAAGTTCGCCAGCACAGGAACAAAGCAGAAAGTCCAAAAGAATGCTGCAATTTCAAAAGAGAAATTGGCCAATTTTGGCCCATTTCTTTTTAGACAGTGCCTCCAGGTTTGAAAATGCCCATTTTGAGATATTTAAACTTGAATGTTTTAAAAACAAAATCCTCCTTCAAAACAGAATTGTATAATACAATCTCTGCATTTCAAAAAGATATTAACATTGGCATCATATATGATAAAGAAAAGCAAATTGGTAATGCTGATGTCAACATTTCATTATAATATAAATACTGATAGGAAGATCTCCACAAAATGGAAGCCTGAGATGGAAACTTTCAACAAAACTGAACATGGAGTAGACGTTGATGAGTTATGCAGCAACTATGATGTCACTTATAACACAAACCATTAGCCAATGGTTGTGTTTTCCGGAATCCTAAACATGTCTGGCATAAACGGTTTAATAGTTCACAAAGAAGATAACAAATACAAAATATCACGGAGAAATTTTCTTAGAGGATTGGGACTGGAGGTCATAAGAGATCATTTACAGCAGAGAAAAAACACAGTGTTTGTGCCCAGAAAACTATGCAGAAGAACTGTGCAGCATGCTGGTGAGCGCAGGATCACAAAGACCTACGACAACAGGAGAACAAAAGAGATGTCAACTGTGCCCTAGAAAAAAGTACAGGAAAACAAAACATATGATCCGTGTAAGCAATAGTTGCATATGGGACATGCAACTGCCATGTGTGAAAACTGCCATGGATGTGACAGCTGAAGCAAACTTTATTTCTGAGGTAGACTTGTTTGTGTTTATACTGTAGTTCACATAGGTCTTTATTTTTGATGTTATCTTTGAGGTTTTGTAAGTAAACAGCTGATGTGAAAATGTTGATGTCTATTGTAAACATTCATTATATAGTTGGTATTTTATTTTACTGACATCTTATTTCTCTGCTAAGTGCATATCGTATAATGCATGTCAGGAAGCTCCTGACAAAATAAAAAGAGAAGAGGTGACAAGACTGCCACATAGGAAAGGAAAGCTAAGCACATGTTCTGTCAGTGTAAGTGAAACACATGCATGGAACATGCAGTTGTCATGTGTGAAGACTGCCTTGAGTGTGACAGTTGAAGCAAAGTTTATTTTTGTGGTACAGTACCATTGGTATTTTCATTGTTGTTCATATAGGAATTTATTTCTGATGTTATCTTTTAGGTTTTGTAAGAAGTACACAGCTGATGTGACAATGTTGATGTTTATTCTAAATGCACAATACATATTAAGAATTTAACATTTTATTAATATTTTAGGTTCCTCTTAACTATACACTATATAACACAGTAAAAACTTCCTGACAAAAAGACCACTGAGATGTCAACTGTGTCCTAGGAAAAAGCCAGAAAAGTAAAGCACATGTGCTCTCAGAGGAGCATGCTGTTGTCATGTGTGCAGACAGCCTTAGCTATGATTACTGAAGTAAATATTTTTTGTAGAGTGCCATTGGTATTTTCATTGTAGTTCATATGAAAATTTATTTATGGTTTTGGGGGGCTTTTTGGTTCTTTTTTAGGGTTTGTATACCAAGAAACAGTCAATGTTGAAAATTTTGGGGTTTTTTGTCTTTTTTTGTGACAGGGTCTCGCTATGCAGTTCAGACTGGCCTTGAGCGCATTTGTAGCCCAGGCTGGCCTCAAACTCCCAACAATCTTATGCTCCAAGGGCTACACAAGATGCAACCCCAGAATTCCAGCTCACCAAAGGCAAACCCAAGAGGCAAAAAGGTGGAACAATTTGAAAGCCATCCACCTAGACTCTCTGCAGGGGTAACAGCGGAAGTAATAAAGCAGATGATTGAGGTTCCAGAAAAAAAATCAAATTAGAAATAATTTCTCAGGGTTTGGGCATGGTGGTGCTGTAATTCTAGCACTAGAGAGGCTGAGGCAGAAGTACCACCCAAGTTCAAAGCCAGTCTGGGCTACACAGTGAGTTCAAGGCCAGCCTAAACCACACAGCAAAACCCTGTCTCAAAAAAAAAAAAAAAAAGAAAAAGAAAAAATTTCTCAGATAACTACAAAGACAGTGACCATAACAAAACATGCTTAGTGACTCTAGAGCAGATACTATTTTTTAAAAAACTACAGGAGCTTAAGAAAATGATTGAAACTATGAACACTTAACATAGGAAAGAAATGGAATCTATGAAACAGATTCAAACATATCCAGCAGATTAAAAAGTCCATTAAATCCCGGAGGGTGTGCCATGCGCCGCCGCCGCTGCTGCCACTCAATTGAGATCTATCATGACACAGAGAAACAGTGACACAATTGGCCC